>NW_027094089.1:5011672-5131672 GCF_029207755.1 Chamaea fasciata | reverse complement strand
GAAATAACTTTTCTATTATGCATGTCCTGCTCAAATTGAATTGAATATTAACAGCTAGAAGCTAAGCTTAAACTTAAAAATAAGGTTTCAATTCCATCTTAAAACCTTGAGTTTTGTTCATTATTTGAGGAATGGTTTAAATAACATGCTAATCTGATAGCTATTAACCTCTAACTGTTATTGTCTCTTTCTGTGTACCTCTGAGATATTCATTATTCAAAGTATTTCCTTTATTATTTCTTGAGAACTGAGGGGGGGTTTTTTTGAGAGTTTGACCTTGTCAGTTAGTTCTAGAAAAATAATCAGACTGTTAATCCATGAAAGTTTAGGACTTCTGTTCAAAGATGTTTTGAATTTTCAGTAACTGTGAAGGTCCATACAAATTGTACCTTTTCCATTCATTTTGTGTTAGCTGTAAGCCTGGTCATGTGATGTCACAGGTCATTATTTTATAAATATAACTTGAAGTAACCCTTATCTTTCCTTAAAACTTGTGTAAAGAATTCAAATTCACTTGTCTGCATATTTCTGTATGCACCTTCCTTTTGTACGTTTAAGCTTGTGATTTCCCTATCTGTAGTGTCTGGGAATTTGTTTACACACTAAATGTCTTTTTTTTCATGCTATTTTTGCAGAATAGAATGGACTGAAACATCCTTGGGATTTGTCTTACTGCTTCTAGCAGCAAAACTACTTTAAAAATGTCAGCATCCTTCTGCTGTACATAACTATGTTTCTACTATTTCACCAGTGTAATTGTTAGACAACATTTTTTATGGTTTTAACAAAAGAAACAGAAGAAAATTTCTCATTATACTTTCACTTTACACAATATGCTTGGGAATACCCTTGAATTCTGCATAGAATGTTTCTTGTTGGAAAAAAAATAACTATGTAACTGTAACTATTTTAAAATGTGGTAATTTAATAGCTAACTGTAAAGCTGAAAAATTGAAAACAGACTTATAGTGGAAAGTGAGATGGATACAACAAAGGTATTTTCGGCACCAGAAATATTTTTAGGCTCTGTTATCTGATATCTATTACTGCAATTTGGTTATGCATTTCAATATGTCCTTATATGTTTCTGGTTCACTGAAATTCCAACTCCAATTGCAGAAGCAGGTGCTCTGAGTGAAAAATTCAATATTCAATTGTCATTTTTACTGTTCTTGACTTACAGCATTTGCCAACTATTGTGTTATACTTAACAGGTCACTATGCAAGTCTCTGTGCCAACAAAATCACATGATCTGCTTCATCGAATGAGTGGGAAAGGATTAGCAGCTCATTATCACTTCTCAAGGCAGCCAGGCATTTTTGGTGATCGAATGGTACCTGTGCAAGTGACAGCAATAAACACAACTGATCAGAAGATAGAGAATATTCACATTGGGGAGAAGAAATTACCTCCAGGCATGAGGATGCAGGAGTTTAATCCGATAGGTAACCATATCCTGTGTTAAAAAACCCAGACTCTTAATTTTCAGCAAAATTTCAAATACAGCAAAGTGATTTTGCATAGTTGCGTGTATACTCATATATGTGTGTGTGGCAGGGAGAGGGAGTAGGTATACATGCATACATACACTCATCAACTATCCACTTGTTAGGACAAAATCTTTCTGCATCCCTACAAACTCTGATTCTCTTGCTGTCTTATTTTATACTGGCTATTATGGGCTTCTGTTAAAAATGAGGTTTTGATTTTTATATTCACAATTATTTTCTTATGAAACTTTAAATAAATCTGTAAATGTGTATTTATATTGGGGGCTCAGAGCATTGTCATTTTTTCCTTGTGAGCTTATGGCAGTAGAGTGGAAGTGTATGTTTTAGTTTAGCTTGTATATACCATAATTCCATAAAGTGTGCCTGCTTAGACCAGATAAAAAGCAATGTGTAGTCAGACCTGACCTAAATTGTTTTACTTGCTGCTCTCTAACCAGGATGGCTTTTTGCTATATTTCTGTCTGTGAAAAAGTGTATAAAACTTGAGAAAGAACACAGATCACAGCAAATTTTTTTCAAAAGTAATACCTATGTACACAACCTGCTTTCTTTTCTCAGCAGTCCTTTGTTTTAGGACATTGTGATATAGTCAGAAGGAACAGAAGTGTCCCTGTTTCATAATATAAATTCTTCTCCTTCAATGAGCTACATTATTATGTGGATATGTATCGTGATAGAAGAATACAGGAACATATTCTTAAAGCACAACAGTCAACTAAAGAGTATTCTTTGTTTTAAGTTGTTAAATCTTAGTATTAAATAGCTCTAAACTGTTGAAATACTTTTTATTTTAACATAGAATATATTATACAGGTTTACACCAAAGAGCTACAAAAGCAGTTGTCCAGTGGTATAGTTTATTTCAGAGTTAAAATTAATAACTGTTTGCATCTTGGAAATGATACACTTGCTTGATCAAGGCAGTTACATTTAGAACTCTATTAGTTTTTTATTTTTAAGTGAACATTTTCCTGCTTATTCCTCAAAATAAGTCAATTAGAATTGAGATGTCAAATTAGTTTTGCCCATAAACTTTATTTTATATCCCTACCTGTAAACATTCGAAGAAATAAAGCACAAAGGCTTCCAAGTACAAATCTAGGGATACTATAAATCAGATCAGGAGATACTAGACCCACAGTAACAGTAAATTAACAGTAGCATTCACTTGTCTCACATGAAAACATGGGGGGGAAAAGTGGAAGTAATAAATTATCCACTGCAGGTTCCTTGAGTTCCACAAAACAGTCCTGCCCATTAAAGTATTTATTTGCGCAAGAAAGACATTGTGGTATCTGTCCTGCAAAGCTGTTGGTTTCTTCTGCAGAAAAAAAAGCTATCCATCCTCTCTAGTTCTTCCAAAAAAGAAAAATTTTTCTTACCTGAATGCAAATTTTCTGTATTCTTTGTCATTTTGTGTAGAACTAAGCCTATACACCCTGTTCTTACTACATTTTGTGTTTCCAGCGTTTGTAAAACACACCCTAAAGTTTACCCAGTAGACCCAACAGAAGAAGAGTCAGTGTAGACAGGTATTTCTGGTGGAGTATAAGTTTAGTTTTGCCTCAGTCACTGAAATTACTGTTGGCAATTGCCCTGACTCTTCCAGTAGAAATGGTTCAAATTATTTCACCTAAATCCCTGTGCACAACATTTTGTTTGTTCCTAAGTGTTTTTGAAACTCCCTTTGAAAACATTAAACTAAAAGACTTTGGTAAAGTTAATTCTGAGTTTGAGCTGGAGGCTGTAATTTTTCAATTCTTTGAACAGACTCCTTGGAATACTTTTGTTTTCTACACTTCCTAATGTTAGACTTTAGCCAGCAGCATTAACTCCATGCTTTTTGTATTTTTACAAACTTAATATTGAAATAGTTAAATTTTGTCATGGAGCAGCTTTCTACTTTCAGTTCCTGGAAAGTATCAGGTGCATTATGAATAATCTGGAAAAGAGACATTTTTCTGCCTCCCTAATCCTTTTAATTTGTATTTCTCTCTTTTAGGTGTGCTTTCAGCTTCTTGTTGTAATCTTGAGAAGACCAAGTCTACTTTAGTGCTTGTTTTTACTTATGTAGAGAAAGAGTTTGCAAGGAAAAGCCTTTATCTCTACAACATTAGGGAAATAGTGTAGTGATTTAGCCAAGAATCTAAAAATGAGTATGTCTCTTGATATCTTCACTGCCAAGAGTGTCTGTCTGCACTGCTTTTATAGCACAAAGTGATCTGCCATTTAGTGTTCATAATCTTTCTTTTCCCTTCCAACTAATGCAAGTAGAGTATTGACACACAAATAAACCACAGTAATTATGAAATAGTTTAGGTTCAGCTGATTTTCCATTACGGTGTGTGTTAATGTAGATTTTATTTGTTGTGTTTTGCTATTTACTAACCAAATCTGCAAACTAGTGTTATTGAAAATGAAGTCTTAATGCTGGATCTGTGCACAACTGAAAGGATGTCACTTCAATTTTTTTTTCTGTAAATAGTTTTCCTTTCCTTGTTTTTCTAATACAAGGCCTTATTTTGTTGAAATGACAACCTGTCATGTACATTAACTGTGTGAAAGAGGGAATCCAGGATGCTTAAACATGAAAAACATTTGGGTGATACCTACTTGTAATAAAACCAAAACTATTGGATTTTTTCTTACAGAGTTTTTTGGGGGGTTTCATTGTGTGAAGTTTGGGGGGTTCCATCTGAATCTTCTGTTGCCTTGCGTGGGTACTTTACCTGTTAAAAATCTCTTCATGCAGACTGCCTTGAGCCTGGAGGATCCATTACTGCTACAGTGGGTATTGACTTCTGTGATTCTACCCAGACAGCCAGTTTCCAGTTATGGTAAGTTCTTGGGAGGGGGAGGGTAATTTTTTTTGCTCCTAGAAGATAGAAGTAGTGTTCATTGGAAGTCTACTTGGTAATATCAGACTCGCTGTTCTAATAAATATTAAAAGACTTAAACAAAATTTGCAACATGATGTATATATATATATATCCAAGATGTTTTAAGAGAAGTAACACATTATTAGTGTTCAGTTTTACTTTTAGAAGCTTTACTTTTGTATCCCACTCTTCTTGGGATTCTTCTTACTGACACCATCTTGAAAGGGACAGTCATGTCTGACAATTCTGTTGTAATGTGTTTTGTGAGTGTTCTTCCTTTTAAGAAACAGCAAGTCAAAAATGGCACATGCTGTGAGGAATTTTACTGCCCTGAGTCTTTATTGTGGCTGCTTGTGGTTGTTTTAACATGTCTGCCTGAAAACAACCCCAAAATTTGCCTGCCAAACAGGTTTATCTCTCATGGTGTAGATTCTTTTAAATCGATAGTGAGAATGAAACCAAGTAACTGGCTGGACAACTAAATCTTGGCTAACATGCCTGATTTACATTTTTTGTGCTCATTATTGGTGCTTGCAAGGTCCTCTTTCTGCATCCTAGGCTAGCAGGGAACCCTTTCACCCAGTGAGAATCCTGTTACAAACTGGGATATAAAACCCATGTAATTTACAGTAGCAGTGTCCCAACACTGGGAACGAATGGGTGGGAGAAAACTCAACACTTTCTTTTAGGAGCTTTTCAGGTTTATATAGTCTCTTAAACTGTGCAAAAGCACTGTACAGGTCTGCACAAGTTTGTCTATTTTTTATATGTTTTGAAGTAATGAATTTTTTGCATGTTTTGTTGCAAGAAGAACTGCTTTCAATATTCAGCACAAAAAGAGGGATATTGAATATTCATTCACATTGCTGCATTTTAGTTTGAGGGAAGCCCTTTATGAAAGTTCTATACTTCCTCCTTTAGAAAATTTCTGTAGCAATTTTAGTGTACTGCTGCTAAGCACAGCTGGTTCAACTGACAGGTTTTTGAAGATAGCATGAAAATCCTAATCCTAGAGATGTACCCAAGTGACTCCTTAAGTACCACTGCTAAAATAACATTTCTTGTTCTAAGGACAAGGAGGTTTTCTTATTGGATTTTTTTTTTCTTTCCATTTCTCCAACTTTTCCCTGTACAGTGGATGGTCCTGCATAGTCAGTTTACATATATTTGTACTGCCAGCAAAATGTCTGCAGCATGTAGTTTAAGCACGTCACATTGCTGTAACTGGTTTGTATGCTGTTTGCTGGAATTTGGAAACAGCTTTGAACTGTTGCCTGATGTTTGTTTGGGAAGGAGGTTCTCTTGTAGGCAGTGCAATTTCAAAATTGCTTCAAAATTATAGATTTGACTCTCTTTATCTAAATATGTTTCGAGTTTTATAAAATCGTATCTGCTCAGTTTATCAAGCAGAAACATTCTTTTTTAAGTAAAGTGGATATTTTTCTTTCAAGTACATATTTTCAGTCTACCAATGATTTGATTTTTAACTTACACCATTTATTGCTAAGAATCTTAACAGTGATGAGGATAAGCAATGTAGCATAACACATTGATTTTATGCAGATCATCACCTTTATGTTTTGGGAGGTCTGCTGTATTAGTGATATATAAAAACTGATTACTTTCTCCAACATTGCCTAGTAATTGTTTATTATTTTCCTATTAGACAAACAAGACAGATCAATATTCCTGAACACCAACCAGACTATGAGTAACATCACTGTAAATAGATTTGCCTCAGACCTCAGTGGTGTATTCATTTTAATGATTTAGACAATGTGAGTCCAATGACAAAGTGTTCAAGCTAAGTTTAAAATTAAATTAAGAATAGGAATTGCTTACTTTGTTCCTTTGTTAATTGATAGGGCCTTGTTTCTTTGCCATTAGTTCCTAGAAAATAGTATAAAAGTAGGTAAAATGTTACTTGCTTTAAATTTGCTATTTTACACTGAAAACATGTTTTATTCAAAATCCTACTGATCTTCAGTATCTCTGAAGAAATTGTGCGGTGTGATGTTTTGGGAGCAATGTCTCAAAGAACTCAGCTACAGGCTCTGTGACTTTCAAAAAGGAAGGAATAACTTCCAGAAGTTTGTCAAAATGTAGTTGAAATGGTGTGCACACAAAGATGTCTATACTCTCGTATTTCCTATTAACTTATCTCTATGGAAGATGTTGTCAGTTATTTTGTATTTTTGCTAGAGGCATGTTCAGCAGTAAAGTGTTCCTGATCATAAGAATTTTCTTTACATTGTTCTAAGAGGAGCACTTTATCTTGCATCAAATGTAATTGATCCTGAAGCAGTGTAATCACAATTACTCACTTTCTTAATTGGCCTGCCCAAAATCAGAAAATGGAAACCGATCGGCAGTGTTTAAATCAATAGCTTTGTAGTAAAGCTTGTGGGGGTAGGGACATAGTGGTAATGGGTAGATCAATTGGTCTTAGATGCCAATCATGGGCTGTGTGTTTTGCATAGCAAACACTACCCTTCTGCTTAGGGATGTGCTGTTGTACTAGTGGTTCGATAAATACAAACTGTATGAAGAAAAAAAAAACTAACACGAGTCATAAAATATTTGGATCTTTTTCTGAATTTGTTGTACAAGTCAAGGACAATGAAGGAGAAACTGCAATGTTGAGGTTTGAAGGAATAAGCTTTGAAAGACCTCCCTCTCAAATACTATTTTTGGTAAGCAAACCTTACCAAGATCACACATTTAATTAAAGGGGCGTGAAATGCCTTGACTTGAAAACTAATGCATTTATTTAGAATGTGGATTAGGATGTTCACAGCATGTACTTCTAAGGTGAACATCTCTTCATTGTTATTTTTCTTGTGCCACCTCCTTGCAGAGGAAGCTATTTCAGCCACACTGGTGTTCTGCATGATAATGCCTCTCAAGCAGAAAGTTAAAGAGGAATAAATGGAGGAACTAGGCCTTTTAAAAGATTTTTTTTAATGTTACTCTTTGTTTTTGTGTTACTTTGTTCTCATTTTGCAAGCAGGACATACACAGTTTAGAAGTTGAAAGCAATTTTTCATTGACTAACTCACATGCAAGGTAGGTTGCTAGCTTGTTGAATTATAGTTAAATTTTAGTATATCTGAGTGAGACCTGAGCCTTAGCGAAACAGGTAGGCATCGGTTGAGCAGAGAAAAGGTTGGAATGGATCCTTGATATCTTGATCCTTGATAACAGACTATATGCAATATTCCACTGACTGTGGAATTGCTTCTTTTTTTTTTTTTCCATGTCAGATCTTAAAGATTTGCATATCAGTTTGTTTTTTTCTTGAATCCTTGAGCTCCTAATGTTCATCATTTCAACAGTCCTACCACTTGTGTTATCTTTATTGTCTTGCATGTCTCTGCTTTTCAGATATTCTCAAGTCTTTCTCCCAGCTTACTAGTTTTTTAACATGTCTGAAGATTTGGGAGCTTTGCCCTGTCAGAATTTTGGAATGAAAATCTTTGTATCTCTAGAGATGAAAGACAAGGAAGGTTATAGAGACAGAGAGTTACAGCATATGCATGCTCTTACTCTATTTTTTGCTTACATTATTTTGTATTTGGTGTTACGAATTCCTGTCTGTGTTTGTATAACTCAGTGGGCAAATCTCCAGTTTCTTTGTAGGTATGATGAATGACTAAAGGTGAAGGAGAGATGTCCTTTTTACGACATTGAAAGCTGGAGGAGAAAGCTTGTCTTCTCCCTTTTTTTTTCTTATTCTTTTCATCCTCTCTTTCCACTATATCTTAGTTGTTCCCAAAACCATGAAAGAACCACAGCTTTAAAGATAAAATTAATTTATGGAGAAGCTGTTCACTTCTTTTTTCTGTTCCTTTGTAAAGTATTCAGAGAGATGTTTAGCTTTCTTTGAAACTGTTTGATGTAGGGGAGATGTCCATGGCATGCATCTCTCTCCCTAGTTTGGGTTTTGCATCTCTCTCCCTAGTTTTCTCAAGGTTTAAGTGCAAAGAACACAACCAGAGCTCCCAAGGAAAAAAAAACAAAATCAAATGAAAGAGACAGCTTCTTTGCCTTTCATTCTTTTTCAAAATAATTAGGTAATTGGAAAATAGCATAACATGACAGAGATTTTTAACTGGTGGATTAACATATTAGAATTATTCTAACATATTAGAATTTCTTAATGTCCCAGTGTCATCAGAAGGACCCTCTCCTTCTGTTGAGGAGAATACATGCTCTTCTACTCTTGTTTATGCTGATAGAAAAGGAGGCTGTCTGTTCGTTTCATCTGTCCTGTAGTATATAAAGAAAACATTTTGCTGATTACTCCAGAAGAGTTTGGTGTAGCAGAAAGAATCTAGAATTCTTAAGAATGTTCTTAAATGAGGCAAATTCTGTAAATGAGAATTAAAACCTTTGTTCAGTCTGTTCTCTGCAGGTTCCATCTTACTGTAGAACCTTTTGCTCTGAATTTTATTTTCAAAGGAAGAGATTTTTTTTTGCAGCATGAAATTCACTTACTTCACTCTGTGTTGATGTAGAAATCTTCCCAAGCAGAAATTCTACCTGCAAGGCAGAGTAAATGAAGAGGGTTGGTTGGGTAGCAGTCAGTATTTCTGTTGAGCGCAAGCATGCATTCAGGTGTAGATGCTTGCACAAAAGCATCTGATTAAAATCATGTACTGGAATATGTTATGGAATATATTAAAAGCTAATGTTAGAGATGCAGGATTGTCTTCACATCACTGTCACTTATATTTTCACGTTTTTCTTGCTGTTTCCTTCCCTAGTGCTTTGTCAGCAGATCACCAAGTTGCTTATAGATGTAAGACAAGCAATCTGGTACTCTTCTCTTTATTTCATTACTCTAAAGTAGTCAGTTGGCCCTATTCCAGAACACAATTATGCCCAGATAAATAACTGACCTGGAAAAAACAAGGCTGGACATGAACAACTGCTTTCTTTTGTTCTATTGCTTTGCCCTTTTTATCTCATAAAAGCAGGATGCAATCCTTTCTTTTCTTCAGCAAGACTGTGAATCAAGTCTCCTGTACTTCTCCATTCTGTGTTTTGTTTTGCAGGAACTTAATTCTCTCTTAGTGTTGCACTTCCTCTTATGTTCTTTCTTTTTTAACATTTGTGGAGATTTTTGTGAATACAAGACAAAAATTGTAAGCTGTTAACATAGATGTGTTCGGGACAAGGCTGCTGCTGGGAGTGAAACAAAAAAAGGATTATATAAAGAGCAAGAAGAATATTCCATCTGATTAGAATACTAATTTATTAAAGCCTTGGAACTTAACACTATAACTATTGTTATTGTGGAATTTTAAAAGAAATCATTCACAAGTGTTAGTATTATTTACTTTAGTTTTAAAGATTTTGCCATCACTGTTCTCAAGTCCTCTGTTATGGCAGAGAACTTCTTTACCAGGAACCCTTCAGAGCAAATTCTTTAAGGAAAAAACAAAACAAAACCAAACAAAAACAACCAAACTGAGAGATGGAATAGCCAAGGGTTTCAAAGTGCGAGCTGCTCCCATTCCATCTGCAGACATCTACAGAAATCTTTAAACTGTGTATCTTCTGAAGGGTGGAATGTTAGTTTTGCAGTGTCATTTATCGTGGAGCTAGTAAGTCCCCCTTTGTTCCTGTGGGAGCATTATTGTCTCTTGTTCGTTCATCTTGATGTGTGCATCAGAAGATAAATTCATGTGATACTTGAATCATGAAATTGATGCTAGTCTTTTAAAATATAATGTGGACAGTTTAACAGTTTTTAAGGAGCAAGAACAACGATGTCTAATACTATTTGCCCATAAGTTCACAGTTAAATACGTAATAGATTCTGCAAGCTACTGTTGGCAAGGTACTGTAGTCAGACATCCCCAACTGTTTGATCATTTTAGAGCTTCCCTCTAAGAACTTCTCATTAAGTAGTCCTGTTCCTCTAAGGCTGTAACTTACCAACTGCACCTGCTAACATCAGAAAATGCAGTCTTTAATTTTTGAAAACACTTTCTATTGGCCTGAGAAGCTTTGGGTTTTTTTTCCAGTAAGCTTCTTCACCATGATCTTCCAGGGAAGTGAAAGCAACATCACCTGAGAGATGTTTCAATGCAGCTTGAACCAGTTGTCCAGCAGATTTTTAAAAGTTAATGTAATTTTTTTGTTTAAGCATCATTTATGTTAATTATAGCCTTGAAAACGTAAATGAATAAGTTAGATACACTGAAATTAAGTTCACTAGGTATTTAGGGAAGTTAAATAGTTGTATTCCAAGCCTCAATTTTATTCTCAAACTTCTCCATTAGATATCTGATGAAATCTCCATCTTTGGCGATACTCAGAGCTCAAATGGACTAGGCCATGAGCAAAGTGAGCTGAGGTGACCCTCACTTAAGCAGTAGGTGGAAGCATATGATTTCTGAATCATATTGTGCTTCTATGGAATTATGAAGTAACTTTTGTTAAATTAGATATTACGAGCTCCCTAATATAAAGATGTAATAAAAGAGATGCAGGTCAATAAACAAAAAGTGTATATTTAATCTGTGAAGCATCTGGTAAAGAGAATCTATAAGGAATGATTATTTTCTGTAGCTGAGAAAGAAATTTACTGAAGCACACTGGAATTAAAGTAATGCAAAGTAACCCAAATGCTGACTAAAGTGAAATTAAGAACAAAGTGGTTTTGAAGAACAGCTAGCAATCAGAATTTCTGCTTACAGGCTATGAAGAGTTTATGTTTTATCAAGAATATATATTAGCTATTTATTCACTAGAGAAAATGGAAATGGAATGTTTGTTAACAGCAGAGGTGTCAAGTGGTCCTCTTGGGCGGTTATGGGCTTAAAAAACCCAAGCTGCACTCATGATTTTATTCCTTCTTATTGTGGAAATACTGTTATAAGCATTAAAGCAATCTAATAATTGATGTTGTAAGTCAAGTTTATGTACAAATGGCATCTCTCCAGTCAATGTAGGGCATAAATCATTGTACACAAAATGGTTTATCTGTTTCAAGCTGAAATAGATAGAGCACATATTGCTTAAATATGAAACATAACATTGGCTGAACAATGAGTTGAACAGTGTCAATTGTTCAAGGTATTGTTGAAAGTGTTAGTCTTATAGTCCAAGTAGTAGGTACGAACAGCAAAAAATTAATGAGGCAGTTGATTAAAGACCCTTCTATCAGCTCTTAAGCTGATTGAGTTCTTAATCACTTTTCAAAGGAAAAACTAAAGAAAAAAATACTTCTTGCTTATTTTACTGTGCACTTAATCAGGCTAGACAATCAAACAATCCCTGCTCTTTTATTATAATAATGACTTTAGAGATGGAAGGCATTTAAAGTAGTACAGAGGAAAAAAGTAGTACAGGGGAAACAAAAAGTTTGAATTTGTTAGCTTTTAAAGCAGCTCTGAACAAATTATTTTTTATAAAGGAAGTACTAAGAAGTTTGAAAGGATTGTTCCCCTGTATGTTTACTAAACAGCAGTTGTCAAAAAAGCTAGCATAAATGTCCAGTTTTACTTGAACAGCCCATACTTGAGACTGTAGTCATAAGCATAATTATAACACATCAGAAGTTAGAAAATAAGAATGTGCTAGTTCCTAAGCATGGGCAATTACAATAAGTATTAGAATTTTGAATGGAAGGACTGTAAAATGCTTTTCTGTTTCCAGGTAGCTTATCTTGCTTCTTCAGGATGGAGACACATATGTTTTCTGTACTGTTGATCTATAGTGGTTTTTGCTTTCCATCAGTCTATCTTGTATCAGAACTTTGAAGTTGCAGAGTTATAAAACATCAGTAGCACATGTTTTAGGTTAATTTAAATAACATGGATGTTATTGGATGAAGTGTATTTTCCATTCTAATGATTGTATCATTATATTTAAGTAAGATATCTGAGGCATATCACCAATCAATATGTACTGGCTATTTGGTACACCAGAAAAAAAAAAAAAGGAAAGTGTTCTTTTCTAAAAATTTCTCAGGCCTTAAAGCATTAACAAAGATTCTGACTAGATGTACTGATCCTGAACTGCTAGGCAAATTCCTTATGGTACAGTTACTCAATGAAACATAACAGAGTGACTGTATCTTGAGTTTCTTTAGCCTTTAAGAAGTCTCAGACAAAATAGTTGGAAACTTAAAGAATTGAATGGATACGGAGAGGAAGTTCACTGTATGATATTTATTTCTTAAGGAGGAATATGTAACATTTTGTAGTATTGTGTTTCTAGTGATCATATTTTTTAACTCTGCCATTAAGAAAACAGCCTCAAGTTCTGCAGTTTTCCAGTGTGCTTTTACATTAATCAGTATGCTGTGTAGTTTTGTTTAAATATACCACATACTATAAAACTGAAGTTACTAAAATATTTCGTCTTCTCTACTGTATTTGTTGTTTGGCTTGTTTGTGGGGGTTTTTTTCAGACAGTACCATCCTCTTGTCTGAAATTGTATCTTTTCTGTGTTTGGCCCTATTTCTAGGACAGCTGTAGCTGATGACAGGATGTGTAACAGTTCTCTCTAAGGATTTGTGAAATGCAGTCATTTGTCCTTTGCAAGCATTTAGATTGAGTGTGATGCTTTGTAGATCACAAATAAACACTGAGATGAGTAAAAGTTACATTTTCAGAAGTACAAGACCCTGCCTACCACATTTGTACTGGAGAAAATGGGTCAGCTTTACTAATGTAAGAAGTTAGCTTTCAAATTAATAGGGTGGGAGTCATACAGGTATTCTTACACTTTTTAATGATTTCACAGAAAATTTGGAACTGATATATGTATATTAGTCTATGTTGAAGCACTTGGTTGATTCTCTGTATTTTCTCTTTTCTAGCACAAAGGATGATCATTTCAATGTTAGCATTCAACCCCCTGTTGGAGAACTGCTCTTGCCTGTCACTATGTCAGAGAAAGATTTTAAGAAGGAGCAAGGTGAGAAATACTTCAGCAGTTCCAGTAAATGTACTTGGATGGGAAGAGGGCTGCATGCCTTTCAATTTGTAGGTGATTGAGTTAGCCACTGTTAATATTCACTCTGACAATAGTAAGTAGTTTAAAAATACCTTATGAAGGATGTGCTGTGATATGATGCAGTCTTTAATGGGTCAAAGCCCACCCTTTACTCTAAAACAGTCTTTCAGCTGAAGGAGTTTTGGCTTCCCATCATGAAGTGTGGATGCCTTTCCTACTAGCAGCAAAACAGAAACTTGGGATGCCAGCTCAAGGAAATAAAGCATTTATTCATTGATATTGCATCAGGTTTTACTATTCTTTTTTCCAACGCTAATTTTCAATACTATTAATGTACCTCTTCCTCAGCTACCTTTAAGATTTTTTTAATCTTTTCACTTTCTAACACTTCATATATAAAAAAATACTCTTGATGGAATACTGTTTTAGAACGGTGACATTTTTTTTTACACTTCTGCATTCTACTAATACTGTGTTTTCAAAGAACGTAAGTCTCTGATACTAGTCCAGACACAAACCCCACAAGAGCTTTTAGTGACTAGAATATTTTATTCAAAATAATTAGAGAAAATTGTGCTTAGGTGTGACCATAAGTCAAATAGAATAGTCAATACTGCTGTCTTTAATTTGGATATGATTCTTGGATATTCTGAAATATAAGTGGTTACATTTTGGATGCTCTCAAATGTAGTAGTGTTTACTCATCTGTCTCAATGTATCGGGATTTACATGTGTATGTCTCTTCAGATTGAGATGAGATTATGCCCATGGGATCTTGTCTCATTGCTGTGTAAGGCTCACAAACTCAGTATATCCATCAAGCAGTCAAGAACACCAATGAGTAACATTATGTATTATTAGTTATTGCTTTTGAGCATTTCTTGCTTTTGTGTTTTTGAATTATTAAGAAAGTAGTTTAAATACTGTCTAGATCATTTGCAGTTAAGCTTATGGCTGCAATGGAAAGTTAGGATTGTGCTTTGTTTTCATAACCAATTGATACTTACTTGCTGTTCTTACCCTTTGCTGGCTAAAGTCTGCCTCTCTGCTTTATACCTGCTCAGCGAACCAAGGTGAGTGATTGAACGAGGCTGTGCTGCATTTATTTTAAACTGTTCCCTTCTAAAAATTGCAGCTGAAGGTTGTAGTGAAAAGGAGGCAGGTTACTGTGCTTCTTCCCTCCCTGTTTTTGTGTTTGCTTGCTTTGTGATATTCTGATAGAGTTTTTGTATGCTTTACTGTGACTGAGGGCTTTTTTTCCTCCTGACTGGCCATACAGAACCATGAGCACATAGAGGAAGTGTACTTGGAGAATAGCTGTGGTCCTCTGTGGAGTTGTTGCCAAAATTCCTTTTTCTTCTGCCATTTTACTTCTATGGTTGTTGATTATTTGTCTGAATAAATCTGGCAGCTGTTTGCTATGTTTAATAGAGCAGAAAGGCTACTCTGAATAAAGCTATTTGAAAATTTGTTTATATGAAGTATTTGTAAATCCATGAAGGTCTCTTGGCATTTCTGTATTGCTTGCTCTGTCTTCCTGAATTCATTCTTTGATGCAGGACTTTGCAGGCTGGCAAATTTACTACAGGTTGAAAAACCTTTCCTATTGCATCTTTTTTCTTATGGATATCAGCTGTATCAGAATATTCTTGGTAACAGAGGTCTCAATTCTACATTTTGCATTTGTATTTATTACAAGGATCTAGGAACGGGTAGCATATGGGAAGAATTACTTTCTGTTCTTGCTAACTGAAAAATCTAAATTACAATAATAAATGCAGGGCAATTTGGAAGTTGGTATATATTATTCTATTTTGTGTTTAACTTCAATTTGCCTGTATTCTCCAAATGAATCTGATTTATATAACTTGTTTTTCACTTGTCATGTTTTTTTTGGGTTTTTTGGGGGTTTTTTTGTGGGGGTTTTTTTTTGGGTTTTTTTTGTTGTTTTTTTTTTTTTTTTTTTTTGGTTGGTTTTGAACATGTTTCAAGTCCTGCATCTGGAGATACCTGGTTTTATTTGTGACCAAAACAGATAGGTTAAAAATAGTGAAGGAATGAGGAGAATATTAAAAATGCAAGGTAACACTGGGAGAGAATAAAAATATGTATGGGTTTTAAGGATTTTTACATCTAAATTGCAGGTGTAACCTAATAAGAATGCTAAAGAGAAAATAGCTGGTATACTGCTGTGTAGAAGACAATTCATTGCTACACATCTTTACGCAATTACACTCTGCTGTTTTGCATTGTCTGTTACATTTGTATATGTCCATTTTCTTCCTGATGGCATAAAGAGAGGAGCAGACAGGTTATTGAATATTCATGGCTGTGAAGGTTATCTGTGGTAGTGGCAGAACCTCAAAAGCTGTTTTTGTCCACACGCTGTGCATGATATGCTGAGCTTTGCTGCACCATCTCCCCTTCCCTTCCTTCCTGAGCTCGGGAATCCTCTGGTGAAGTACTTCCCTGGAGAAGCAGCTGAGTTAGTGGTTGTTGTGATTGGCAATTTGGAATGAGTGGATCAAAATGATATAGTCAAACACTCTTTACCTTTTTGCTCAAATATTTTCTCTGATCCTTCAGACCTCAGAATTGTATTCCCTGTTTTGCATCACATCTCCATGAAAAGTCGAGTTGCCATAGCAGGAATTCTGCTTTAGTGGAACATTTACTATTGGGAACTCTGTATCCAGATTTCAAGTTCTCTGGTGTTTTTAAAAATCAGTAACAAAACTCTCCTTCCTTCAGTTCAGAACAGGACTAGTCTGCTAGCTAGCATATCTTGTTACCCATCTCTGTAATTTTTCCAATTTAATTTTCTTTTATTATTTAAAATATGTATGGTTATTTCATCTTATTAGGTGGCTAACCCAGACTAATTGCTGCTTTGTGCTCAGGCTAGAGTTTTCTTAGATTCTTGTGTTTCAAGCAATATTAAATGTGTCATGTGGTTGTTATAGCTGGATATTAATCAGAATTTTTATGATGGTGTTTTTAAAATAGGTAATTAAAACTACTTTAGGATATTTTTCTCTCAAGAGAAATAATTTTGTCAACTTTTTTTTAGAAGTGTATACCTGGATCACATTTTAAAAAAGCAAACCAACAGCAAAACCCAATCTTGGTTAAGTAAACAGATAGTTTACCTAATTTTATTAAAATTATATATATAAAATTTGTTTTTCTAACAAGCAAGATGCTAATTCTTTAAATGGTTGGACATTTACTATTTTCTGGCCATTGACTACCCCAAGCAATCATATTTGATGCTCCTTAATTAGAGTACCCTTTTTTATTTCCAGGTTCTTTTCCACCTCAGCAATCGAGACAATACATTTGCTTACCACGCTGCTCTCCTAAGTGTTCTTTTGCATGTAAATTAATCTTGATTCAGTTTACACTGTCATGCTGAGTGGTACAAATTGCCTATAACAATAAAACAGCATGAGTTAAAAATAAAGGGGGGTGAAAAAGCAGATTGAATGTGTGCCTTACTTGATAGGATGTTACTTTGCTTTATGCCAATACAT
This sequence comes from Chamaea fasciata, assembly GCF_029207755.1. Taxonomy (NCBI): domain Eukaryota; kingdom Metazoa; phylum Chordata; class Aves; order Passeriformes; family Sylviidae; genus Chamaea; species Chamaea fasciata. Next base: position 5,114,774 of record NW_027094089.1, on the reverse strand, counting down.
TAGTCGACGATAATGAATCTTCTGTTCTGAAAAGCATGGTTTAGTTGATTTTTTTAATTTTACTTCAATGGAGCAGTACCTTGTCTTTTATAGAACAAGTTAGACAAACCATTAATGACAAGAGTGTTAAGGTTAAATATGAAGCAATGCATTCACTTCTCTGAGTGCTATCCATCTTTCCATTTACAGGAGCTTGACAAAAGTACTGGCTTTGTACAACATTTCCTTTAATTACATGCTGCGGGAAACAGGCTTTTAACATAAACATAGTTGCATTCATTTATTCAGCATTTGCTCTTCAATAGAGCTTAATGGAGAAGGTTTAAATCCTAAATAAGTACACACATCTCTCAGCAGTGTTATGTCAGTCCCCGTGCTCTGCTTAAAAGCAGTTTTAGTCCGTGTGTGTAGTTTGTAAAGCTTTTGCCTAATAGTTAAACAATTTTAAACAGAATGTTCTACTCCCAAGATAAATCTGATTGTTATGAATGTTGTATGCTGATTTTTGTTCTCTTCAAAAATATACTATTATTTACTTATCAGCTGTTCCATTTTTACTTTCATATTTCTTTTTCTGTGACAGCAGCACATTCTGGGACATTAAATTCTGGATATATTATTTTAATTTGTCTTATTAAGCATCTTGGTTCTACTATTTCCTCTGGGTTAGAACTGTGTGTGCAGCCCTAAAACATTGGCCTTTTGAGACTTTTCTGTTGTTTTCATTGTTAGTGTTGCTTCAGATGCTTCATATTTCTGCCTGAAGTACCATGCCCCTTTGTTTGTCTGCATTTTCAGCTTCTGAACATACTGTAAAAAGGCACACACAGTGTTGAGCGTAGTTACTGTTGTGTTTTAATCAACATGAGCATCCAACAAATCATTCTTCTAAACAATGGATATTGATAGGAAAATGTGAGTTTTGTTAAAATGGCCTTGAATGGCATATCCTTCTTTACTTTTTCTTTGTCATATGTTTGGATATAATCTTTACATTTCTGATCCATTTCGTAGTGATATTCAAATAATTCTACTCTAATAGTTTATGTGGATATTTTAGAGAGCTGGACATTAACTGAATTTACCAGTTTCTACTGTGCTGACTTTCTCTTAAGTAACTAAATTGAACCAATTACTACTATCTGAATTTAAAGATCATTTTTAGCAATTGCATATGGAATTATAATTAAATATATGATGGAAGGATTATAAGGGATCTTTGTATATATTCTTACTTAAGCTGGACCTTTCCAAATCAGTCTTACTTAATATTTAATTTCTGCATTTGCATTCTTCTTTTAAATTAAGCTTTTTATGAGAAAAGAACTACCTTGGTTTCACAGTTGCATTTGTATCACACATATCATTGTTCATCTATTACTAATTTGTTTTTGATAATAAGTCATTGCAAGTAAGTCATTAAACTAAGGTAATTATGTGAGTTCTTATAAAATTGTTTTCTCAATAAATTATTTAACTTTTAATGCTTTTTTTTGTTTGTTTAGATGTCTACTATTTTGGTTTAATACTTAATAAGCAAGCAAATCTTAGTGTATTCATAATGAAATATTTAATGTTTCAGGAATGCTGACAGGAATGAATGAGATGTCTGCTACAATAGCTGTTGCTCCTCAGAACTCTACAAGTCTTGTAATTATTGAGAGAGTAGTGAAAGCAGCAAATCTGGGTGTAGTCCCTTCTGGTCAAGATAACATACACAGGTAAGATTATATGTTATTCAAAGTATGATCATCTTTTAATATGGATTTGTTAGTTCAAAATTCATCAGCATTTGATAACATTAGAGAAAATTTTTCTATCCAGACCTTTAAGGGAGAAGGTACCAAATTATACTGTAGTATATAATACTAAGCCTAAGTATTATATACTACAGCTCATTATTTGAGTGTTTACAGAAGTGTCTAGACTTTACACAGTAAAGGAGAAAATTGTCCATCCCTTGTTTTGTTTCAAAGGGAAGAGGTAGCCTTTTAGAGCACAGTACTTCCAAGCAAGTTTTTGAGGATTTTTTTTTGTTTCTGTTTCCCACAGTAAATAGCTTGCTCCAGTTTTATCATCTGTGAGGAGCAACTTGTTTTCCTACATTATTTTTTGATGTTCATATATATATATATATATATATATATATATATATATATATTTATATATATATATATATATATTTATATATGCAAGCAAAAACAATTATTAGCCAGGAAAGTCATTGGCCCTGTCAAATTTCTAGTTTTTACTTGTAGATTAATCCTTTTCATCCAAATGCTCTGATACAGAATGTCAGTGGAATTTATGCAGTTGTTGGTTAATTGATGTCATTGACTCAAAATACTTAGTCCTGTGAATCTGCATGGCTTCTCACTTGTGGCAGGAACAAGCAGGTTAACCTGGTCTTGAAATAAGAAAATCAATACGTATCTCTTACCACCTACTACAGTTGTTCACTAAATTCTGAATTATCCCTAGTCCCCTTAATTTTACTATTCAATAAGAGCAAAGTATTTTCTTTTAAAGGCAAGAACAGTGCTTTTCTTTGAATTTTTGCTGACTGAGATAGCTGTATGAAGGGGTGAGAATGCTGAAGCCTACACAAGATTAATAACCCAGTATTGTTGGATGTAGTCTCTTTTGCATTGCTGGACATTTGTATTGCATTGCATTAACATTAACCCAGCTGGATTTTCCTATGTATTTGATACGGTTAATGATAAAATTCTGTTTCACCATAAAAACATGGCACAGCTAGTGCAATTGCACTGAAATGATTGTCACTGTTGACACCTGATCCTCCATGAAAGAGTTTTCATTTGTTGCATCCCAGAGGGATCTGTATAGCTGTGTTCTCAACGTCAATTCAAAGACTAGGTGAGAGTGTCAATCAGGAGAGACTGAAGTGTCTGCAGCCTACAGGTGCTCTCCATCTTTACTCTATCTACCACATGAGACTTATCACATAGGCATGGATTGTTTTGTTGACTGAGTCTCAAAAAGGCTCCCTAAAATAATAGCCTTGCTCCTAGCTCAGCCACAGGTTTCCCGGCTGTAGATAAGTTTCTAATTTGATGTTGTTTTCTTTTGCTCTTTTGGTTCCTTTTAAAGGATGTTTTCTACAACAGAATCTATAACCAAGAGTAAATAAATTGAAGATGCGCTTACTGTTGGGTACACTCCTTCAGACTCAATGCTTAAAGGCATGTCCTGGTCAAGCTGAGGTATTCAGAGTGCTTCAGAGCATCCTGAAATATTCTTTGATTCTTTACATTCAAAATACAGTGTCTTCAGTCTATCACAATAGACCATAGAATAACCCATCAAGCAAAACAAATAGTTTATAACAATTTAAGTGGCCTGTGAGAAATGCACAGCAGTTGATAAGCATTTAGAAAACAGTCCTTTTTTTGCTTCACCATAAGTAAATGCAGTTCACAGGTATTATGTAGTAATAATTCCACCTAGATTTTACTGAGGAGGAACATTACTTAATTGATACTGTGATGAACCTGTTCATCTTTTAAACAGTAAATGCTTTATCATGAAAGTAAATCCTAGATTCACCTGAATGAATATTTGAGATAGATATCAGATAATTAATTCTTTCAAAATGCTGCAAAAATTACTGAAATTTCTATATATAGATATAGATATATGTAGATAAATATAGATATATATATATAGATACGTATCTAAAGTAAACATATGTTCGGATTAAACAAACTCTGTCATGAGAGGAGACAAAAATTAAATCTCTTCTGGCAGAAGTCTCATGGATACAAGAATTGTGACTTACTTATGTGATACACAATTCTAGGATAATAAAATAAACCGTCCCCCTTTATCTTGTCTAAACAGTTACAGATTCAATAAAAATACATTAAAAGTGAATTTTCTAATTTTTTATAGAATTGTCATTTGTCTTGTTTTATTGCAAGTGATATTGGAGAAAAAAAATACATCCAGAAACGTCTAGCTTTTGCTGTTCTGTGAGGATTACTTCAGCTGACTTCTTGGAAGCGCCTAGTACATACCTTTTTACACAGAAAAAGAAGTACTGTTTTTTAACTGGTGTTCGGCACTGTGCAGCATAAATTATATTGACCTATTAGTTGGTCAGCCCCAACTTTAATATTAGTGCTTAACGATGGCTAATGCCAAAAAATTTGTATTGCCTGGTAATGCAATATATTCATTCAAAATGAAATTGTACAATTTAATACAAGTGCAAGAGTATCTAATGGACATGAACAGGTGTGTTTCATGGTCTCTTTCAGTCTAAACATATTCACATTCATGCTGAAGATGTTGTCATGCTGATGGAATCCAATTACTGGTCCTTAAATTAATAACCCTATTAGGATTTTATTTTTGCACAAAGTAAAAACACTTAGAGCAAATATGATGGAGATTTGAAAGTAAATATTTGAGATAAATATCAACAGAGTAGCATACAGTCTCCAAAGAGAAATGAAACAAGTGAAAACAAACATCAAATACATTAGCTATATATCTGAGCATATCACAATGTAGCAACACTTTCTTGTATCCATTTCTTTTCTCTACCATGTGGCTACTAGATTTGTGTGCTTAGTTACAATGTAATAATTTAACTGTTTAATGACTGTGGAACAGTATGCCAGGTGACATTGTTGATTCTGCTTTAAACTGTCTTTTCTGTCCTGTTTTTATTTGAAGTGATAGCTGGAAAAATTTTTAACTCAGTAGCCAAGATATAGATATAGAAGTAGATATAGATATAGACATAGATATCAGAGCACAAAGTTGCAGGTTAATATTTATATAAATGAAAAATAAATTTGCTGTACTATTTTACTTCCTTTAGAATAGTTACCTAATCTTCAACAGAGTTTATTCAAGGGTTTAGATTACAGGGCCTTGTTAGACAACCTGCAATGCATTTGCATGTTCTTAATCAGATTTACTATTTTGTATATTGATCTTTCTTGCTTTTGCTAATAAGTGGAAATATTATTTCAATTTTAAAAGGGTTCTACTAGAAACAAGAATGTGAAATGCATTTCAAAAGAGAAATTTCCTTCAATGGGAAATTTGTTTTCTTAAATATGAAAACTTCAGAAAAAAAGAGTCCTTTTTTTTTCTTTCTTAAAATATTTTTTTCACTAGACTGTTTAGAGTAATTGTTGTAATATCCGTAGCTTTTTAGTGTTCTGAAAACCTTTACGTGATGTTGATAAAGTGATTTCAAAGGGTGAGCTAAGGCACCAAGCTTTTGGTTTTTGGTTCAGACCACAACTGGGGACGCCGTTTGAATATCTGAAGGCAAAGACACTGAAAGAAAAGTATTTGTTACTGCAGGGATTTAAATCAATCTGAATAACTACCTTTAGGGAACAAGGCCTTTTCAGTTGAAGTATGTCTGCTGTTTGTGGTTGGTGGGGAAAGCCTATTAGGAATTTTTCTGTCTTGGAAATAAGAGGGTACATAATGGAGGACATTTATTCTCTCAAAGTTGATTCTTCTGTGGAACATCACTTGATCTCCTGGTCTCTACTTGGGCAGCTTCATTCACTGCTTTAGATACTACAACAACAAGAAATCCAGCCTGTTCTATTTCAAAATATGATGAGATGAAGACATTATTCAATTCAGGATTTTCAGTCATATTCTATTTAACTGACACAAGCCTTATTTACCCAGAAATGCCCTTCATGCTAGTGTTACTGTCAACATGTGTTGCTTACTCTTCTCAGATGAATATTCTAAAAGTTCCTCAGGTCTCTTCGTCCTTTGTTGATTTTCATCTCCAGCAAGTATAGGTAGTCATCCTCTGCTTCACTTTGAATATAGCAAAAGAGAACAGATGGTGATAGAATGAAAAGGCTAGTTGCAGACTTGAAACTTAAAAAGACTTGAATGCTCTTATAATCCTATAGAAAGTGTCAAAATATTGTCTACCATTACATAAGGCCCTATGCATGATGGGGAGGTGTTTCAGGCTAAATTGTTTTAGGAAAAAAAGTAATGGAAATACACATAGAAGGCATTTTTTTCACACTAGCAACAAAAGTATGGTGCAAAGCTTTTAAAGTGTTGGCAGCAGCATATGGCAGAAGAATCTGTTGAGAGCTAAGATCACAAACTGGATTTACTTCTTCACTCTCATTTTGTTTTATACTGGTGTGGTTCCATTGATGTCAGAGTATAATGTGCAATGAGATGGAGAATCAGGCTGTCTTCAACTTCCTACCTCTCTATCTTCTACTTCCCAAAGCATTTCTTAAATGGGATGCATTGTACTACAGAATATTATTTCCTTCAATGACTGTGGCTCTAAAAATGGTGCAAGATAGATCATCTTTTCCATTCTTTTCATTCTTGAAGACTACCTGTGCATTGCCCAATCAGTCAGCAAGATAAAACTCTGAAGCCAGCAGGGTGGATAATGAAGAATGAAGTTTAGTCAACCTCAACTTACTTAATAGTCCATTGCACAAGTCTGTTGCTGCTGTTGTATTCTGGAAGGAATCCTCAATTGCAAACAGGAAGTAGTAGAATTAGGAAATGAGCATAGTGTTGTGTACATATCTGTATTCTACAGTTCATCAGGATGGCTGTAACCATTGACATGCAGTCAGCATTGACACACGACAAGCATTAATTTCAGCCCTCAAATTTCACATGGTCAGTTCTATTATTTCAACAACCCAGTATGGGACAATCTGAGGTTTTGGGGAAAATCAAATCTCTTTCAACAACGATGCTCTGAAGTGCTTCGAAGTAGCCATTTCACATTTTAAAATAGGGATTTTAATGTCTTTCTCCATTTCAGTCACAAAAGTGGCAGTACTAGCAGCCATCTCTTCTTTCTAGACATGACCAGGACTTGCAGAGGGAGGATTCTCTTCTCTTAGCGTGGTGTCATAGTAGACACCTTAATTAGCAGCAAGCAAGCTAAGTTTTAGACAAAGAAGCATGAAGCAGCACTTCTGCACATTGCTGGGGCAAGTCTAAGTAGCTCAAGCACAGCAGTGCCTGCAGTGAATGTGCGGCTTCTGAGACCTACATTTTTGAGGACACTTCACTGAACCATGTAGATATAGTAGTTTCTTCAGAGCTAGTTGTATGTAGTATGCCATTACTTAGTGTACCCTTAACTATCTGACTTCTTGAATAAGAAGTTATTGAACAAGGTGTAAAATACTGTCCACCTGTCTTGTGGAGGCTTGTGCTATCCTTTAGCAAAATCAGAAACATACTGTGTAAATCATTTATTACGACAGTAAACACACTGGAGTGGGTAAGAATTCATACTCCGAATAATATGAAAACAAGACAAAATGTAGAAACTTGCATAAAATGTTTAAAATCCAGAAAACAGACAAATCCAAGGACCTGTGTTTTACTAGCCTTTATTTCTCACCCCATGCATCAGCCTGACAGTCTGGTTGTATTCACCCCTTTTTATCATTTTGCAACCTGTCATGTCCTATTTATAGTGTATTGGCAGACTGATTCTCAAAGGAAAGAGGGGTTTGTTTACAGACAATTTCGATTATCAAAGAATGTCGTGCTTAGTAATCTGTTATCCTCCCCACATCTTTTTAACCCAGCAACACTTAATGTGGGGGGAAAAGGTAGGCAATTAGATTCCATTTGTATTGAACCAAACTCCATCTAAAGGGGTCCATCTTGAAATTTTTTCTGTGTATTTCATCTTCCAGTTTGCACTAAATTTGGAAGAATTATCAAGAAGAAAGTTAGTGATCAGACCCCATCAGATTAACTTCACTAACAACTGCATCTGCTTCCAGCATGTCTGCTGGAAATTAAAATAACCATCTATTGAAGATAAAACACCATGTATAAATTTCTGAGAAATAGAAATTCTTTATAGTTATTCACTTGGAAGTATGTGTTGCCAGTAGCTGATGAACAGGTCTATAAATCCACAAAGACTTTTTTTAAAGGCCTTCCCTGTTCTGTGTGCAAGCACACCTGCTCTGAGGTTTTTTACTAAGCAATTAGCCTGTTGGAGTGCTCCAAGGAAGTGAAATCAACCTCTGCTCCTGCTAAGTGGCTGCTTTGAAGCAGTTACCTGAGACTGTTTTGCTTCTGTAGTTCCTCAGCTGTGGGGCTCAGTCTTCCTTTTCTGCTCGTCCAGAAAGCTTCAGTGGGTAACTGCATAAATAAACTTGTAACAGGCATGCAGCTTTGATTTTGCTTCCTAATCTCTCAAGTAGGAATTAATTAGAGAGCTAAATAATCTAGGCAAAACAGCTTCTCTGGTAGTCTTTACCTGTAGAAGACAGAATTTTAAATGGAATAGTATATCCATGTCCACAGTTATTTCACCCTTTATTTTAGCCAGAAGTTCTCTCAACCTTTTCTTTTTTTATGATGGAAGTAATTCCAACTTTCTGTGTTGGGGGTTTTGGTCTGGTTTTGTTTTCTAAAAATAAATACATAAATAAATAAATAAAGACTAGCTAGGCTAACCATTTACACTTCTTAAAACAGGCAGGACTAGAAGTCTTTCTGGTTAGTAACTATTCTTAGGTTAATATTTTTATTAATAGAGGAAAAGAAAACTGAATTTTGTAAGTATGAAAGTATTCATTCTGTAGTTCCTCGTATTATTCTTCCTATTATAATTATTCCTTAATCAAGCCTAATCAAACCCTTAATCAAATCCTAGTGTTCCAAAACCTTGAAATATTCTCTCTGCTAACAAAAGGGCCCTGTGTATACTAATAGTATTTTCATGTGTTATCATCATATGAAGATTTTGATTAACTGGTGCAAAATACTTGATCAAGAGAGTGCCTTCACACAGATTCATTTTAATGCCCTTAACACTGTAGATATATTATTGTATTAAGCAGCTTATGTGCAAATTGCAGAATTTTAAAATAACTTTAGGAAATTAAATTTGGTCTTAACATTAAAAGTATATGAGCGAGTCATTTTAGATATGCAGTTAATCAAAATAGATTGTTCTAGCCTGGCTTATTTGCTGTCCACTAGAGGACAGCACTGCTTTTGTATCTGAATGAAATAAAGTGATAAATATGTGCAGCATTTTCTTTGAAAAACAAACAGGAGCCCTTTGAGCTAGTTATTTAAACAGAAAATGCTTAACACTTAAAGGACTAACTGAGCAGAAGACTGTCTTTGATTGTAAATATCCCTAAGTATTCAATATTTAATATTTTAATATCTCTCTATAAGGTAATCTGCTTTCTTGAAATTAAACTATTTTCCTGCAAATTAAAATTTATAGCCTGTTTTAAAAATAGACTGAGTATAATTCTCAAGCATGTATCATATTAAATGCCTAAATTTCCTCTATTAAATAGGAAAAGAAAAAAGTAAAGTATCTGAGGAAACAAAATAGATCAATTGCTACAATTAGAATTTTCTACATGGGAGGACCAAATATTTTGATTCAAGCTTTTAGCTCATTGAAATTTTGGGGAGGAGATATAAATACCTACATACAAAAACGCTGATATTTTTAAACTAATGATAAATTTGGAAGGTGATAAAAAGTTCATGCAGCGTCTTTTTGAACATGTGGAGTAGTGCTATGTATTGGACAGTAGGTTCAGATGACTCACTTGCATTTCTGCATTTTTGTTAGAGATACAGTGCAGCTGCTCACTGGAAACTGAGGGGAGACTCAAAATCTATTTTGCCAATGCAAATAAACATGGTAAAAATGTGAACATTTGATTGTAATTTATTTAACAATTTTATTATTTTATATCTCCTGAAAAAATAGATTATGTTGGAAAATAATTACATTGTTTTAATGAATTAGGTATTTTGAACAGTTTGTTCAAAGATAGTGTTAAAATTGCATTAAATATGCTGGAAGAAAAAAGTGACATTATCAAAATATGATTTTAAAAGTAAATAGTAATCAAATTTTATTAGTAGTAACCAATGTTAAAATTACCAGATTAAGTTCCCTCTTTTTGCAGGTATATTTGTGCTTACAGTTTTAGTATTAAGCTTTCTCTATCCCCAGGTCAGAACTAATACCCAAATATTTCCTTTTTTGTGTTCTAAGGCTTACTCAGAGAATGAATGCAAGTAAATTAGTAATTTAGACAGTTGAGCTGAGTTGTTATTTACAAAGTGAAATCTGTACATAGCAGAGCAATAGGAAGATTCAGAGTACTGAAACTATAAATGTAAGTATCTTTGCTGACTATAAGTGTATGTATCTTTGTTGACCAGTTGACATGCTGAAAAGGTCCTTTGTAGTTATTCGTGCTTATATTTACAAATTGGAGACTAATTCGCGGAGGTACTTTTTTCCCCTTTGAATGTATTCATTGCATAACTTGATTACACATTTGTCAGCTTTGGACTAATTATTTTTCTACAGCTAGGGCAGGGCTTTGCATCTTCTGATTGTCTTCCTTACTAATAGGATTCTGTCTGCTTCAGCAGGCAGTAATTGAAGGCTTTATGTACAAGATTTAAAGAAAGGGTGGAGAAAAAAAAATAGTTTTAGCCTCCACGGGCCATTGTCACGCTTTGTGGTAAGCTGTAGAAGAGAAAGAGAAGAAAATTTAGGTTGAATAGAAAAGTCAGAGAGGAAAAAAAGCATTGGACAGGAAAGAGTATGTTTTAATGCTGTTGAATTATGTGTAACGAACCCTACTCTGATGTAAATATCCCAACAGTGAGTGTTCAGGTGTAAATTTACTTTCTCAAATGTTGAATTTTAAAGAGCAGGTTTTAAGTGAGTTAGTCTGCTGCTGTATATTCACTGCCATGAAATTTTCATAACCTTTCCCCATAAAAACGCATCTCCTTATAGCAGCTATATTTTGTCTGCAGAAAAGGAGAAAGCTACTGCCAGTCTGAATTCAGACTAGTCATCACTGCAAAGTCAGTGTTTGGCAAATGCTGTCACACTGTAGTGTCTGATACTCTGTGTTTTCTCTTTGTATCAACTATATATCAGATTTTTCTGTATGGTTATCATGAACAAATTTAATTTTATGGGAAGTGACCAAGACTGTGTAATTTATTTTTAACTGCTGAAAGACTGAGTTGCTTTCTAAAAATATATAGTATTTTATTGATGTTGAATTTGATTCTTAGTGTATATTCCCTTACCCACTGATTGGTACTATATTTATATAAAGATGATTAATTAACTCCTTCTCTTTTTTTTGCGTGTCACATATGCTCAGAATATTTAGCATTCTTTCTAAAAAAAAAAAAAAGAAGAATTGTAAATATTCAGAATATGTAAATATTTATCACATCATTTTGTTCTAATCTGTCTTGATTTTTTGTAAATGGGAAAAAATATTAACAGCTGCAAATGTTCCTGAATATTTTAATAATGTAAAATCAGGTTTAGAATCTATATTATCACAGAATTAAATACTGCATCATAGCAGAAACAGCCATCTTGAAGCTATTAGTAAATACTTGGTTCTGTTTTCCGGATTTATTTTCATTTGCTTTGTTTATTTGGGGTTTGTTTTTGTTGTTTGTTTTGGGGTTTTTTATATTTACAGATGCATCCTTTGTTGCAACAGAAGCATGCTTATGACACATGTCTTATGTTAAGAGTTGTCCACAGGACAAATTCATTCTTTTGGACCTACAATCAATGTACAACCTAGATTTAAATGTGTCACAGTGCAGTTTTCAAGGTTTATTAAAGGCCTTGTTGGTTTCTTGTTGGTTTCTTGTTGGTTTCTTGTTGGTTTCTTTTGTTTTTTGGTTTAGTTTGGTTTGGGGATTTTTGTTTGTTTTTAATTCAAATTCTAACCTAGAAAATGAAAAATTATTACTGACCTCATGGAGAAAATAAGTTTCTCACTAAGAGTGAACACATGTTATTGGTGATTAATTTTTTGCCACTGAGATTTTTTTTAATGGCTTTCTGGGCTTTTCTAGGTGTTTATTTGAGCACAACACACCTTTTAGAAAATCCTCAGGGGGTTATGGTAAGAGTTAGCATATAAATGCAGTAGCATGGATTTAGGTGAAAAAACAACTATTAACTAAATCCTTCAATGGCTGTATTTAAAATATTTAAATAACTGACAAGTCAGTTTTACTGCTAGTGCCAACTGCTTCATCCTGTTGTAACTATATTCAGTTTTACAGATTATACAAGTGTATTTATAACTCTCCTCAGGGACTAGATTATATTCCCTATTCTAAGGAACAGATTTTGGGTTCCAAAGTTCAAAAGCAGCTGTGAACCTACTGAGTGGTTCTTTTCTGTACATTATTTTTAATGGTGAAGTAAGTCTTCCTGTTGCAGTCCAATTCATCCTTCACCAGGCAATTCCAGATCCCGTATCGGTGCCCACTGATAGAAGCTGATTAGCTGCTGCTAGTTATTCATATTAACACTTTGTGTAAAATTATCTCAGTATCAGGCCCTTTGCATCTTGCAAACCACATGCAAACTCACATTTTATTGATTTTCTGTTTTTTTTGTTCAGGGCTATGGAAAAGTGCTATTGATCCCCTAAGTGATTTTGCAAATTTGCATGTAAAAATATCAGCACAGAACTAATCTCTCATGCTTTGGACCACCTTGGCTTTCCCAGAACGATGACTTTGTATCACTTTCAGCTTTTGATAAAAGGGTAAAATCAAGCCTCGGGGCTATGAAGCACAGCAGGAGTGCCAACTAGCAACCTATTTATGTGCATACTCAGAGATAATCTGCCTCTATGTTGTCCCAAGACACAACTGTTAAGTAAATAAAGTGACTAATAAGACTATTGTTTCTATAATTATCCCCCTGTCGAAGTCAACAAGAGAAATAGTCATCTTCTACATTGCAGCATAAATAGATGGAATCAATGATATAACTAGCTAAGTAGGTAATTTTTGTACTAGTAATATTGTTTTATAACCTCCTATTAAAAAGAGAGGTCTTTGAATGTATCTGTAATCCAGACAAAAGAAATGGATTGACCTGTGATGGGTGACATTAGAAAAGTGTCCCATGTTTCCTTAATTAGTATAATGTGTTATGAGATTTTGATATGCTTAGTTTAAAAAGAAAGAAAAAAAGGGACAGAAATTACTTCTCGTTTAAAGAGAACCTGCTTCCTGCTTAAGTGGCTAATATTTTAATTAAGTCTGGAGTGAAGTTTTTTGAGTATCTCCTGATAAACTCCCTCCTTTATGTTGATGGTAATTAAACAGATCCCCAAGGGCTCGGGTAGGCGCTTTGCAAGGGCCATGCTGATTGTCAGACAGGAGACACTGACCAGTTGGTTTGCTCTTGAATAGCCCACAGCGTGCTGTCAGCGCAGTAGTTTGATTTTTCTGTATTGTGAGCTGTTGTCAGGGCTAACTGGGTCCCATTGTGACTGAAGATGTTGCGCAAATTGAGGCAGATGGCTCTGATTCAGACACGTGTCATTCAGAAAGAGGAGAGGAGATTGGCCCTGCAAAGTGGGGTCAGACAGGGTCACAGACCTGCTCTACACTTGTTAGTGTTTTCAAAAGCCCATGTGCAGCAACTTTGTTGTTGAGGAGTAACCAAGAAGGGGCGGGGTGGAGGAGCAGGGAGAAGCATGTTGTGCTCCTTGTTGGAAGATGGAAAGATGGATGCTGTTGCCATCCTCTTGCTTCCTGTCTCTTGGGCCTGGCTCTGCCCACGGAATGAATTAACAGGATTGACAGAAGTTCATTGTGCCTAAAATGGCTTTTCAGTCAATTGTGGTGCTTAAAAGGCTAGTTTTGCTTTTAATTCCGTGTAATTAGTGGGTTCTTCATGTCTTGGAATTTAGTAATGGTGCATTAGTCCTAACTTTTGTCTGTCTGATTGGTTGGTAGTTTTTTAATTCCTTTGTAGGATTTTTCATAATTATAAAATGTTCAAAAATATTGGCCAGATTTTTATGGTTCTGGAGATAAATTCACAGATAAAATAACTCTGTCTTGCTATTACTGTCATTTCAAACTGATTGTTTTATTTTTTATCATTTTGACTGGTTTTAGTTTGAATTAATTTCCGGGATTGCAGAAAGTAAAAGAGTTTGGCTTTTTGTATGTGTTCTATGACATTTAACGTAGTTGTATTGTCTTTGGGGCACCAAATAATGAAAATCCTTGGAAAATTCTATACATCTGTTGTCAGGTTGTCAGTGCATATGAATATTGTAGGTGAAAAAACTGAAAAAACAATATTTACATTAAAAGTTATTTAAATAAGATTTAGTTTGTAGTTTAGTTTGTACTAAATACAAAATTTTGCATTATACTTCTTTGCCCTTCTAAAATGCAAAAATATTTACATAAATTACGTTTGAAGAATTTACGGGAGGTTTTATGGTTTCTCCCCTGAAATGCATTAATTAATTTAGAAGTATTTTATTAGATTTGAGCTCATTTAACTCTTGCAGAGTTAAAGAAACATTAGCAGGTCTTAAGATCCTCAGCGATTTTTCTCTTTTTTTATTTTTCCTCCAGGTTTGCAGCTAAGACTGTGCACAGTGGGTCACTGATGCTAGTCACAGTGGAGCTGAAGGAGAGCTCTACAGCACAGCTCATCATAAACACTGAGAAAACTGTGATTGGTTCTGTTCTGCTGCGGGAGCTGAAGCCTGTCCTGTCCCAGGGGTAACCTGCTTACATCTGGACTTCAGAATCTGGCACACAACAAAAGTGCCTGGCATCCACTACTGCTGCCTTTCATTTATAATAATAGCCCTTCCATCTGGCAGTGGGGAAAGAATACACTCTTGACATTCTTGTCTTCTGCTTTAGAATGCTAGTGCATATCTATCATGTATGCAAGTCCTTTCCTTTTTTTCTGCTTGCTAACCAAAGAACATATATTTTACTGTCAGTTATCTGTGCTTTTAAATGTATTTTAAATGTATTTCCCATTTGTTCTACTCTAGTTCTTCCCCCTCTCTTCCCTTCCCCCACTACCTTCCTTCCCCATCAGTTTCCTCTCCTCCCCATAGCGGACAAATATTAGGTAATAAAGTTCAAGGGAAATCACACTGCTTGAAAGCTGGGTTCAAATGGCAGCTGGGTTTCAGCAATATACACAACAAGTATGTGGTTCAGAGAGAATTTTGGTGTAAGTGTGAAAACACAGTAAGTACAGCAAAATGGTGTTTGTTTTCTAGAAATGCTTGTGAACCTGAACTCGTCTGTTGAGAACATTGTTCCTACCTACTGTCATTTTCTCAAATATTTTAAGATGCTAATAAAGTAGTGCCTATGAACACAGGCTCCCTCTTTTTTGTTTTGGTAGGAAATTGTTAACAGACATGCTGGTATTGTATAAATCTGGTTAAGTAAATACAAACGAGGTGGACACTATATATGTATCAGCAAACTGTTCTTGCAAAAGGAGCCAGTGTTTGTGCTTCTGTGATAATTGTCTGCTATATGGTTACATTTTCTGCCTGTTTGCAAATTGTTCTACTCATAAAATACTGATTGAATTGTTCAAGTAAGTATTAAATGGAATAGTGATTATTAGACTGACGGTAAATACTGTCATCTAGCTTAATGAATAGTTTGGCTTTATTTCAGATTTCTTTTTTAAACTAGATTAAAACATTTCCCAACTTTATATAAGCAGGGGCTTGAGGCAAAGAGAAATTCATAACCTAAGCTGGAGAAGACCAATAGCCTTGCACCAGTTAGTGTACCCAGTTTTCTTGGTACAGGTCTGTGATTTTGTCAGGTCAGTGATTTTGACCTTCCCTTCACATTCTGGTTACATGGCAGGGCAGAAGATGCTGAGCATTTTCATTTCTTATAAATTCTCACTTCCAAAATTTTTTTCCTAGTAACTCATGGCTCTGCCACAGAGAAGATACTTGAATAAATGTAACCTTCCTCTGTCACCAGGACTTTTGCATGGTCCTTAGATGCCCAACTAAGCTGTTGTAGTTTAGAATGATACAAAATGCTGCTTTTTTTCAAAAATGTTCCATTACTTCACACTAAATTCTTCTAAAATTTTCTATTGAAATTTAATAGAACTAAAAAGAGTCTCCAGTGTAAAGCAGAGCTTACTGGCAAATGCTAAAGAGAGGTTAGGTTTTTAAGGCATTTATCTTGCACTTCTGTGAGAAATGTGGTTCTAGAGTTTGCTCTAGCACCCAGAAAGAAACAAAAATTTTACACTCTCAAGAGAAATGTACATGTTCTTAATCAACATTCACATTCTTTTTCTGAAGTCCTAATCCTGCAATAAGTATTGAATTTGTGTTCAACTGCGATGTAAAAGCTGTTCAAACAGATGAAAAATTAATTGTTGTACAAACTACCGTTGTCTCAGGAAAACTGCGGATTGGTCTGTAGATAATCTTTAATATTAAGACCCAGTGAGAACATGTTGAGGGAAAGGTGCAGAAAGATGAATCCTGAGAAAAGACTGAACTGTAAAAGCTTTGGCCGTGATTATAAAGGAGAAAACAAACAAGATTTTCTTCTCATACCAGAGTATAAATCAAAGAAAAGCACATTAACACTGTGTAAGTCACATACACTGCTGAGTACTTTCTGCCTCCTTAGAGTTCTCAATGCATTTTAGCAGTGAAGCCCAGAAACATGTATAATAAGGATAACTGGGGAGCTTCTGGTAGTAATTTATATTTTTCAGCACACAAGAGGTTCATTAACTCTTGGTACGTGTCTTTGACTGATGATAGAGTGATTTGGGTTAAAGGGCCACTCTGAAGATCATCTAGTTCCAACCCACTTGCCTTGGAACAGGACACATTTCACTAGACCAGGTGGTTCAGAGCCCTATTGAATATGGCTTTGAACACCTGCAGGGATGGGGCTCCCACAATTAGGCTGGGCAACCTGTGTTTCACCACCCTCACAGTAAAGATTTCCTTCCTAATATCTGATGTAAACCTACTCTCTTTCAATTTAAACTCATTCCCCCTTGTCCTGTCTCTGTATGCCATTGTAAATAGTCTTGCCTTCTCTTTTCCAGACTGAACAATCCCAAATCTCTCAGCCTTCCTCCTCTGCTCCAGCCTTGTGACCTTCTTTGTGGCCTCCTCTGGACTCACTCCAGCAGGTCCATGTCCTTCCTGTGCTGGGACCCCAGAGCTGATGCAGCACTGCAGGTGGGCTCTCAGCAGAGCAGAGCAGAGGGGCAGAATCCCCTCCCTGGCCCTGCTGCCCACACTGCTCTGGATGCAGCCCAGGACACGTTTGGCTCTCTGGGCTGTCAGTGCCCATGTCTGGGTCATGTCCAGCCTCTCACCCTCCAGCACCCCCAGGTCCTTCTGGGCAGGGCTGCTGTGACCTGTCCATCCCCAGCCTGTGCTGATACCAGGGCTGCTCCGACTCAGCACCAGCACTTGGTCTTGCTGAACCTCATGAGGATCACATGGCCCCCTCTCCCAGAGTTTGTCCAGGTCCCTCGGGATGACATCAGGTGCACTCAGCTTGGTGTCACCTGCAAATTTACTGAGGGTACACTTTATCGTTTTGTCTGTGGCATTAATGAAGATACAAAATCAGACTGGACCCACTACAGGCCCCAGAGGGACACCACTTGTCACTGATGTCCGTTGGGACTGACCATGACCCACTGGGTATGACCCTCCAACCAATTCCTAATCCACCTAACCATTCACCCATCAAATCCCTCTCTCTAATTTGGAGAGAATATTGTGAGGGACCATGTCAAGGCTTTACAGAAGTCCAGAAAAATGGTATCTGTAACCCTTCCGTTACCCACTGATGCAGTCACCCCATCAGACAAAGCCACTGCCTTGCTCAGACAGGATTTGCCTTTCCTGTAGTCAGGCTGGCCGTCCCAAATCACCTGCCTGCCCTCCATGTGCCTTAGCACAGCCTCTAGGAGGATCTGTTCCATCATCTTCCCAGGCGCAGAGGCAAGGCCAACAGGTCAGTAGTTTCCCAGGTTTCCCCTTTTCCAGTCACCTGGGACTTGCCCTGAGTGCAGTGACTCTTCAAATGTCATGGAGAGTGGCTTGGCAGCTACATCAGCCAGTTCCCTCAGGACTCTGGGGTGCACCTCCTTGGGTACATTCAGATTCCTCAGCTGGTCACAAACCTCATTGTCTCTTGCAGTGGGAGGGATTTTGCTCTCCCAGTCCTCATCCTGTTATCCATCCAAGTGTGGGAAGAGTTTCCCATTGAAGACTAAGGCAAAAGTTGTTAAGTACCTCAGCCTTTGTCTGTTGTTACCAGTTCTCCAGTTTTCCAGCGTTGTTTGTCAGAGGGGGTACCCCTTCTCTGCCCTTCCTTTCATAGTTAATGTACCTGTAGAAGCGCCTCCCATTATTCTTTGTGTCCCTTGCCAGCTTGAGTTCCAGTTTTTCACCTTCGCCTTTCTCATCCCCTCCCTACCCAACTGTGCTTCATCTCTATGCTCTTCCTAGGTTACCTGTCCTGGTTTCCATTGCCTATGCCTTTGCTTCTTTCCCTTCATTTTGACCAGCAAGTTCCTGCTGAGCCTTGCAGGTCTCTTGGCCTCTTGGTCTGATTTCTTGTTCCTGGGGATTGCCAGGAACTCCTTAAATATCTGCCAGCTCTCTTCTACTTCCTTGTCCCTGAGGGCAGTCTCTCAGGAGATCCCAGTGACTGGGTTCCCGAAGGACTTTAAGTCTGCTTTCCTAAAGTTCAAGAGCAGGACTTTTGCTCCTTCCCCACCCCTGTCCCTCAGAACTGCACACTCCCCCAGGGCATGATCCCTGCAGCCCAGGCTGCCTTCAGTCTCGGAGCCCCAGTTAGCTCACTTGCCCTGGTGACCAGCAGATCCTGCATGACATTCTCTCTGGCAGGGCTCTCTATCACCTGGGTCAGGAAGTTACCTTCCACATATTCCAGGTGTCTCCTGGATTGCCCACAGTTCTCCAAGCTACTTTCCCAAAGCTGCTGGGGTGGTTGAGTTCCCCCCACAGCCCACAAAGCCTCCTGTGGCTGGAGCAGGAAGGTTTGGTCCATGGACTCCCCTTGGGCAGGCAGCTGTGGCTGACACAGGGTTAGTTCCCTTTGTTGCCTTGGTGTTTGACTCCTACACATAGACTTTCCACCTGCTCATGGGATTCTTCAGGGACAGCTTTTCTGCCTACTTTTTGACTTGTGGTATCATTTGTACCCACATGAGAAAGTCGTAGCGGGTGATGATCCATGCTCATGCTCCCAGGCTGAACTACCCTCTTGGCAGCATCACGGATCTTAGTCCCTGGTAGGCAGCATTTCCTCTTATGACCCTGTCAAGCCAGCATGGTATAGTGATTTGAAAGTTCATGCTGCCTTCTCAAAAGAGTAATTTGAAGATAAAGTTTATTTAAGGATAGATACTTAGCTGTATATTCCTTTATATATTAAAGCTCAGCTCTTGAAGAATATAAACAAAAGCATATGTCTTACATTAACAGTGGAAGTTGCACTCAGCCACAATTCAACCAGTAGCAGTAGTTAACAATAGTTTCTTAGGTTGGCTATATATCATTTGTACTCACTTCTTCCATTCTATTAATCATTTGTAGAGGCATACTAAAAGTTGATGCCTAGTCTAAACTGCAATCTAAAATTCACTTTGGAGTGATTTGCTTGTACCAGGTAGCAGCAGCTCCTACCTCTGTGGGCAGGCTGATCAGTCAGGAGCTTCAGGTGTCCAAGCCTGGGAACACTTGCAACATACCTGGATGCACAGCTTGGGACACAGGAGCAAGTCTAAAGCACAGTACTGCAGGACTGCTGAGGTAGGTTTTGCTAAGATGGTTAGCAATTGTATCAAGGTAAGGAGTGGGAGGTGAGAGTTATTTACTTAAATTAGCAAGCTTTCAAATGCAACAAAACATTCAGAAACATAGGAAGAACAATAACAACTACCAGCTCACATACTTTACCATAAAGAGAAAGTGGGGTATAATTTGATTGACTTTAATCATGCTGAAGGTATAGAACCTCAAAAAGACTACAAAATTATTGTGGTCTACTACAAGCTATAAGACTAGTGCTGGCAACTCTGAATTGAAGAATTATTAGGCAAGAGCAAGGACAAACAGGTTAGAAAGTTTCTGCATGGTGAGAGATTGATAGTTTACCTTTGCTTTGCTGCCTGGTTGTTTCTACAGAAACAGACATATTCTCCTTAGTGAAGAGGAGAATCTTCATTTGTTTTTTCTTTTGAACAACTTAACTTTCAAATTCAGTTACTCCAAAATAAACCATTTTGAAAGAATAGGGTGCAAGGAGAAACTGTTTTGTTGCTCTTGATGGCAGAATATAAACATAGGCTTGATGCATGACAGTAAGAATAATGTAATATTTCTGCTTATTTTTCTTTGACATTTTATGATGTTGTATAAAAGGATAATGTGTTTTTCCCTCCATACACTGCTTTAATTCTAATAATTAATTTTGAAAGAAAAATAACAGAAATAAAAATGGGTCTGGAGCCAGAGACAAAATAATGAAAGATATAAATAGAATAGTATGTGAAAGCATAGTGGAAATAATCAAAGTGTTTTTAGGACAGGGACATGATACAGTATAAGAAATAATGAATTACATAGAAAAGATAAATTGAGCTTTCCTGATGATGACCTTTTCTACTAACTCAGGAACAAGGCGACATTTTGCAACATTTCCAAAGCAATATATTTAAATTGGCGGTCGACATTTACTTTTATTTCCCCTGTTTTGTAAACACAACATGTACTTAAGTTCTGGTCATCTACTGTCACAAGATAGTATGATGTTTACTAAAAGTGAAACAAAACTGCAAGCATGCATCAGCAAAGAAATATGCAGATATACATTAGATAGGACACAAAAACCCAAGGTCTCTAAATTCCCTTCATCTGAACCTTTGAGCTAATTGCTGATATTTGGTGATAGGATGAAATCCTTTTGCACACTTTGCCTTGCAATGGTCCATTGCCGTAAGTAGTGTTAAATTTTTTAAAAAGTATTCAGTTACTGAACTGCCTAGTTTTGCATACAGTATCTAACATGCTTGAGTTAATTCTGACTTAGCACTTAAATGTCCTTACATGGATTCTGGTAAGCAATATACAGGTAAGTTAAATCATCCCAAGCCCTCATCTGACTTTCTGTGTGTACCCTGAAACAAGTGTATGAGGATTGGACTCTGTTCCCTTCTTTTTCTGGCAGTTTATTTTTTACCCATTTCACACCTTTCTGTTTGTTTTAACATAAAATTTACACTTGTTTAACACTTATATGTTATATTAAACATTTTGTTGTGCAGAAGCCATGCTTTGCTATGTTTACACATGTGGTTTGATTGCTGATAGGAGCCTTTGTGTGTGACCCTTTGTGATAAAAGCAATAATTCTGCTGTCTTCATCTTAGCTGGTATAGTTGTGCTTTTATGTAGCACAATCCAGTGAACCTGTTTGGAATAGAAAGAGATTGTGAATGCCACTACATTTCCAGTCCCACAAGGTAACTGGTTTGGCCTCAAAAGGTGCAAGGTGAACTACTCTTCCATGGCTGGTAACTCTTGAGCCTCTGCTGTGACTGTAGTGCCACAAATCCTGATCCGTTTAAATTATGTACATTGTGTTGCATACACATTTATATTGTATATTGTTATCATGTTGTATATTTATATTGTATACACAGGCAAGATTCATATTGCCCAGAGAGGCTGCAGATGCCCCATGCCTGGAAGTGTTTGAGCAGATTGGATGGGACCTTGAGCAGCCTGGGCTAGTGAGGGACATCCCTGCCTGCAGTAGGGCAGTTGGAACCAGATGATCTTTAGGGTTCCATCCAGCACATAATATTCTATGATTTTATGATCTTGACAAGTAGTAGTATTCTAAACT
Source organism: Chamaea fasciata (assembly GCF_029207755.1). Classification (NCBI taxonomy): domain Eukaryota; kingdom Metazoa; phylum Chordata; class Aves; order Passeriformes; family Sylviidae; genus Chamaea; species Chamaea fasciata. The sequence goes on along the minus strand of NW_027094089.1, from coordinate 5,092,962 downwards.
TCTTTTTTCCATCATACATGTGTAGGACAGAGGACAAAAACAAGTTTTGCTGGCTTACACCTCTGCTTTTCCAGTCCTCTCCAGGTATTGGCCTGCTCTCATCCTGCTCCTGGTGACTTGCCTCCTCCTTTGCCCACCTTCCCAGTCATGGCTTTCAGAGAAGATGGTTCTGCTCTTAGCACCATCTCATGGAGCATGTGAGTTTTGAGTTGCCATCCACACCTTCACACACCCCTCTGGCTCAACTCAGACCTGTTTTTTCTGCTTGATGGGAAGGATTCAGACTAAACCTTGTGAAACAGCTGACAAGTCACACTTTGTGTTCAGGAAAGAGCAAGATCTGTTGGCACACTTGTGTCCTGGCCACCTTCCCATCCTGTGAAAACACTGGTGGACCCTGGATATGTGGTGGGAGGTGGTAAAAGGCCTTCTCTTGCAGCAGCCATGGCTGGCAGGTCTTCAGCTGCCAGGCACAGCAAATGGTGGGAGGTGTGGGAGCACCCTGCTGCTTCCAGCCACCCTTGATCCATTGGACGCCCACCAGCTTGCGCTCACAGCAGCACCCTAAGCCCAGCATTGGGAACACAGCAGGCCAGGGAGGTGCAGGAAAGGCAGGTCACTTCAGAGAGGTAGCATCAGCTCTTTTCCTTCTGTAACACGTCTGCTGGGGGCAGTTCTTGGCTGAGAGGCCTATGCCTGTTTGACAGCTGCCATTCTTGGAGACCCTGGCAGACCCCAGCTGCAGATCAACAAGGGGCAGCTGGCTCTGCCCTGGGTCACTGCAGACCCTCTGATCTCCTAGGAAATTGCTTGTATATAACAGGGTACCTTGCTGCAGTGCTGCACTTCCCTCTCTTTGCAGATGGTGTTTAACACATGGAAATAATTGATCCTGTAGTATCTATAATCTCCTATAATTTTCATTTTGGATTTACCCAGTTTTGTGTATTTGTGTGAGGACTTTTAGGCAACTAATTGCTCTCTGCAGGCACCATCGGTGCACAGAATGCCCACACTTACTGAAACCAGTTTAAACAGTGAATGGTATGACTCTGAAATTCCAGTTCTGAAGGAGGTAGAAGAGAAGACACCAGTTCAGCTATTTCTTTAGATTTTTTTTTCAATACTATTAAGAAAAAAAGAACCCATCCCACTTGGTACCAGTAATTCCTCCCTCAGCTGTATTTCTATATGTTTGCAGATGTACCCCCTAAAGCAAAAGAGTAGCATCATTTGGGCTTAAAAACCTCATAACCTGTTCTATGGGACAGCAGTGTTTTGGTGGGATTTGGGGTTGATTTTGGTGATCCAATAATTTCTTTGATGAAATGGATTTGGAGTGTAGCCCTACAGACATTTGGATTTGACACAACTAGGAAGGAGTACGCTGTGGGAAGGCAAAGTGTACTCCCATTCTTCTTCTCATGCCCTTGCTTTTTGTGTGTCAGCGCTGTGCTAGAACAGCACCCAAGTGGTTACTTCTGTCAGAAAACAAAAAAGGCACCTCTTTGATACTGAGTCCAAAAGTATCTGTTCTGTTTCGTATGGATCTTTGGGCCTCTGCCAGTGCCTGGGCTTGGGCAAAGTTAGTTGGTGGCTCAGCTTCATGTAATTGAAAGTCATTTTGATTTCTGCACTGTGGTGTAATTGCTCAAAAAAAAAATGTTATTTGATGATTAAGATTCTGGAGTGAATTGTGTTCTTTTGGGTTCTTGCACTGTTTCTCCATCAGGGACTTGGTTTCAGTGGTGTGCAGCTGCTGGAGTTGATTTACAGTGCTGCGGCTGTGGCTAGTCATAAATAAATCCTCTTATATAGTTGTTATGAACACCTGTTAGATCATCTGTCAGCAAAGCGCGGTTCACATTTATCATGGTGTGGTAGTTATTTTACCTCAATCCATTTCCAACTGACTCGGCCTCCATCACTGGATTACTATTACCACACCATAATCGCTCGTTTCCACTCCGTGTTACAACTTGCAGATAAAAGATTTCACTACTTGGCCAAATTTCATAAATAAAGGAGCAGTTCAGTGCAGTAAAAGTTTATTTTTGTCATCATTTGTCACCCCATTATTCTATAAATCAAATGGAATAGTGCTATTGCTAGCTCAGGCGTTGCTGTCAGCCCTAGGCATGGAAATGGTCCGTTTCTTCTTTTTAGATGAGATGACATGTCTTTCAGACTTAACTGGCTTATGGCTTTGTTTCACCCATTTTATTTTATCGGCGCTTCAGAAAAATCCTTGGGGACCAGAGAGACTAAAGAAGTAAAATGGAATCAGAAAACACAGTAAAACATGCTGCTTTAGCTGTGTTACGTGCATTTCCCTCCCCCACAATCATTCATTTACAAACTCCTCTGCAAAAATAATGGGTCTGGATATAAACAGCCACTCAATGCATTCTCCAGCTTTACTCAGACTTTATCGTTCATGTCAAACCCTGGGTATGAAAGGGCTCCAGAGAGGGTGCTACAAAGTCTTGCTAATGCTTCTGCTCCTAAATGGACTTCCAGACTGCACAGGAATTGAATTGTTGAGTTGTGCTTTTTTTTCAAATGTCTGTGCTGGTGACTCGCATTTTGGGGCCTGAACCACATAATAATGCTGTGCTGTGTCTTGCTACACAGCTTCACAACCAAAATCTTCAGGGTTCAGGATGTTCCTCCATGCCTTCCCAGGTGCAGTCTTCACAGAAATGTTGTTTCTTTTTTTGGTTTTTCAATAATTTCCTAACTCTAACTATAAAATCTGCACTTGGGTCATGCCTTGATTTTTTTGGCTCTGTGTCTGTTACAGATACTTGGGGTTTTCCTGATTTATTGAGAAGTTAAGACATAGATCTCAGACTAAATTTTGAAGAAAGCAATATTCCTTGGTTTAAAAACAGCCAGATAGGATGATGATAAAGAGATGGGGTAATAGAAAAGGGTTTATAGTTGATATTATACTTCTGAGTTGGTTCTAATTCAAGTTACATTCTTCATAGTCATTATGTAGCTCATAAATTCAATAAAGTGTTTTACTATTACTATAAAAATGACAGGAGGGGGGTTTTATGTTGTAAGTTTCGTTAGTTGCCCTTTCTGTTTTATGTTGAAGTTCTCAGGCCGTTATGTCATTAAACTCCTTGGAGTCTGAAGGGCTCAGGCCCTTCTGTTCCTTGTCACTGGTGCAGGGCCTGCTGGGGGGCAAATATCTGTGTGGCCAGTCTCTGTCCACCATCACTTTCCTTGTCAATGGCTTCCTTTGCTTCCATTTTGGATTTGGTTTTTTTTGGAAGTTCAGATACTTGCTTTTGTGAGGAGGCAATTGGAGTTGCAGGGTGGCTGCGGCCCCACTTTGGGTTCTGAGCTCTGGACATAAATTGTCAACTCCAACTGAGCCACTCATGTGAAAATGGCCAAACTCTCTTATTGCAGTGGATGTTGGAAGGCTGTGGAAAGAACCTGCTGACAAAGAGGCATGCTGCACTCTAGAAATAAAATTACTTCAGAGGTGTTCACCTTTCCTTTTTCCTTTCCAGAGAGACCTGCTGTGACTTTTCTCCAGCCACTTTCATTGTAAAATTAGGCACACATCTAGGTTTGAGATTCTTGTTCAGTTTGTCTGTGCAAAAATGCTTCCAAACATAGCCTTAAGCATTTGCTGTGAAGGTCTCTAAAGGCAACTCCAGGAAGGGATTAACTTTTTCATTGATGGGGGAGATGAATTCTTTTTTTCAAAGGCACTGTAGAATTTCTGTTATTTCTGCTTCATTAGGGGAAAGAGGCATCGAATATCTGACCCTGGAGCCTTTGCTTTCTCCAGATGTTTGCTTTGCACACGAATAATCTGCATGAAAACAGCAACTGCTAATTCAGTGGCCAAAGTGCATCAGGACCCTAATCTAAAACCTCCCAATCCATCCAGCTGTCTGGCATTTGCTATTATAGGGCACCAACAGAGAAATGAGGCTGTGGCTTTATCACTGCACCCTGGGTGACAACTTGATTTTCTGCTTTCACCACAGGCAGCAGCAGCCCAACATGATGGGGCTGTTAATTTGTGCATTTCATGGTGTCTGTCATGGGGCCGGGAGAGGAGGGTTTCAGAGGAAGGGAATGGAGCATGTCCCAGCCTCGGAAGCACCTGTCTGCATTGACGGCACAGAGCACTTCTTATTAGCGTGCAGGTCTCTAAATGCAGCCCCGGGATGACAGCCTGGCATTCCCAGCACCCACACAGTGTGACAGGCGCAGGCAGCCGGTCCCATTGTTTGCCCTTGATGAGCATGTCATTAATGGAAATGGAAGAAAGTGAGGCCCACATCAGTATTCAAATAGCCTCCATCCTCTCTGCCATTCAACTGCCTGGCTCAGGCGGCTGCAGATTTCCTTCTGCAGCTCCACTTACAAGTTTTCACAGATTTATTCCCATTGCATACAAATCCCCTCCATGTGCCTCTGGCCCCATGCTCCCTCCCCCCCCCCCCCATTCCCCTCACATGCACAAACATGTTGTCCAGCATCATCTGATCCACCAAAAATAAAGTGGGTGTTCTTTGCCTTCCTCCCTGTTTTGTGAATTGCTTAAGTACCATTACCAAATATTCGCTGTTTACAATCCAGGAAATGGAAGGTGCTATTTATTTAAACTTGAAGCCTTAAGCAAGGGGCTGATACATGGTTTGCAATGTCCTTGTTTTCTTACAAGCAGCTATTGATACTCTTTTTCTACAATACATTGCAATATGTTTGGTTTGGAACATTTCACTTAGCAGGTATGAAGTTAGAGGATTACAGGCAAAAGGAGAAATAACTGAAAAAAATCCGTATGCTTCCTTAATGACAATATTACTGAAAACATCATTAAAGTCATGCTGTTCTCCCTCAAAACCTTTTTCAAGGTTCTGTGCTTTAATAACAGCTGGACCATAGATACCTGGAGACAAAAAGCCATCTCACTGGGGTACACCATCTTAGGCTGCCAGTACCCCTTTGGTCTTGCATCTACAGAGTGATATCTTTGGAGGCAGGTGGTGTGTTTGCCTTCTGTATTTTTATGCATGGACCACAGCAGAATGCAAGTTGACCATTAGTGCTCCTGAGCAGTCCAGCAAAACAAATGACACAATATCATACTGCTGGTATGAAGAATGTACCTTGACCACACTGGCATCTGGCCAGATCTTAAATGTATGTTTTTGTGCTTTAGTTTTGTGTTAGTCTGTTTCTGTAATAATATAATTAGTGCTCACAGGGGAGGCTATTGACACTACCACCAGGATCAGTTTGCTCTTTGCAGTATTTCCAAATCATTCTCGTTACACATCCAGCTTGCAGGTTGAATGTGGTACCCCTTGCCTTTTGTCTGCTCTTGTCCTCTCCAACCAGTAATTTAACCTCAAAACTAAAGCTCTCTCCACTAAGTCCCCAATAAAAGTCTTCAGTCAAAAATGAATGTACATTGCTGGGTGATTTCCAAACCTTGGAACATTCTGTAGCCCTGTTTAACCCCAGGAGTTGGAGAAAGTGAGCCCAGGGCTTTTCTGTTTGTCATTTCTAAATCATTAGTTAGTTCCAAAACTACCTGGCAGAAGCAGAGCTCTTACAAGACATTTGGATAAACAAAACCACTACTTCCTCATACTGTCCTTCCTCACAATCCTCCCAGCTTTGCTCTAGACTCAGAAATCCTCCTGGGATATAGATAGGGTTGGTCTTGGATGTGTTTGCCCTATCAGGTGCTTTTCTTCCGCTGTTGCCTGTGGGGACTGCCCCAGCACCCTGTTTCCTGCAGCTTGGGTCCTGGAACAAGTGCAGTGGTGGCATCCATCTAGTTTTGGCTGTCATTTGTGGGAGCAGGATGGGTGAAATATTTGGGTTGCCACTCAGGTGCCAAAGGTGCATCCCAGCATGATGACCTTTGTGAGCATGGATGTGTTCTTTTGTCTTGTCTCCTCCTGCTTCCCCTGCTCTTCTTTCCTTTGCTGGCCAGTTTGGATTGCAGAATACAGGTTGGGTCTCACCTTTTTGTACTTTGTGCAAGAGCACTCTGATTTCAGTAGGAACCTCTAGGTGTTGCTGTGATATAAATAATAATTGTCTTTGGGCGTTAATTCAAAGAGGGCAGTTGAAGTTGAGTGAGAACAAGAGGAGAAACCTGTAAGTTCTCTTGTTTAAAATTATCAATATTTTCTGCTTAGTTTAATAATTCAACAAATTGCAGAAATTGCATTTTATCAGGCTGCTTTCAGCTCAAATTAAAAGAAAAGAAAAAGAAGGCTTCTCCACTGTTTCCATTGGCAAGCACCCAAACCCCAGTCTTTCTTCACCAGAAATACATCCAGAAATGGCTCTAAGAATATGCTGAAAATATTAAAATTAAACTGTGGAGTTATGGCAAGTCAAGTACCCTCTTCCTGGGTCATAGCCACAAGCAACATCCAAACAAAATTACGGGACAAATAGCTCAGAAAATTTTCAAAACTGATATATTGAAAAATTGTGTTCTGGAAACCAAAATGTTACCATCTTGAATATTAGTGGAGAAAAATTTTATGTGGCAGCCATCCTGAAACAGCATTTTGCACAATGTACATATCAGGGACAACAGAAACAAGTTTTTAAAAAACCTAAATCCTGTTCTGAAGGAATTGGGTACTGTCCTGCTTTTAAAACTAAGTCCCTATCATTTTAGAAGTAACTTGGAAGATGTGACAGCTATGCATCTAATCTGGCACCAGGAGGCAGAACTTAAAAATGGAGAACAGACTTCCACAGAAGTAGTTTCTGGGCTATATTTTCAGAAATAATGAGTAATTTTAAATGCATCACACATTACTGGAAACTATAGACATCACCTGATTTTCTCAGTTCAGTTCATGGTCCTCTGAGAAGCAAATCCTTGGCCCATTTTGGACGCCAGAAAAGCGGAAACAAAAGAGATGGACATGTCTGTATCCAGCTGTATCCAATAGCTTGCAGGTAGTGACAGTCATCTCATTGCCAGCTTGGTCTGGAATGTAATTATCCCAAGCAGACTTTATCTGCTTGAGGTGAGATTGTGGCTCCTTGACTTGTCAAAGACCTGTCCATGTTGTGCTTTATTGCTTAGCCCTCTTATGAATTCAGTGGAGATCAGAAGTTATCAATAATTTGTTTTCTTTGGGTTTGAATAAGTCAGACATAGATTTTATCTTTGGCAGTGCAACTTAGAAATTTTGTGGATGACACCCAGAGGACAGGTCTGGATTTGTCCTCTACAGAGCAGATCTGTGCACACAGAACAGTGCACCATGAGCAAGAGGACAATTTCACAATCAGTATGTAGTTTTTTAACTCACCAGGTTTGTACACTTTATTCTTCAGGGAAAATACAATTTTTCCTGTGTAAACAGCTTTGTGATACACAGGTTATACCACTCCTTTTTGCAGGATATTGTAACAGCCTTTAGGTAACATACAAACTGTTATTGCAATACCTGAAAGACCCGTGGGCAGATAATTGAATAGTGTGGTCCCCATTTCCATGATGAATAGAAAATAAAGTAGCGAGGCTAGGTTTAGGCACAGGAAAATTATCTGGCACTAGGGACAGTGCAGTCACAGAAAAGGCTGGCTGGAGTGGTTGTGGAAGTTCCAGAACTAAAAATCATTACAATTTAAGTAAAAAATCTGCCAGGATGACATACAGTACAGCTTTAGGACACAGACAAGATAATTTCCAGTCCTTTCTTTTTTTTCTCTCTGTGAATGTGTAAGGAATATTTCAAATCTAGTTGATCTTTCATCCTATGTACTCCTTGACTAAGTTTATGTACTTGGACTGTATCACTGGGGAACAAAAAGTTTGTTCAATTGCTTTCTGCATTTTTTTCTTTTCAGTGCTCTCATCTCCTGGCCAAGTGTCTGCCTTTCTTTTTCTTTGGTCTGTGAAGTAGTCAAACACACAATTATGAAGATGTGGAGTTGCATAAATTATGAATTAAGATTACCTGCTTTCCAATACTCAGATTATTGCTACTAAGTAATACACTTCACAGTGACTGTTCTTTATACCACTAAGTGCTGCTAGCTCCTGCCTTTCCAGAGGAGGAACATATTCTGCACTGGTTCTCTGTAGCAAAATACCTGCCTATTTTCCTTGTCAGAATTATGTCCTTCTCAGGAGGTAGAAAAATCTTTCTGAGGAACAATTAAAAAGTAACATAACACTGTCTCCACTGCTAATTTTCTTAGTTCACCTATTCACTCTTGTGCATTCCATCAAATCTCTTTTGACAACATAGCTGCCTTTCTTTCTCAGGGCCCTATTACCAAAGCAGTCCTTCATAGCTTGGCACCCATTTTGATTGCTTCACCTTTTCTGTGCATTTTTCCATTTGAAATGTTGCAGTTTATTTACCAAGCACTGTATTTTATATGCTTGAAGGAAAAAAAAAAGGTAAAAATCTGATCTTTTTTTAAAGAATGAGGAAAAGACCATCACTTATGTTGCCTTTTTCAAAGTGCTTCTTTTAACGATGAAGATATTTTCAGGATAAACTTCCAGTGACCCTTGAAAGTTGCTGGTTTTTAATTATTTTCCTCAAGGACTTAATTTTTTCCTTCACTTTCATAATATTTGGAGCACATTCATCCATCTTCTCTTACTGTTTTTTCCTTTTTTTTTTCCTTCTGAAGTACTAATGTCTGTAAGCAGAGTTTTCCAGGAAGTCTCACTTCACTGCTCCACTTCTGAAGGCAACTTCTTGGACCAACTTGCAGAACATAAAGGAAAGGGAAAGCTTAATATGATTGCCAGTGCAATGCTTGAAGCATCCTCACTGGATGGATTCTTCCCTGTACCTGGAAGTAAAAACCATGGTGAGACTGGTAGTGTGCTGCAATACCTGGGTTCACCTTCCAAGGGGATGGTACAGTTGTATTAACTGAAAATTTGTCCTTTCTTTCCTCTTCACATGCTTTGAAGTGAAAGTTCCTTCCCCTTTGGCTCTCCATTTTGGCTGTTAATGGGTTTATGTAGTGAGTTGACACCACCTTCCCACAAAGCAGCTCAGTCACTCCCCTCCTCCTCTGGCAGATGATACAAAATACTACAGAAGGCTCATGGGTTGAGATAAGAACAGGGAGAGATCACCCACTATCATGGGCAAAACTTGTTTGATGCAGAAATTTATTTGTTGCTGAGCAAATCAGAGTAGGATAATGACTCAATAAAAAATAAAACCAAATCTTAAAAAAAACTTCCTCCATCCCTCCCTTCTTCCTGGGTTCATCTTCATTCCCTTTTTCTCTTCCAGCAGCAGCACAGAGGAATGAGAAATGGGGGCTGTGGTGTTTTCAACACACTTTGTTACTTCTTTCTCTTCATGCTCTTCCCTTGCACCAATGTTGGGTCACGCCTATGGGAGATATTCCTTCACATACTTCTCCAGTGTGGGTCCTTCCCATGTTCTACAGTTCTTCAGGAACTGCTCCAGTGTGGGTCCCGTCCATGGGGTACAATTCTTCAGGAATAGGCTGCTCCAGCACGGGTGCCCATGGGATCACAAAGTCTCCTAGCAAACCTGCTCCAGGAGAGGCTTCCAATGGGATCACAGTCTCATTTGGAGACATTGACCTGCCTCAGAAAACTGCCTGAGGTCTTCTATGTGCTGGGGATGGATCTCTGCTCCACCACGGTTCTCCATGGGCTGAAGGGGCTAAACTGCCTGATCACGGTCTGCACCAGGGGCTGTAGGAAAATCTCAGCTTTGGATAATCTCCTGCCCCTCCTTCTCCACTGACTTTGTGTCTGCAGAGTAGTTCCTCTCACATAATCTCACTCCTCCCTGGGGCTGCAGTTGCTCTTGGGTAGGTTTTTACCCACTTGTTGAATACATTATCCCAGAGGTGCTGCCACCGTCACTGATGGGCTCAGCCTTGGGCAGGAACAGGCTGGCACTGGCTGTTTTGGACGTGGGAGAAACTGGGAGTTTCTTCGGTAATCCTGACTACCAAAAGCTTGCCATACAAATCCAATGAAGTTTGTCTGGAAAGCTCTTGCTTTTTCTCCTGCACCTGCACACCCACCCACTCTAAATTTATATGTTCTCTTTACATTTTCACAGAAATTCCATTCATGCTAGTATATGTATGAAAGAGCCAAAGAGACTGAGGTGATATCATTATGGCACAGTGTGGTGAAGAAACAGGCAGCTTTAGGAACAATGGCAAAATCAGAAAAAATTTCAAAGTAGTCACTAAATAAATCAGAAGAAAAATAGTATTTGTTATTTAGGTTTTTGTGACATATGTACAGGTCTCTGTGTTTCCCATATGAAAACATATTTCTCACAGCCCTAGGTGTGAGAAAGGATGGTTTCTTCATCTGTATTTACAGTCAAGAGTAGTATGACAGATATATCTGGATGTATGTGTATATATCTGAGGGGGTTTTTAGTGCTTTTGTGGAATTTTAAATAAAAATTATCATGCCTTATACATATATTATACTGCCTCCCTTTACATTATACCTCCCATGTTTCATCTTATGAGCAGGAGTGGTGTTTCTTGAGTTGTGTGTAAAATGTTTAGGAGTAGACATGGTGGGTTTTATAACAGAAGGCAAAACAACAGGTTCCATAAGAAGGTGGAGGTCCATTTCTTTTGTGTATACATATATCTCTTGTCAAACTCATCTAGGTGCCTTGCTGTTTACTTCTTGAGAAGTAAACCAGAGATAGATTTGTCAAGATAATCTTGTCATGAGGAAGACTTCTTCTGGGAGCCCACCAGCAGAGATTGCTCTTACCGTGCTGCAGGTAATTTGGTATGATTTTCTTTGTCATGTCTTTGATATTTTGCATGTTTTGAGAATACGTGAGCCACAATTTTGGCCTCTTTCTTCTGGATTTTTGCATTATTTAAATACTAAATGCATATGTAAACATCTTCCTTTTTTAAAAGAAAAGTCTATATTTGAATGAAGCATGATTTCTTTCAAATCATACATGGAATATTGCCCTCCTCATTATACTGGTTTTGTTTCACTGACTGTAGTCCTGTATTCTGACTGTTTACCCTGATATTCCCTGGTAGTTGTTCTTAATGAGATGCACTTCTGTTCTTTCACTGCTTACTAACACTTTAATTTGAGAAGCTGTTTTTGCTAGCTCTGCAAATATCCAATGTTCTTTCAAAAGTCAAGTCCATTTCCTGCAATAACCTTGCTTTGACCTATTATCAGTTATATCACAAATTATTCAGTCTCTAATTGGTTCATCTTTTAACTACAAATTCACATGACTTAGCTTTATAACATAGCTCTGTGACAAGCTTATGTGGATTAAAGGAGTCTCACATTTTTCAGAAACTTTCTCTAGCTGCTTGTACTTCCCTTCATTTTACTGCTAGGGTAGAATGCTATGGCTGTTAGTAGTAGGTTTTTAGATATACTGTTGTCATTCCTAAAGATCTTCATTGTGTTTTAGGCATTGTGTGGAACTTTTTTCAAAACCTAACAACGTCAGCACATAAGGCATGAGTATGGCAGTATGGAGGATCTTCCCTTCTCCAGTTATTGCACCCTGTTTTCTCAGGAAATCTGAAGATACTGTAGCTTCTTACTCCTTTTAGCCAGATCTTAAACAAAGGGATGAAGTTTACTTGGTATCTCCCAAAAATAGAGTTTAATACTGTAGCAAGTAACCAGCATGCAACACACACCTGGCTGCTAAAAGGCTAGGTGCTCTCCCCTATGAACCCCTTGCTATTTTAACATAAGACAAAGACACAGCACCTGTTTACACTATGAAATGGACATCTAAAGTAGACAAAAGCCCTACAGGGGAAGAATTTCAAGACAGGCCAGTAGTCAAACACATCCATTTGCACTAAACATACACTGGAGCTGGACAGCTAGAAAGAACTTGCCTCTCTCTGACAGTCTCTATAGGGAATTGTTTTGTTGTTTTGGTTTTTTTTTTTTTTTTAATAAGAAAATGGAGGAGTTGTTATCTTTTTCCATACAGAACATTATGTTATCTGCTGCACTAATGTTTTGCCTGTTGGTAAGATTCCTGCCCTTTATTCAGATGCATTGCTGGGTCTCTAGCGACTGCTCAGGATGCACCACAAAAAGGCAGAAAGAGTCTTATCCTTGATGCAGCCACCACCTAAAACAATGCTTGAAGGAGAATAGCTATTCAGTCAGCCCGAGCATCCATTCATATTGCATAGGGCTTGTTGTTCTTCAGTCTCTCATCTCTCCATTAATTAATGGTGAAAATGCATATAACTAGGAAAACAGCAAACATAAGCAGGGAATTAATTTATTTTTCATAAATAGAGATTGCCTCATCAGTAGAAAAGCAAAGACTTGAAGTGTCTCTTCATGTTCCAATTTTTGTTCTGAAGCTGCCTGTTCCATTGCTTTCTCATCTCTTCTATTTAAACCAAACAACAATCAATTGATTATGACATTAAAAAAATATTGTGGCTGAGGAAGAAAGTACTTCTGAGAGAGATTCAGGTTCAGCAGCTGGAAACGAGGGGGAAAAATTGGGACTACACCAGTCTAATTGGTTTTGTTATAGAACAAAATTAGCTGAAGCCAAAGAGCAGTAAAATGCACTCACCTTTATTGTAAGCATTTGAAGCTGTGCTAAAATGGAAAGGGGAAAAAAATCTGCTCTTTGCTCATGGCACAAGGCATATATTAGAAAATAAAAATAATTAGTCATAGAAACAACAATTGAATTGTGCAAAGTGTTTTGCCTGGATTCCAGGAGTGGTGTCTTTAATGAGACCCTACACTTCACAAATGCTAAAGCCGTTCTTAAATGAGGTTTAATAGGATATTTAACCTTTTTTCAGTTCTTTGTCCTTAAACACATAGGTACCCCAGTGCGTGCACACGTTATTTAAGCAAGTTTTACACAATTCATCTCCTCTATGTGATAAATATGCAACTAAACTTAAAACATCTCCCTATCAGATCCTCACAAAAGAAATCAGTGGCCTTCAAATCAAATCCAAGGCCCATTTGCCTCTTCTGCTCTGCATCACAAAAAAGAATTTTAATTAGCCAAGACACAGAGTTCCCATCGCCCATGAAATGCAACTGGAATCCTAATTTCTCAGCTACACCAATGAGTAATTAACTTCTGGGGAACAATGTTTAACAAGCCACTGCAAGCTGGAGTTAGGAATATGACCTGTCATCATACAGTTCCTATATGATGGGTTTCATACTTTGGGTTGTGAAGATAGTGGTTTGAATTCAAAGGCGTGTCCCTTGAAAAGGAGAGAACAAATACAACTGTGCAACAGAGTGTTGTATCTCTCTGATACATCAGGAATCATTTTTGAATGCTTTCAATCATCAGGATTACTCTGTTTTGCTCATCTTGAGGGATAATAGGGCAAACTTGAGGCACAGATGGACCATCACCTCAAAGGGTACCGAAATTATGAAGTCTACCATTAGAGTAAGTGTTGTCATAGCCCTCCTACTTACCAGTATTTGGTCCTAATACTTCAGGCTTCCTTGATCTTGTATAGGTGAGGAAAAATGCACAAAATAAAATGTCTGTTACATTTTCATCCACTTAGAAAGCATAATGGAAGTAATTTTTTTAACACTTGAAAACAGTGAGGGAAGAGGGATGTTGGTGTGGCATTATTGTTTCACTTTTTTTCCTGCTTAACAATGTTATTGGTTGTTCTTTCTAAAACAGGAGAAATGACAGGAAAATAATTTCATGGTCCGATATCCTATCAATTTCTGGAACAGTTTTTGCTGAGCTGATATCCAAGGGGATGTTCACACCCTTTTAAAAGATCCTTTCAAAAAGTCCATTGGGTGTGTGTGAGTGGGTGGGTGTGAGGGAGTGTATGTGTTTGAAGTGGTTTGAGCGGTATTGTAGTAAATTTTTAGATGCTTTACTTTTCCAGTACTATTACTTTTCTGTCTTTTCTGTTTGGAGAACAGAAAAAAAAATCTTCCTTACAGCTGTCTTCTACCTTATTGTTTTAATTATAGATAATGTTCTTAACCTCTTCCTGGTGCTGCAGGAATATTTCTGCTTGTCAGCACATCAGAACACAAACCCAGCAGAACAGAATGTTCATGATTTACACTTTCACATTTTTTCAGTGTTAAAACTGCAGGCAAGTGCTGAAATATTCTGTGGCTTGAATGGAGAGTTCCAGAGAGTCTGGAGAGTTTCCAGACTTCCAACAACTGCTAACCTTCTCTGCTGCTACCAGCCCTGCAGCTGGTAACAAGGTGTGGTGGCCTCTTCCCAACTATTTCAAGTACCATTTCAGTTTCCACTGGAGCAAATGCCCACTCTGTAAGAAAAAATTATCACACTGCATACCAATTTAGAGAGGACTCAGAATGGAAATGGAGACAGGGGATGGAACAGAATGTGTCCTCCTTCAGTTCAGAGTTGAGGCCCATTAGGTGTGCTTATGTTGTTGCAGTCTACTGTGCTTGTAAACAAAAATAGGAATCTGATTTTGAAGGATCTAAAGATCTTGAATTGAAGGAACTTTTAGACTGGGTAGTGCAAGACACCCAGCACTTTGGAAGTAGATTCTTGAACTGCCTGTTCTTTGACTCATACAAAAATGGTGTACAAATATCTCAACCCTAACTCATTATGGAAACTATTATTTAAGTGATGTATCTGAATAACAGATGAAACAAGCATCATAGAGACAGTGCTACCTTTACTTAACTTTGGCTGTCAGGAAAACCTATATAAAAATTGTAAAGGTAGCTGTTTATTCCTTAATAGATAACTGAACCAAAAGGGAAAGTATATTCCCTTATTTTAGGACCAATCTGCAAAACAGGCACATACTTCAATATACTGCCTAATGAAACGTCTTCTGGCTTCTGGTACAGACAGGGTGTCACTCACAGCAATGATGCCATAAAAAATTAAAATAAGAAATGTTTCACAATTGAATATCCGGAAAAAATCATGTACCTGCAATTCTGAGAGCAAATATGCTTTGTTAGAATAGTATTGCTATTTTGAAGACGAGGGGGAATTAAGATCTGAGGGGAAAAATTATTGTATTTTTTATATTGTCCATCTGATCTAAATCCAGATCAGCTGGGCAAATGTCAGTCAGGGTGACATATGTCTTGTCTACTTATTTACCAAGAATCAGAAAAGGAAAGAAGCACATAATTGGATTCCTAACAGAATTGCACTATTACATTGATTATTGAATCCATAAATGAAGTCTGAAATCTCTGTTACCTAAAGCCAAATAAATATTTACTTGTTTGCAACCATCACTTATGATAAAAACAGGTTAAGAACTGAGACTGGAGTTTAAATAAATATCTAAGAGTATCAGAAATACATACAGTTTGACTGCAGACATATTTTTATCATCAAGAGGCAACTGGAGCAGCACAGCAAATCATGAAAGAACCAACAAGATCAACAACTAAACCATGTTGTTTATTATGACATCGATACTCAAAATGTAGTAATAAGATCTGGAAATGAAATTATGTTTGCTTTCATTGGAGAGCTGGAATAACAGTGAGAAGATTGTAGTACTGTATTCTGTGTCTCTCCAGAGTGGCATGCACAGTGTTTGGTGCATGTGCAAGTGAAATAAAGGAAATCTTAGGTACACCCAAATACTCTAAAACTGTTATATTTATCATATATATCATATTTATAAAAGACAAGTACAAGGCTAAATAAGATTTCATACATAGAGAATAAATTAATAACTTAGTAATTATCTGTTACAGAAGAAAGACATAATTTTATACAGAAGAACCTCAGCTTTTATTTGTTGTCTCACTAAAACACTAAAATGTTGAGAGCATAAAACATTACACTTTCTATCTGCTAATGTACTAAGCTCTGTGATGAGCACACTATATATATTTTACGATATGGAGTTAGGGTCCACATGAAAACTTTGAGATTTACATTTTTATCCTGCATTGACCTTTTGGCTTCACTCCCTAATTAAGCAAGGCATGGTAAAGAAAGAGATTATTATGAGGTGACTGGGTCCCCGGGGTGTTATGAGGTACCACACACAGTTAAGCTATCTCAAGACAACCATGTTCTCTAGAGTTACTTTATTGCTATTATAAAAAATCTTTATTATGGGGAAAAATATGTATTTTTATGCTAGAAGAAGATGAAGATGACAGTTTAGGATGTTGAACGGTAGTTTCAGCTGAGCTTTTTGCCCACAGAGACTGTAAAACATCGAAGACTGGGCAGCTTTTGATTGGCTCCTATGGATCCTAAAGGGGTAGATTAATCTTTGTAAAATTCATAGTTGGAACATTGTACCATTAACTGGCATTTTCCAGTTATCAAGATACTTTATGAAACTGAAAAAGTCCTATTACACTTTCTAAAAGGCAACTTCAGGGGTGTGGCTCTCATGAAACCATTTCATCTCTGGAGTATTAGGTACTTCCCTCTCTGCCCTCTGCTTGATTGAGCCACAGGATGTAGACCTTCATCTGATAACCTATTTTAGTTTCTTCTCTGTTAATCACACCCTATATAAACAGGCAGTCACATAACATGAGCTTCCTCAAGGCACTCTTTCTGTCAGAATTGAGAGCATATTTAAGCCCTTGTGAGACCAGGACTTACTCCTCAATTTTGGAATCATACCTCTAGTTTAAATCATGACATCTCCTTTTTAACCTCTGAAACAATAATATAATGCACACACAGGGGTTTGTATCTTCTTTGCATCTGAGGAGAGTAAGTATACAATGTTCCTGTTGTTTTTAAGCCTTCTGCAGTATGCCTCACGTAAAAACATTTGTGCAGGTACCCGCTGCACTGTGGGTAGAATATCAAAATTACCAGTGGAAATATGCACATATTTACAGATTTTTAAAGGTAGTCCTACTTCAAAGAGCTATTCCAGGAATACAGTGATTACTAAGAAACCTGGGCTCATGAAATGCTCTTTGTAGTAAAAAAGTGTGTATGCCCCACGGATCAAAGAAAGATACAGAGCAGACATATGTCTTAAAGACTAGATATGGCCTGCTTGACAACACATTGATTTATGCCCACCACTGTTCTGAGACTGGCTTAGAGATATTTGATTTACAGTGGATAGATTGCCTCCTGCTAAATAAAGTCCTGTGTCATTGTTCATAAACCTGAACTGCATATAGCAGTCTCAGTGCTTTGTTAAAATACCACAGTGAAGTTCATAGTGCCTTATTAAGCTCTGTAGTTCAAAGATTAATTGTTGAAAGGATTAAAAACCTTTGTGCAAACATCTAACAAGCTTCTTAATTCGATGACAATTAGCCCTGTAAAGTACTCAAGAGCTGTCTGTCAAGAAGCTCAAACAAAAGTGACACGACTTGGTCAAAAAGAGCACCTGTTGCTCCCATCCCCATGCCAGGTGGGATAATAGATTAGCCCTCAGAGACAGTGCTTGGTTATCCTAACAACTCTGCTTGCCAAGGTCAGACATCATAGCTAATAGATGAAAGGGGTCCTAAGGAAGAATAAACCACCTATTAATGAAAACTAGTAAAAACTCTAATTAGCACTCTATTTTTTCAGACAATCCAAGATGCTGGTGACACTTTTCAGGTAAGCCCAGGTGTTGAGAGATGATGCTGTTGCAGTAGGTGGCACTATTCCCCTCCTCCAGCCACAACAGCACCACCAAACACTGGTAAGTGCCATCTTTGGGATGAGACATAAAACTGAGGCCTTGACCAGTTGCAGTTATTAAAGGTCCCATTGCACTTTCCACAAGATTAACTGTGTTAACCTCAGTGTCCTGGCTGATTGCATTCTGTCTTCCTAAATTCCCCCTGTAGTTTCAACTGGACAAGTTAATCTGTACTTCCTGTTTTAGGTATCCATGCAACTGTTGCTGTGCTGGGACACACAGCTGCTGTCCCTCATCCTGTGACATGCTCCAGTGACAGCCAGTGCAGGCACACCGAGCTCTGCATGGCCACGCCGATTCCCCAAGGAGAGTGGAGGAAGAGGGCATAGTTGTGACCTTTATTTTCCACAAAATGATGTGACGCCCTGGAGAGGGAATGCACTCTTCAAAATAGATCAATCATTGCAACAGCAGCTAATGGCAATGGCAGTTATTTGGTGGGACATCCTGCTGAGTCATGGAGCTCCATCTTTCCAAGGCACGATGCCTTATGGGCCATCCATCCCCTGGCGTGGGTAGTTGTGGCTGCTCATCTCACTCCAGGCTCTTGCTTGGCCAAACCCATTCTCTTAGGTTTTTATCTCTGGACTGGAGAGGCAGAGCAGGATCATGCTGTGATTTTGGTGTGGTTCTAGATTAAACCCATTTCTGGCCCTATTTCTGAAACTCTCCTTGTGCAAGTGGCCCTTTCCAAAAGAAACAGGAACAAAGCAGTCCTTTAACAACAAGAAATTTGCAGCAAGGTGACCTGCTCTGTCAATCATCATAGCTCATGTATGGCTCTCACTTTTCTCACAGTTTTGAGGTTTGGTAGCTAGACTCAAGGTTGGGCAAACTACATTCCTCCTACCTTTGATTCTTCCTGCTGTTTCAGTTGGATACTTCCTTTGTCACTTCATATCCCAAACTATTGTGTTTTATTGCTGGAAAATGTGTGTTTCATTTCAGTGATTGGGGATGACACACACATGCCATTGAGTATAATGCAGGGACATTATGTAAAGGCAATGAATGATTATTTTTCTGCTTATTCAGATAAAATAAAAGTTATCTTTAAAATCTTCTTAACTAGATGGGGAGTAATATTAATATTCAAATTCAATGAGAAGACTGAAATGTATTATGGATATATGCTGGTTGGAGGATAGGGTATTGAAAACAAACCAGGTGTTAAGACAGGAAACATATAATTATCATGGAATAAGGAGAAGTTTCCAAAAAATAAATCAGAATTGGTTGTCTGTTTCCTACTTTATAATAGTTCCACTGAAAATTGTAATTCCTTTTTTCTATGTTCTATTCCCCTTGTACGGAGTGTCCCCCTGGGAAGTGGGGCCCAAGAGCCCTTTCTAGGATGGGACAGGATATTACAGCTTGGTTTGTGCACCAGCATCCTTAATATTTCCTTCCTTTCAGAAGCAAATAGACCGTACCCTTATCTGAATGCTAATTTCCTAGTTAAAACCCTCCCTTGCTGACAAGGGACTGAAAGAGTTTTAAATCACAGATGTAGAGTATCAAATGCAATAATGCTCTTGCAATAGTGCATTGAAGCCTCAATTAATTAACCCTTGGGCTAAGTAGGCAGGTACATGGTGGTGGCCGCAGGCGGTGGATGGATGAGATTTAAATGGGCATCTCATTTCCTCAGCACGGAACATGCCGTTTGGTTCAGAAAGGAGTCATTTTACACACTCGCCTCATTTACGCTCAGCTTTAATCCCTTTAATTCCACCTGAGATCCAAGCAAGAATGGGAAAAGAGAGAGAGGTGCAAAAGGCTACAGAGCTGGGCTTTGTTTACATATGTTTCCCCAGGGGCACCCGCCCCCCAGCAGAGCCAAGGCTTCTGGCCTTTTCATCCGGCTGTGGGGATCCAAAGCAGTTGTCATATGGAAATGGTAAAAGAGAGATTACACGGAGCTCTTCACCACAATCCATCCTGTTTAGAACCTGAAAAGTAAGGAGCGGGGAGAGAAGGCCGAGAGAAGGGGCTGAATTTTATCCCTGGTGGGTGCTAAGGTGGAGTGTTGGAGAGTCAATTTGCAGAGCCTGTGGTGGCGTGGACCCCCGCACAATGACAGCTGCCACTTTCCCCTCAATGTCCCATATGGGTGCATGCCCACGTAGGAGGTAAATCTTGCTCCATGGGTGATGTAAATCTCTGTCATCCCCCTGGATGGCCTTTGCATGAACATGTAATGTGAAAGCTTCCCTACCCAGAGAGGGAACACAATTCTGCCACATATCAAGGGCAACAGACCCTTTATTTAAAAATAAACGCATCCCCCAATGATTTCTGTGATTCATTTGGAGGTTTTTGATCAGGCTCTGCTTTTCTTCTCTGTTTGGCTCGCTTTCTGTGGTCCTCCTAATGCAGGGGTCTGCTAACAGAACCTTGTACCAAAATTTAGAGCAAATGTCACAGAATATTTATGGATAATGAATTTTGAATTTATTATAGTTATTGCACAGAAAATCTGATCTCTCAGCACAGTGCTCCTTCAGTCAAAGATATGCAGACAAGTGCATGACCTATGCAACCGATTAACCCAGGCAGAATTTAAAATATCAGATATTTGCAACAAATTTCACCTGAATAAGACTGGAAATTGTTCGCAGAAATTATTCAGTGAAAGGTTGAGAATAATGAATCTATTTTTAAAAACCCAAAATCCCTTCCTTACCAGTCACTGAAAAAAAAATGGTAAAGGTATTGTATTGTGCATTATAGTTACATTAGGTGCCTGGCTATGCTGAAACAGCTGTACACGAGGTAGTGCCACTTATCTGAAGGTATATAAAGAAGGTTTGAGAGGGGGTCCTGTTTTTAAGGAGATCCAAGCTGTTTGTATTAAATGATCTGCATTAGTGTGTGTTTGCTCCCACTGTGCGTAGCAGTGCTATGGAGGATAGAGCTGGACTGTTCCTGGTGGGACTGCATTGATGGTACGTGCTTATTTCTCCAGACCTTACTCTGTGCCAGCCCCATTTATGAACATCCAGAAGCCTCTGCAGACAAACCCGGCAGCGGGTGATACAAAATGGAAAGACACCCCACACCCTTTTCCCCTTTTCCCCTCTGCCTGCCCTGAGGGCTGCTGAAACCAGACACATTCGTCACACCTGTGGACTGCTGCCTTTTTGTGCAGTATGTGGAGAGATGTCGCCTGAGTCTGGAGCTGTGGGATGATGCACTACTGGGGGAGAGATATGAGATGATGCACTGGTGGGAGAGTGAGGCACTAGGGTGGGATGATGTCCACCAGAGTCACGGCCCGCCCTGTCCCACCTGCCATCCCTACTAGGCCACAGGACTCTTCATCTTATTTCCCTCCACATCATTTACCATCTGTGAGCTTGTCTTTAACCTAATAAAAATCATCTCGCTTTTGACTAACAAGAAAAGGAAACAGTGCTCATTGTGGGGTTTGGGGAAAATGGTTTCACTAATCTGCAGGATGAGAATGGAGTGATTTATAGGCAGATTTAACTGTGGGCCATGATTAGGGGGCCGGTAGTAAGTGCATTAGATGTCTAAGTGTGGCAATAGAGTAAATAGGCGTTTTATTTATCGCAGTGCCAGGGGCCTCTTAGCGGAAGAGCGCTTCTCCAAATTGAAATATAGCAGAGTTTACACTCCTGATTAGGGCTTCAAGCGCAGAGCCCAAGGCTATCAGCAAGCAGAAACAACGCTCGCTGACACCTAATTGTCACTGGATTAATGTGCAAACAGGGACAGCAAACAGCAACAACAAATAACCCGATGTCAGAGCTGCTGGTGGCAGTGTCCACTAAGTGACTGGGGGCCAAATTGAAGTTTATATCTCAGAATCCACTGAGATCAATGCATCAGCTAGGTAGACAGGGCTGGAAATATTTTGTTGTTATATGTATTTACATATGGTACAGGTGTGGAGCTAGCCATGAAAAAAATTTGTTTTCATGCCAGATGTGAACCATGTGTGCTGTACTGCCAGGTACCAGCAGAGGCTCCCCCTCCAAAAATTCATATCCTCCTTTGAATACCCCCACATTTACCAAAATTAATTCCTTATAAAGATGCCCAATGTGTATGTGTGATTGTGTCTGTAATAAAAGAAGTAAGGCTTGTAAGGAAATATATACTATACTAGACCAGCTGATACTGCATGAGGAAAGATAAACAAGTTTCTGAGCTAAAAAACGTTCTTTATGCAGTAAAATGCATAATCCATATGAGTGAATCCATAAACCTCAGAAAAGGCAACTGTTTCCTTCTTTGAATTATTAAGGGGGTATGTATCAATATTATTCTATGGACTCACAATTATTATTATAATGGGCATATTATTCTATGCCCATTGTTATCATGTATATCATGTGAGGCTATATACCATATGCGTGTAAGCTAAGCATGGGCAATATTGTCCAATTTATTTCCTTTATGCTTCATAGCCATTCAGGTAATTTATGTGAATAAGGTCTTTTGCTCTACGATCTTGTGACTTTCACTGGCATCTCCATATAAAATTTTATAACCCTGTTTGTGAATCAAATCATTCCCACAACTACTGATTCAATCTGGGTTGCCACCTGTCCAGCTTTGGACTGGAGGAAGCAGTTTAGGCATTTGAGCTCTGGATTTTCCACTTCTGAATCTGGTTTGGCTTGCTCATTCCGAGGTATATTCTTCTCAAGATCTCACTACTGCAGTAAGACAGACAAAAAACAACCCTGTTCTCTTCATTTACAGCAGCCACCTCTTTTTAAACTGAGAAATTAGTGTAATTTCCTTGGAACAAACAAAAGTGATTAAAAATGAGCCTGAAAACAAATGTAAGAATAAATTAGCAACCATGGAGGTCACTTACTCATTTTTTTCACATAATTAGCTATTGAAGGAGAAAAAGTCACAAATACATGATTTATATTGCTAAATGTATTTCTAAAGTTCTTAAGTTTTATTGACCATGAAAGTTGGTCTTTCCTTGTGTTAAGAGCTGAAGAAGCTATAGAGCTAGCTAGTGGCTCAATGGTGCAAAGTCTTATGGTTTAATCTTGACATTTGCAATTTTTTGCTGTAAAATATTACTTTCTTTATTTCAGGACTTTAGTGTAAAACCTCGTAATTTCCTTTAAGCTCCATTTGATTGTCAATTGCACAACTCTCTCCAAATCTTAAAGCTTATGATTTTCATACACATAAGATTTATTTCTTTTGTACCAAAATAGAATTTTCTTTGATGCAAATTCTCCTTATTTCTCTTGCATCCTAATCTTTCCCTGCTTGTAGCTAGGATTTTTTTGTGTGCAGGTGACAGACCTTGGGTTTGTGAGCTTTGAACTTTCTGTAGATTTATTTAGAAACGTTTCAAATATCCATATCTAGGATTGAAGCAGCTGCAGATCTGATCTACTCTGCCTAATGATTTCCAGGAAGTGGTGGCCTTGCTATTGAAATATTTGGAGAAGGAATAGGATCAATTGTCAATACTGAAACCAGTCCAATAGCTATTTACACAGTTTATTTCAGAAATTCAAAACTGCACAAGGCTAGGGAGAAAAGGTTTATACTGCAAAATTGCAAACATTCCTGGTTTTCTCTTAGGTCATTTAGAGTCAGAAAATCATAAAACTGGGTTTGCAACAGGGAAGTCCCAAGTTCATTTTGCTAACAATATGCTTGATGAATTCAATGTATTTTTAATCCAAGTGTAAAACTCTAAGGACATCCAAGGTGCTGACTAGAGCATGAAAATCTAAATTAATGCTCTGCCAGAATGACAGTACTTAAACAACCAAAATATCACCCACAGGCATTAGGTTTTCTGAGAAGTTCATAATCTATATATTGTTATTGTAAAGATTGTGATTTCATGCAGAAAATAATTCACAAATCATAATTAACATCATTCCCAATAGGTGACCAAAGGCTTTAAACACACATTTTATATTTTGCTGTTTCAAAAAGCTATACAACCCTGTAATACGT
This sequence comes from Chamaea fasciata, assembly GCF_029207755.1. Lineage (NCBI taxonomy): Eukaryota > Metazoa > Chordata > Aves > Passeriformes > Sylviidae > Chamaea > Chamaea fasciata. The sequence continues at coordinate 5,069,304 of NW_027094089.1, read as the reverse complement.
AATTACTACGACACATATCATGTATATTGGGCAACACTGTTCAATATATCAGCAAAGACTCGTAAATCAAGGGACAATTTTTCTTAACTGTATGTAATACTGATATTTTATATTTTAATTACCTAAAATCTGCCAGTTAATATCTTTTAACCATATAGATTCACTGTTCATAGCCAATGAACTATTTGAAACAGGTTAGAACTGGAAGATGCTTGTTTTTACCACTGTAAAATGGATCCTGTTCCCCTACTTGGGCAAAATGCCCAGAGGAGATAACAGGAATTTTGCCTGAACAAGGACTGCACAATTAGAAGCAAAACATGCCAGTCAGAGTGTTTTGCACCAAGGAATTCTGAACAGCGTTGCCCAAAAGAAAATCTGTTCCCGTTCATGTCTCCCCCACGAACAGGAACAGGCTACTAAGTATGAGAATTCAGAGCCCTTCCTGCAGAAAGAGAGCAGGGAAAGGGGAAAAAAAAATAAATAAGAGATGGGTTGATTTGTAGCACTAACAAGCAAAATGCAATAGTGAAGGACCTCGCTGCGCCGTCCTGTCTGCTGGTGATGCCCGCTGCCAGGCTCCGCAAAGGCGCTGGGCTGCTGGCCAGCACAGCCAACTGCAGGGCTGGGGCCTGAATCCATCCCTCACCAGCAGAGCTGACTGCAGAATTAAAGCTTTCAACCACAATTTTCAATTTGATAACACATGGACACAGCAATCCCGCCCACGTGATAGAGATTGCAGCATTCAGACGGTTGATTGTGGGCTCCTCCGGGCAAAGAGTTTTTTTGTTTTATTTATATATAAATCATCCAAGTGCATCTATCATTCTGTATGGATGATAATAGTAAAGAGATGCTCATGGCTTGCGGTATGGATGCAGCAAGGAAAATACTGGGAAATTTCAGGAGGAAGGAGAAAAAAGTGAGAAGACAATAAATTGCATTTAGTTCACTGAACTGTTGAGGAAGGAAAAACAATTAAACCCTGGCTTTAGCAAACCCTTATTGAGACACTGATTGCTCTGTAACAGAAATAGTTGTGCCACACTGATGTTTGTTCATTAACCAGTCATGAATTTTTGTCACACATCAAATACTAGTAATGAAACAATATTAAAATGATGGTTTGCTTTTTATCCCAAATACATGATGGGTATTAACACGCCTACACAAACATTTTAAACATCATATTAAAATATGTGTTTGGACAAATATGAGTTGTGGGTTGGTTTAAATTATTACAGGCTTCAAGAAAATCTCATTTGAACAAAAAGGGGTACTGGTGTGTAAAAAGCACAAGAAAAAATCAGCCTTTCAAGTCCTGTAGGGCTGCCAAATAACTCTGCCAAAACACCTATTACAGAAAGGTGGGCTGAAGCAGGAACACAGTCTTGGCTCTATTGGATATTTTCACACAACAAAGTGTCATGGCGTAAATTAAAGTCTGGGCATGGAAGACCAAAATTGGAGAGTTTAATTTCATTGGATCAGCTTTTTTTATTAATCTTTGTTTTTTCCTTACCACTCTGTTTTGTGAGCACCAGACTGCTAATTGTAAGTTGCAACTATTCTCATCAGTAATAAAAGCTGAGATCAGAAGAGTTAATAATGTGACTTAAGGAAGCAGAGTTTACCAGTGAGTTTGAACATTTTCAAAGAAATGTGAGCAGTCTATCTAATCAATTACTGGATCCTACAAAGTGCCTTCATATTTTTGGTTTCTTCAGCATGTGGGATCAGCCAGCCCACAGCCACCAGTGAGGGAAGGTCCCACTTCCATTTTGTTTCCTCCCCTCCTCTCCCCCTGCTCCCAGCCAGGCACTTCTGGCACTTGTCATGCACACTGACCCTCCCCAGGCTCCTCTGATTCAGCGTGTCAACCTGGCAGAAAACGAATGCAGCTAAAAGGAGATGATTTTCTGCTGGGTGACTGAGCTGAAAGAAAGGGAGGGAGGCTCTGATGAGCAAAGAAGATGGGGCAAGGCAGGTGGTGGGACCATGTGGCAAGAGTGAGAGTGAGAGGAAGGGGGAGAGAAGAAAGGACTAATGAGGAGAGGAGTCAAGATCTGCCTCTCTGCGAATCAACAAACCATGAGACAGCTACTCCTACAGCTGCAGATTTGGATTGTGATTTTGTTGTAGGAATTGTCTGGTGACAACACTAACTTGGAGCATTCCTGCTCCAAGACTACCAGCACAGATGCCAAGTTACTAGCAATACTTTTAGCATTCACCATGAATAGCTTGTGAATTGGAGGCAATAGGGCACAGCAAGTCCAGTGAAAGCACTGGATTAAAGGCAAGTGGCAGCTTGGTGGACTGTGCCTCATCTAGCAGAATAATAATTTAATTGAATCTCATGTTGACAAGTGAAAATAAGTCAAGGTGCAGAAACCACCTTTGGTACTTCCAATCACAGCGGGGCAGTTTTCACTGAACGGGTCACCAGCACAGTGTTCTCTGAGAACCCCCAGTTCAGATGTCAGGGTTTTTCCATTGAGGCAGAGCCTTGCAACTCAAATTGCACCAAGCAACTGTACACCTCAAAAAATTCCCTTGCATCTTCTCTTCTGAGTATGACATCAGGACTTGGGTGGGAAGGGCATGTCCCACTGCTGAGAGGTCAGAGAAATTCTCATGAGTGAAAACTCTAATTCTTCTCTAAATGCATTTCCTCTCTGCTTCTGTCTATGAGGATGACTAATCCCTGTGTGCCATTACAGCAAGACATACTCCAAACAAAACCATCCAGAGCTCTGAAAGTGGGAACATAATAGTCCTAATGATCTGATCTTGGGTTTGCTTTTTAACGTTAGAAATGCCTGGTTTAGTTCCAGGAAAATTAAGGTTATACGCAGAATTGAAAATTATTTAAGTGTATTCCAAGTTTGGAAGATGTTGTTTGTTTGGTTTTTAACTGTGTTTTTTTCACTGCCTTAGAAATAAAACCATTTAGAACACAATAAACTATTAGTATCATAGCTGTCATAGAGACAGCAGTGGTTAGGATGCTTCACATAAAGTAAGAATTCTGCACCTGGACAAGGCATGTATGGACAAACTGGAGAGCAGGAAGCTGGAGAGCAACTCCATGAAAAGGGACCTGTGGCAAGTTGAACATGAGTCAGCAGTGCCCTGGCAGCCAGGAGGGCCACACGTGTCCCGGGGGACATTAGGGACAGCATCAGCTGGGCAAGGGAGGGGATTGTCCTGCTCTGCTCTGGGGCAGCCTCACCTCCAGTGCTGGGGGCAGTTTGGGGTGCCACAATATAAAAAAGGCATTCAGGTATTAGAGTGCATCCAAAGGAAGGTTAGGAGAATGGTGAAAGACCTGGAGGGGAAGCCATATGAGGAGTGGCTGAGGTAATGTGGCTCAGCAATGAGAGGACACTGAGAGGAGACCTACAACTTCTTCCTAAGGGGAGACAGAGGGCTGGGCACTGATTACTTCTCTATGGTGGCTATTGACAGGACAAGGAGATGGCATGGTACACTGCCAGATGAGGTTTAGGTTGGATAGCAGGAAAAGATTCTTCACCCAGTGTTGGTTAGGCACTGGAAGAGGCTCCCCAGAGCAGTGGTCAAAGTACCAGCCTGACAGAGCTCAAGAAGCATTTGGACATTGCTTCCAGGCACATGGTGTGACTCTTGAGGTGTCCTGTGTAGTGCCAAGAGTTGGGTTTTATGGTCCTTGTGGACTCCTTCCAACTCTGCATATTTTATGATTTCATGTAAGTACACTGACTGATAAAAACACATAGGAAAATTGGTAGCAAAGATATGTGGGAAACACACTGGATTTTGTGTATGCATAGAGGTAGAAATGTAAAACTACAAAAAAAGACTGTGGCTGCTGGTGGACCAACATGTTTTTTGCAACCCATAATTTGAAATCTCCTAAACCAGACAGAGATATAGTTTGGAGGTCTATGCAAAGCAGCTTAAATCAAAATAGGATGTTGCACTCTGGTTCCTATAGTCTCTAGGACTTAAAATATGACTGGAAACTGTGATCATCTCTGCTTCACACAGACGAGGTGCAGCCTCTTATAGTGAATGAGGAAGTCCCAGTGAGACACCTCTGGAAAGTTCCAACCATAGGGAAGATGGACATCTTGGAAAAATTAAATTAATCCCATAATAGTATATAAATCTGTACAACACAGCCTTTAAAAACATTCCTAACTCTCAGAAGACTTAATCAACGTGATACAAATTACAGAATCATTTAAGAGTGTTGGTATGATGAAAAACCCCATGCTTTTGTCCCTGTGGAACATTAACAATATCAAGACAAGCTGGTTATCCAAAATATAAGTAAAATTACATCTCTTCTGCCAAGGCTGATGAAATTATGATGACTATATGTCAGGTTTTTTCCTGTTTAAAGGGAAATCTATGGTCAAGTATGCCTTGAAGTTCTTTAGGTTCATTAACAAGGTCAAAATCAATGTTATTTTACTGTTTGGAATCATTTTTGGCGGAACAATGAAAAGAAACCATAGTAGAAGTAGTCTTAATATAATCATTTTCTTTTCATTGTTCTTTATGGGAAAATAATTTGGCCCGAAATTTAGTGGTCCCATCAGGGAGGTGATATCTTTAAAAAGGTGGTCTGAAGGACAGGTTTTACTGTACTTTAATAGGCTTATAGATTAATATAAATCTTAATATTCATAATCTGTACTCTTCCTTTTCTCAATATCTCGTTCATCTATACATCTATTTGTAATGTGTGTTTCAAACACAAGTTAAACTTTATTTTATCAAGAGTACCAAGAGTGCTTTAGGGATAATAAATTCTGAAAAAGTCAGCAGATCAAATGTGTAGCTAGTTTTCCTCTTGAAAATAATTTTATTTAAAAAAAAAATAGTGCCTTCTAGCTGAATGTTCCTTGAATATTTAGAAATATCTTATTGCCTGGAATAAAATACATTGATTAAATAGTGCTTATTGTTGCAATGAAATGTACAGTTATCAGCACAATTTGTATTCCTGTGCAAAGATAAAAACCTGGGATAATTCAGTGTCAAAACTACCAATCCATTTTTAATAGAGTTCTTTGTAAAATTAATCAAAAATAATTTTAATTTTCAGGGCAGAAATTCAGCACTGTAAGCTTCTTGTTACAGAATATCATGTAAGTAGTGTGCAAGCCCACTTTTTAAGCATGATTTTTCAGAGAAGAATGCTAGAAGGCATACCAGAAAGATATCTAAGCACTTGAAATATTTGTCCCCAAGGGCACTAGAATATTTATTCTAGGTGCAATGCCTTTAAATGGGAGCAGTTGTCATTTGTTGGTGGTGTCATTAGTTTTTATGTAAGCTGTACATAGGAAAATTTACAAGTGTCTGCTAATGCCTCTTTGTATTAACAGAGAACAGTACTAAGCAAATGCTGCCTGTGTGAAGTGATGAGCATTACTTAATAATATCCAGCCATTATCTACTAACTGAAAAATTAGTTGAGCTTTGGTAAATTGCATGCACAGGCCAGTACTTATCTACTTTCTGCTGATTAGAGCATGAAATATTTGCATGATTTGTATTGCTTTTACAGAAATCAGGACAGAGCATGTCAAATATCCCCAATACATGAAAAAGCAACATCTGCTACGTGGAAGATACTGGACCATATTCTGATTGTGTTCAGTGCAGATTGTGGTAACAAGCAAGGTTATTTTGTAGGTACAGCCCAGTTGAGAGTATGCCCACAAAGTCCACTTATATTTTTACCTGTCACCTCTTAGCTGTGCAGAATCAAGTGATTAATGTATTACTCTACTGCCTATTACAGGGCTGTTGGTCTGTTTTGAATTTCTTTTAATATGAACTGACCAGGAATCCGCTGTTCACTTTCTAACATGAATACCAAAATGGGTTTTGTAACTAATCAGCAAGATAGCCCAGATTTATTTTTTTTTTCTGCCAGCTATTAGATGGCTGATCTTGGACTGGATAGATGCGTAAAGAAAAAAACCCGATGAAACAAACAAAAAAACCCACACAAAACAGAACAGAACAAAAAACCAAACAAACAAAAAAACCAACCAAACAAACAAATAAAAAAAAACCCACACCAAAAAACCCCTGGTGAATTATGTCTGAATGCTGAGAAGCATTAGCAGAACTTTGCAGCCGAGCTGACCATCTGGGATAATGGACAGTATTGGCTGTCTTCCATTAGAGGGAATCATTCAAAGTCATAACGGGCAGTGGTCACTAGGGAAAGGAAAGGAGAGAAAGCTAGTCATTCTTTTATATTTGTATGGAGTATTAGTGAAGATTTATTAAAACACTTGTCTTATTCCTACGTTTGACAGTCATGGTTATTAATATCTTTAGCTACCTTTGATAAAGATACTGCTTGCTGTATTTCAAAATGGTTTACAATAGTGTATCAAGTGCAACCTCTTTATTGTGGCATTTTGGAGTTGGAAAAAAGGGGTGCTAATATCACTGGGATTTCTGTGGTAGACAGACAGAACAAGAGGTTTTGCTAAATTTTAACGCCCAAAGAAAATCTGGTTCATCTTTTACAAACCCATATTTCTTACAGCATTGTTTTCCCTATAATTACCTGCCTTTTCTATTAGAAGAATTTATTAATACATCTACACTTTGTTTGAGGGTTAAAAAGAATTCAGTTATTTGTTTTCTGTGATAGTAGCTTACATAGTGAATAACAATACACTTCAGTTGGCAACATCCCCAGATAAAATACGATCATCAAATCTTAATGTTATCCTATTCAGTGGTTAAAATATCACTATTTCATTTTGATATTTCAGCAGAAGAATAAGTAGCATGCAAATTTATGACAGAATTATTTTAATAATTCATTTGATGGTGCTTCTTTATAAGGGCATTTTCTTTGTTTTCTGTGATTTAAAAAAATCAATAGTGATAAATAAAAAGGGGGCACTGAAAAAGTTTGTTGGCTTTGGATTCATTTTTTCTTAAATAGTCTTTCAAATCTTGAAATGCATCATGAGTCCTAAAATGCGTCTAATGGGCCAAAGGATTGAAATCATAAGTACTGGTGGCAAATATTAGTGAAACATTACTTGACAAGCACAGAACCCCTATATTTAGGATGAATAAAGCACTTTACACTAGTTTAAATCATGAACAATTCCTTTTGCGTGAATAATGGACATCACCTCACACACATCCAAACCATGTAAGTGCCAGGTCAAGTTCTCCCATTGTTTACATGTCACAGCCCTAAAGGAGTTAATGAAGTTGTAAGGCTGTACAGAATTAAGTTCTTTATGTTCTCTGGCCTCATCTAATAAATTTTAATTTTTTCCCATGAATAATTATCCCTTAAATATTACCCATTTAATATTTACCCACATACAGAATACAAATCTCTAGTCAGTTATGTAGGCCATGCTTAAAATGTATTTGGACTACGCTTTTTAAAAAATTAGGCTTTTTTCAGGATTACCAATTTCAAAATGCTGATGAGTGGAAGAAAACTACCACATCTCTCTTTCCTTTTCCAAACTCAAACCCAGCATTTACTAATAGTATCTGAGGCAAACTTCAGCTCCGTGGTACAGGATGGTAGGCTTCCAAAAGCCCATCTGACTATATCTGTATGCATGCTTGTGGTTCCAGCCCTCCAAACTGCTGTAAAACCAAAGGTGGGAAAGGAGCTAGCTTACTGAGCTTCATGGGAAGCATTTGCTGTTTGCTGACAGTTTCTGGACCCTCATGTGTGTACAGTGGTGGGAAGCTGGAGTTTTTGCTGAGTTTTGTAGCAGCCTTTTCTCAGCCATTGCAGTCTTCTCATCTCCCTGAGCTCTGGGTGTACCGTTAGCCGCTTCAATGATACTCATTTTAAAAGGTTAACAAATGAGAAGCTAAACCAACCATACAAATAACAGCCAAAAGAACAGTTTCCAAAATGTGTTGCTGTAGCACCATTCCCAATTTAATATTCAGACAGAGTAAAGCTAAAGGCCACCAAACCAGGTGGATGAAATAGTTCTGCATTTTATGACTCATTCTTAAATGAAATCTCTTAAATATTGCTAATGAAGCCAGTTATCATATACAGAGCTGTAATGCGCCCTTTCTAAGCTGGTTCAGTTACATTTCCCTGTCTAGCAATTTACCCCAGGCCCCTATTAAAAGAATTATCACGGCTCCTAAATCATCTCTGCGGGGGTTTACGCTAATCCCATCAAGACACTTACACTCCCTTTCTTCCCTCCTAGTGACATAATGAATTATTATTTCATGGGGAGCTGTTAAAGAGGCCCCTTTGGAAGGGTTTAATGTGCAGCACAGGGAAGGGGAGGGAGCTGCCTGCCAGGGAGGCTGTGGTAGGTACCTCAGCCCCGGGCTGCCTGGCCACTGCCGACGTGACAAAGGGCACCGGCGCCCCAGGCTCCCTGCAAAACTTCTGGGGCTGGCCCTGGTGATGTCCCCAGCCCCAGGGATGACAGGCTGGCTTGCTCCCCCCTTGCCCACTGTACCCTGCCCTCTGCTTACCCTTTTTGCCATGAAAAGCAAAGAGAGAGGGAATATAAATGTTTTCCTTAACCGGAGGAAGCACCCTGTTCACAAACCACTTGCTGAATCCATTAGGCTAATTTATTAAACACAATTTGCCTTGTGTGGCTGAACTGAGTAATGACAAAAAACATAAATATGGAGAAAGCAGCAGCCAGAGCCAAAGACTCTGTGGTCCCATGCCACGTTATGATGCCCCTGACTTGCAGGGATCATGGGCATGATATCCTTTTCTTCAGACTTTTTGGCACTACCAGAGGGGGGCAGTTTGAGAAAAAGGCACATAACTGAGGCAACATTCATTCCCACTTTCTGGATGTACCTAGCTGGGGTGAGAATTAATAAGAATCAAACGGGAAGGAGAGCATCAAGCAGTAGTAGAGTATCTTGCCATGAAAAGGACTGCACATAGAAATTTTTTTTAGAAAAAAAAAATCATTTTTTAAAATAAAAAAATAACTTGTTTTTACACATATATAATTTATTTTATTATTATTTAATAATAATAATAATAGTTACATCATTATTCTTTATTTAGAATAAAGAATATTCCTCTTTATTCTCTCATCAGAGTTCTGCAGGTGTCTTTCTGAACAACTGTTCGTTTCTTCCCTGTGAAGACCTATAAAGTGGGTTGATACTGCAAGGTTGGTGGCAGCATTGAAAAAACACCCAAGGCCAGACTACCACGTCATGGAATTCTTCACTGTTCCCACAACACCAGCAGAGCACAGCAGGTGTGGATGACATCAGAGCTCCTCCTGAGATTGGTGGCAGGAGAACAACATTCATAGATAGCAAATCAGGTTTACAGCAGATCCAGAAGGGCTACAGGGAGAATAGCCCTTAAACAAGCCCTGCTGTGCAGGTCAGATTTATTTTACCTTCCCTGTTCCTTAACTTTGTGTGTAAGATCCAGCAGCAAAGTGATCACCTGTAGCGAGAAGATCAGGAGTGGAACACTCCTAAATTATATGTCTCAGTTCCTATTTGCGTCTCTATTCTGGTGAAAGGTATTAGACCATAGTCTTGTGAAAGAAAATTTGTAGGGCTTGCCATTTTGCAAAAGCTTCTCAGCTCTCATAATTGATTTGATCAGATATTATAAACTTTTCAGGTTAGGGATTTTTCAGTTCACGCACCGAACTATATTAGCTGAGGTAAAAGACATGAGAAGAACTCTGTGAAAGACCTGTCTGGTGTAGTTTGCTTTCCAAACCTGCTTCTCTAAAGTATAAATTCAAGCATTGTGATCCCTCTTGTCTTTGACAGTTAAATTTAGGAAATTTAAGGCGTGTTGGAACCATGCATTTATTCACCTTTAGTAGCTCTACCTGCCACAGATGTATCTAATCCTCTATTAAATACATATATCCTTGGGCTTCCCTCAGGTTATGTTTGAGATTATTTCATGTTCTGTGAAAAGATACTTTGTTTTAAACCTACTGGCTGCTCTGTCTCACCCTGTTTGTTACTCTGTTCTCATTTATTCATCTGTTCATCAGCTTGATTTTACTTGCTTCCACTACCTCCTCCCTTGCCTGTCTCTTTTCCAAGATGAAATTGCTGTGTTTGGAACCTATTGTATGCCTGTGATCACTCTCTTTGTCCTCATCAGTATGTGAGAGTCTTCAAAACATGAAGTGGAACTGTGGAAATTAAAAGAGCTGCTATGAAGACAGAAGTGCATCATGGACCTTTAATCAAGCCATATATCTATATCTATATCTATAGATATATAGATATAGATTGATATAGAGATAGAGATAGAGACAGAGACAGAGACAGAGACAGAGACAGAGACAGAGATAGAGACAGAGACAGAGACAGAGACAGAGACAGAGACAGAGACAGAGATAGAGATAGAGACAGAGACAGAGATAGAGATAGAGATAGAGATAGAGATAGAGATAGAGATAGAGATAGAGATAGAGACAGAGATAGAGATAGAGATAGAGATATCTCCACATTTAGGCACAAATAGATGAGTCCAACACGTTAAAGCAGATGTGGAAGGGCTCTAGATTTATACTTGTGCAGCACAGACATTCTCACTTCAACAAAATCAGTTAAGTGAGACTACAAGAAGACTGAAGAGGGACTCTTGAGCAGCAGCTATAGTGATAGGGCAAAGAGTAATGAATTCAAATTGGAAAGGGGGAAATTTAGGCTAGATATGTGGAAGAAGTTCTGTCCTGTGAGGGTGGTGAGACAACAAGAGACGTTGTAGATGCTCCATTCCTGGCAGGAATGGTCAAGGCCAGGTTGGATGGGGCTTTGAGAAGCCTGGTACAGTGAGAGATGCCCTGCCAGTGAGGAGTTGGAACCAGATGGTCTTTAAGGTCTGTTCCAACCCAAACTATTCTATCATTCTATGATTTTATGATGATCACCAGGAGGAAGGAAGGTGCTACTCACTCTGTAGACTAACTTGTTCTCCTCGCTGGCTTCTCCATTCCCTACATACAGTAGAGCTGCCTAACCCTGAAAGAAACCCTACTCCTCCCTCTTATGCTATGAAGCATAATTTTGTGCAGTGGGTGGAGGAAATAATTAGTGCTCTTACTAGTTCTAGTGGTAAGCAACAATGAGTAGAGGAGAACAGTGTTTTCCCTGCAATCTTTAGTTAAGTAACTATAAATACTCGTTTGAAATTGTAATGCTCTGTCAGGTTAAACCAGAGGTGCATGAAGAATTGCATTTTTAATTTAGTATCCATTTCTGTTTGCAAGAGTTTCCATTTTCTCAGATGATTTAAATCCCCTTCCTAGAGAATAGTAATAATAACATCAAAACAAAATTCAACTGTAATACAACAGATTTTTTAAAATTTCAGACTGACAAAATCACCTCCCAGCCTAGGAAACTTTGCTTGATTCTTATCAAAATTAAATGCTATGAGTCTTTACAAAATCATATTTTTGTCTCAAGTTATATATTCAGGACATCCAAAAATTTGGTATGATTCTTGGAGTTGTGACAAAATTCTCAAAGTAGTTAAATTCAATCTGATTTCAAGAGAAATCTTTGAAGATTCACATTCCTCAGGCCAAATCAATTTTGCTGTATGCATGATTTAAAAAAGAACTAACCTGCTGCAGAGGTGGTTGTGATCTGTGCCTGTTGCCAACAGAATTTTGATGGAAGAGAGGCCCAACTTGAAAAACTATGGGGATCAAAAAATTATCCTGATTTTAGATAGGTAATTAGAACATTAAAAAAATTAAATTTAAAACAATTAAATTTGGGGGTCTGTTTACGTTTTTTAAATTAATAAATCAATTACCCATCGATATCCAGTTTCCCCAATTGACTTTTATAAGAGGAGTGTCTTTTACCTACTCACTTTTTGGAATGGACAGCATGCATAATCATGAATTGCCTTATCTTAGTGTTATCATATGTGTATCATCATGAACAGCTTCAAATAAAAGTTAAAGAACTATTTGTGCCAATAGAAGTATGAAAGTTTAATTAGTTACTAAGCATTTAGAAGATTGCAAATGCAATTTAGAAGCATATCCAGGAAGTGATGAGCTTCCTTTTGTAATCCTAAATATTACTTAAGTTTTCAAATGAAGAGAGAAAAAAATACATATCTTACTTTTCATTATCTGCAGTCATTTGTTTGTCTTCAGTCTGAAATAGTAGGTATGACTTTATTATCAGCATTGTTGTTAGAAAATTCAGTTATTCCAGATAAAAAATTTTCCCAGCTGACGATGAAGAAGATGATTTTGCTTAGAGCCAGAACAAAAGTTTGACTTTCATCATCTCAGCCCATGTGATACCCAGATTAATTTTATTGTGGAAATAAAGATTATTCCTGTGGTCTCTAGATGGACAAGACTCCAGAAAGCTAACACTCCTAATAATGGTTTTATTTATGATGTTTATTTCCAGATCTCTTTAAGTGTGGCACTACGATATGATGTAATATGTGACTCACCAGAAATACCTTGCATGTTTTCTCTGTGAACTGTCCCAGACTTCTGTCCTGTGCAGACACTAGAGTACGAAGTGTGTAACCACAATTCTAAAGGATAAATAGTGCCTGGAGAAGTTTTCATGTGAAACTTTGCCCTTATTTCTTGCTTATGAAGTGTAAAGTATCTCACGCAATGGAGAAAATTCATGGTTCAAAGTTCTGCCTCAGGAGAAGCAGGCCTGGTAGCAAAACCTAGGACATTTCAATGTCCCAGTGATTTATTACTAGAGCAAGTGGAAACATAGCAGACTACAATATCATTTATCATTTAATTACAGATCTCACTGAAACACCTAGTGTCTACCACACAAATCATGTGGGACCCTCCCTGTGTATTGCCTCCAAAGAAATGTCCTATGATGCCACTGAGTTTTAGATTTTAATTGACAGTTTTTCTAAGATTCCCATTATCTTTAAGTTTTGCGTTAGACTTCCAGCACAACCAAACTTTCTGTGCTTCCTTTTCAAAATGATAGGTCATTTTCCCAGAGTGATGTGATTCTACAGGAAGAGATGCTCATCAGAATTTCCATTTTCCTTCATAGGACATCTTGGATAATGAAACAGGAGAAATGTTTGATAGTCTTGTTTGGGTTCTTTTTAGCAAGTTATTTCCTTTCAGTGTACACTAGAAAGGTATGCAGATATTCATTAGTCCCTTGGAGTTAAAAGACACAGCAGGGGAAAAAACATCCTCTAAGATGCGTACAGAACTTATGTTTTATTGTCGTAGAATCTGTAATTATCTGTGGATCTCAAAATGTCATGAAAAATATTGATTGATTAAGATGCACAAGGCCCCTGGGAGATAAATAGGATATCTTTTGTTCTGCAATGGAAATGGAAGTGTGTGGACTTATTCAAGGTCATACAAGGAATCCATGGAAAAGCTGAGAAATTGGGAATTGTGATTCCTGATAAATATCCTCCTCAATCCAAAAATCTTTCCCTGTAAAATATTTTTTAAGACTAGTGAAAATTGAAGGAACCCTCTACCTATGCTTAGGGCAGCACATTATGATTTTGTAGAGATCAAAAGATGTGATAACTGGAAGATCATTTCCACTGGCTTTGAATTGCAAAACATTGAATCTGGAGATCAAGTAAAGACAGATATATTTGTTTTTGCATAGAGGAATAATCTGGAATCTTTCTTGGACACTTCTTATTGGTATTGAATTTTATCATTGTTAATATTTTTCCATTTAAACTAACTAGTTATACGAAATATGCAGATTCCGTATTGTATTATTTTTATGCTAAAGACAAGCTGTTATTTATTATTTATGCATATTTAAACATGTTATGCCATTAGATTTTGCTTCCAGTCTCAAATCAGAACTACCACTCCTTAGAATAAAAATTAATTTAGCATTAATTTGTGAATTACATTATCTAATACTCCTAGGGAATCTGAGTTAGGGCTATATGCTCCAGCTCTTATTTACTGGGAGGAATACAGTGTAATTTTTTTCTGAATAAATGACAGAGAATTGAGAATTCAGTATTTTTATTTTCCTTAAAATAAAAACCATCTTTACTGTCCACAGAATCCTTACAAGGAGTATGAGTTGAACCTCATTTGGCCTTAGTATAGAGGGGATTTATTAGCAAATCCTGTCTGCTCAAGGGAGCTACAATATCATATTGATTCTAAACAAACACTTTCAAAGCAAACTGAAGCCAAAGTACTTAATGATTCTCACCCACCTTAGTATTTAGCAGGTTTTCATCATTATCTGCTTATGCCTTAAGACTAAAGACAAACAGACCTTGAAGCTGTGCTGAAGCACCAGAACCTAACTCAAAGGTGATTTTAGAGAAATTGGTCAGTGGTCAGCATGGTCTGTTCATGCTGACCACCTCCATCTAACCCCCCAGTGACAAGTTCTCTCTACTTCCTGAAGGTAACTGGAAGTGATTGTGTTTTTGTGTGGTGGGCTGGATTGACTCACTGACCCAGCTGACCACAAAAAAACCACTGAATTTCAACCAGGTTAGAGAACTGGTTTCAGTTTCTGTACGGTCCCACTGTGGAGAGTACAGACACAAGGTAATGAATAAGGCAGGGCTACCACTTTCTGATGGCAGTGTGGCCTGAGGTGGGCTTAATTCAAACATGAAGATTCTCCTCACGGCTTGATAATATACCCAGAATACTGGGAGCTTAAGAAATGATGATTAACAAAGCACAATAACTTTTTCTAAACAGATTATTTGTGAAATACAACCTGCACCAACAGAAATTATGTTTCTGATGTTTATGGTCACATTCAATCATCTCTGATACCCTACTAGCGTGGTGTTATCTTCCAGACTCTATGCCTAGGAAGATTCCAGCACCTGCTCCTGCTCTGCCATTATAAGGCACTGATCTTTCATCATTAACAGGAATTTTTGTTTACTCATTGGGGAATTTTTTAAAGCAGACGTGCCCTCAGTCACATCACCCCTGTGTATGCAAAGAAGCTAAGTGTACAACATTAAATGGTGGTGCATGAGGAGAAGGAAAAGGACCATTTTTTGCTGGAGTATGAGCTTTCAGTAGACAGACACTCAAGTAAATATAATTTTAAAATATCCAGCCTGTGAAATGCTGATAATGCTGTTTGCAAACATTAAGTTTTAGTCTTCCACATAAGGTTCAGATACTAGTAAGTCTCTGCTTTGAGGCAAGGTGGAATGTCTCTTCTGGGACACATGCAAATTGGAGTTCTCTTTATGGTAACGGTTGAATTTGTACCATGGTTTCAAAATTCTGTTTAAAATAATTTTAAATCAGGAAGGCAAAAGAAGAAGTCAGTAAAAAAGTGTATCTTTTTTTTTGTGTGTTAGCATCCCCTGTTTAGCTGGGATACAGATAGAACAAAGGTCAGAAAGATGAGCCTAATATTATTTTGGAGTACTCAGGATTAGACTACAAGCTCACACTTAAATACCATATACAATCAGGCCCTGGATCTGAAGACTGGATAATGAGGCCCTGTATCACACATTTTCCTCTGAATCACTCATTTTGTGTACACCAGAGCCCCTCTGCCTCAATTTCTCTCTGCAGCATATGAAGTGAGCAGTAGCTCCTCCATGGCCTGCCTTTTGCAGTGATCTAAAACCTCTGTGAGAAGGGTCTTGTACATGCCAAGTATTATCTATTCATAAAGGGCTGTGGTTTTATAAATGCAGCAACAGCAACTGCGTTTTAAATATTAGAAAACTTTAACTGTCTATAATATCTATAAATTTCTAAACTTCCAAGAAATTGGAAGAATTTGGTGTTCAATGCGAAATGCATTGAACACCAAACATTAGCATCTTTTATTATTCCAGTTTCAAACACAACCCTCTTTTCTCTCCCATACACAAAACAGCCCTATTTCCAGTTCCATCACTGCTCTGTTAAGTAATTTGCGAAAAGCTAACAAAGTCTGGCTACATCCTCATAGCGACTGTTTAAACCCATTACTTTCTCTTTTAATCAAATCGCTGTAGTGTCAAAATATACAATTCTCGCCATGAATCTCACTGGCTTGTTACAGTTCACCGGTTGACCTTGAAAATGTTTGCTCTCCTAAGCGTCTTCTCTTCGGCCTCCAGCTAAATTGCTCAAGACCAGGCCTGATCATTTTTCTATACACAGAGACTTCTCATTAACATAAACAGAGCAGCAAGCTTAACTGCAACAAACAAAAATCAGCAGCAGCAGCAGGAGAAAATTCAAGGGAACTCTTAGGTGCAGAATGTGGTCTGAGTTATTTAGGGTCTTGTGTATGTTAAGCGAGTTTATAAAAATTCATGTCCGGAATTTTGTATAGGTATAACCCCCCAACCTCAAACAACATCTCTGTAACTGCTTAACTCCCCTCCATTTCTTTCTTAGTTATCTTTACTGTAGAAAATATCTTAAGCCATTGAAGGGCCAAGAAGGGAGCATATATATCCTGCAAAAGCCACTCACTTATTAGCATCAAAGATTTGTACAGATCTTAAATGAGGAGTTAAGTGCCAGGGTCTATTTTCATTGTTTAATGTATTAAAGTAAATAAAATTGTATCTAAGATGTGGACACACAATTAGTTTTGAGTTATTTATCTGGAGTTTGTATGGTTTAGAAAAACTCCATCTTCTTGGCTGATCCTGTCCTAATGCATTTAACTTCAGCCATCAGCTATGATTAAACACCTGCTGTTGTGGGGAAACAAAGCACACTAATCCAATATGTATTTCTGACATCTTAAATATCACCCAGTCCCCTGACATCAGGCACAGCTTTTCAGCGGGATGGAATTCCAGAGCATATTTTTCTAATTTATGGATGGACAATAAATCAAAATTAAGCCTTGGGCAATGAAATATACATCAGTGCAGAATGAACTGACTGCAAACTAGGGCAGAGAACAGCAGCAGGGAGAGGGGTGCATTAATGGAGTCCTGAGCTGCAAACACTGATGTGAAAATTAAGGAAGTTCCTCTCATATTTCTTTATAGAGAGGAAAAATAAAAAGATAGCATAAGCCAAAACTAAGTTTTATAGTTTCCTGAATACCCTGCTCTTGGGGAAATTGGCCCACTGATCCTGACGCCACCATTTTATACCAGATCTGCAAAAGACAGTACTTATTAGCTCACCTCTATTCTAATCCATTCAAAGGTTGAGAGCTTGAAAATTTGATTGGAATGTTAATTTTATGGGTTTGCAGGCTGCATTAGGGGTGCTGTGAAAGGAGTAGGAGGGAAAATGGAAGAGATCCAAAGAAAAGGTGGGGGACAAGGGGGTGGAGGAGAGAGAGGGAGAAATGGAGGAAAAAGATTGGGGAAAAACAAATTTCAGAGGGAAGGTAAGAAAAAGGTATAGATGTAATCTGTAGTGGAAACCTGAAGGTGATGTATACCCTATATAACTCCTCCTAATCAGTACTACCCCTGAGGTAACAGAAGCTCATTTTTTTAGAAAGTGAAATCCTGGCCATTACTGAAAACAATTGGGAGCTTTCCTTTCGTTTAAATCAACAATGGCTTTATTCTCTAAGCTTGTTAAATAGCATAGACTTCCTCTTGTCTAGAGAGTAAGGTGTAAAGTAGTAAAGTAGTTTTTCTTTAATTTAATAACTCTTGTGGAGGGGGAACATAGTATTAACTATCAAGAACAGGAAAAACTAAAAGACTGAACAAATTTTGTGAAACAAAATTACTAGTCTTAGACATCCACAAAATCTGCATCTTTACTAGGTTCAACCAAGCAGCATCTAAATTACCTTAAAAGGTGCATGAAGATGAACTTTTATTCTGATGAGGTTCTTAATTATTTAATGTCAACTGTTAAGTGGTTTTGTTTCTGTTATATCGAAGTCTTCCAGAGCAGAACTAACAGCCTAGTCCTAGAAAAGTTGTTCATGCCACCTACAGAGGGAGCTTTCTTCATCTGACATCTTTTGAACCTGTTACACATTAAAAGGATTTCTTTGTGTGGTCCCCAGCCAACTGCCCTACCCATTAAGCGGCCCTCCCTCAACGAACATGACACTGAGAAAACCTTTTGTATCATTTCTAAGGATGTGAGAGGTCCTACTATGCTCAAAGCTAAAGCTAAACCAGGATCTTAGGTCTTTTGGATAGGTTCTCAAGGGTCACATCTTGCTAAACACCTGGTCACAGAAGTGTATAGCAAGATGGATTTGCAACACATGTAAATCAGCTGGGCTGAAATGAGTGCTAAATACTCACAGGTCAGATATGTTTTTGAGGTGTGAATAGGTTGTGAAGCACTGTGAGAGCCTTGACCTGAAGGGAGGCCAGCATGGAGCATGTTGTTTCTCTCCGCTGGAAGAGTTGAAAGTCTCTTAATCTATTGTGTTGCACTATGCCAAGGAATTGTCCAAAAGCAGAAATTAACCTGATAACACCTGCTTTGTCTACAGCTATGCAAAGCTACAACTGAAGTAGCAGGTTTAGAGATTTTCGTCCAAGTTCAGATCGTCACTTATTTTCAAAGTCCTTGTCTTTATCATGTCTTGAGCAGTACAAGATTTTTTTTTTCTCCAAACATAAACAACTGTGCACATTTTTTTTATTTAGGATGGAATATTTTTACATTATGCCTTCACTGGCATTTTATATCTATTTATGTGTCCTTCTGGATACATTTAACATTAGGCAATGGACAGTCTATGAAGTATTTAGGAGTCACTTTAAAAAGGTAAACCAAAGAAATAAAACTATCTAAAACCAAAAATTAGCTATCCTTCAAAAATACTAAACCCATCCCATTTCTTTTCCAGCAGCATCCAGCTGATGTTAGAGTATGACTGCTCAAACACTGTTGTACTCTTATGCTCTAGGTTTGGTTTTTTGTTGTGTGATGGTTTTTTAGGGTTTTTTTGGGGTGTGTTTTTGTTTCTGTGCACCACCATGTGATGACTCATCAGTCTTGGAGCTATCACGTATCCCTTGCATTCAGTAAATGATTTCTTGATGATTTCAAATTTTTGCATAATACATACTAATAGAAATTATGCCAATAACACAAAGACAACTTTTTAGCACAAACCTAAAGGCTTTGTCATCACTTTTATGGATGGAGTTGAGGAGACACAAAGGTTGAATCCTTTTAAGCAAGGAGATAAGCCTTATGCTCATCAGCAAATTTCTCCAGAATTTTCTTCTAAGGAGCTCACGGTACCCAGACTGCCGAGAATATCATTAATGAGAACCAAAGCTGCTTTACACTACTGTTTGTTCTTTTCCTCTTCACCTTTTCTATATTGATTAGACCTAAAGGTAAAAAAAAAAAGGGAAACATGCAGCTGGATTTCAGCAGCACACCACAACCTTATTGATTTAACAATGGAGTGTATAGAGTCTGCCTGCCTCTTCTTCCACATAAAACACTTATATTAGCTTCAAAACACTTGGCTCGTGATAGGACATCTATATCTAGTCCTTGGATTCAGCTCTCACCTTCCCTTACCTGTGAAACATCCTGCTCCACCAAGTCTGCCCAGCTTTTCACATCTCTCTTTTTACCACTGACAGTTCCACCACGGATGTAAGCTCAGAAGGAAGAAATAACAGAAATTAGAGCTGCTGTCTGAAACACTGGTTTCTTCAGGACAATCACACCTAGAACACTCTGAGGCTCCCTTTTCTGACACACAGTACATTTTGCCATACAAAGCCGTGCTACTACATAGCCATTGTGTTGCTTCTTCTGAAGCCCTCAGAGAGAAAACCTATGCCTGTGGAGGTGAAGCAGAACTCAGCAGGTCGTTCCCCAGGTTCTCTGAGTTGCTTTGCTGTGATTTAAAGGCTAATGCCTACAAAATTAGATGTTGAATAACCTTTTGGGTTTTTTGAATGGTATGTGGTTGAGCAGGAAAATGGATGGAAAATTGGATTAGGTTGTTCTTGCCTATTTCTCATTCTCCTGCTGACCTAGTCTTGGGATAAGTTAACTCCCTCTTCTAATTTAAGGTCTCCCAGCTGTCTTCTCCAGGTGAGATACTGCAAAACCTTAAAGAGAACAACAAGTAACATCTAATATTACAGTCTGTGTGAACTTAGTTTCTTCTAACTAAACTGTAAGAAAATTCTTAGAACATTCAAAATCAAGCAGAAAGATTAATGAGGTGAATGTACACAAAGGATTGAACAAGAGCTGTGACACAATATTTCTGTTTCTTTGTCTTTCAAGGAAGATGATCAGCTCAGGAAGAGATGGACTAAGTAGATTCAGACAGCTATTAACAGGAGCTCTGTGGTTGTTGGGCTACATCCTGACCTTGGTGAAGTTGGTGAAAATCTGTATAACCTCCATTTTATTTTAATCACAATTTTGTTACTAAAAAATAAAATGGAGGTGGTAACTCTATTGCAGATACATTTTAGCAACTGTATTTAAAAACCTTAGTTTGTTATACAGAAGTATGGGCCAGTTCTGGACACTGCAAAGTGCTTTACTACACACATGGTCAACTTGTGCCATCTCTTTTCATGGCCAGAGAAGGGTAGTCAAAGCAGCAGAAGGTATAACGGAGGAGTTGGACACCAGGAAAGGAGTTTGACAAGGCTGTCACATCTGTTCAATACGTATAGTGAAATAATAATGTGTATTGCTGTTGATGGTTGCCATAGTGGTATTAACATTGGCAGAAGGAGATGTTGTAATCTCAAGCACACTGATGACATCCTTATTGCTGAGTCTGTGGTTTCTAGTAGCAATGAAAGTGGCTGAAGCCAGTGTGGGCTCAGACACTGTGGCTGACAGTTGACAGCAGCATTACTGAATGGAAATGAACAGGTTGAGCTAGTAAAGAAGTTCTGTTCCTCAAACCAGACAGGGAAATGGAGTTTGCCACATCCTTACAGCAAGAAGAAAAAAAAAAACAAAAAAGTTTTCAATGACCCATTAAATACGTGAAATAATGTGCTGCAAATTATAACATGGAGGAAGCGAAGATTTTAACATCTGAATTTCATTCAGCACTGTTAAGAGGAATGATGCAAAATCTAAGGTCTTGAAAAAATTTGCTGCCCTCCTATCAACTTGAGGCCATCTTTAGTGGTGTCTTGGTCTTTGACTGATACTCTAAATAATGGTGAAGCCAAATTTTGTTAGCAAGTTTACTATCCCTTATGAATACTGAATCAAAATAAGCAGAGACTTGGATCCAAGGCTTTAACCAGAAAAGAAGAAGACCAACACGCACAAATGCAGCTACTGTCAAGCCGAGTTAAGGCTGCAGCAATGATGACAATCTCAGCCTGAAGAGAGTGTGACAACTGATTGAAGGGAGGCAGGGTCTGCTTCCCAAACCTCTGTGTCCTTCAGAATTACTTATTCTGAATGTTTGAGTATTCTGACAGGCAGATTGTGAAGGAAGAAACTGAGACACCAGGGTAAATAGCAGCTTGCACACATATAGAAAAAAATCCAGTGCAATGTGTTGACAACAGATTTATTGAGTAGTTTTTGTGGATGAAAATTACTATTGAAATGTTATATTTCAATGTCTATTTCTTCATATTTTTTGATAAAACACATTGAAATCTGAGTTCATGCATTTTATTTTTTTTTTTTTAATATAGTGCAGAAGGTCTGCTAATGGTTCAGGCTGCTTGTGTGATGTTTTGCACAAATAGACAATGCCAGCTCATAGTCACAAGAAAAAAGAAAGACATGAGAGAGTAACTGAGATTTAACATACTTGAAGAGGAATTTTAATGGCGTGTAAGGTTAGACTTCTTTTGAAGCAGTCTAGTTAATTTAGACTCTGTTGGGACATTCAAAAATCTTTTTGTTTTTCTTATGTTCATGAATTAGCTGCTTGGACTTCATCATTACTATGACAAGAATTGTTCACTATTTTCCTTCTTGCTTTATTAGAAAAGAGGCTATGAATGGCTGAAAGTTTTGTGCATTTGGACGCTTAGTGCTACAATATAAACAACCCTGGCAGAAGAACTAGAGCTGTGGTCAGTAAACCAATGTTATTTATTTGATATTGCATGAAACTATACATGCTACCTGTGCTTAAGAAGATGCCTCTGTGATTGCCATGAGATGACTAATTACACAGAGGTGTTTGTCATCACATCAGCCCTGGTTTAGTCTTGCATATATCAGGAAACAGCTGCACTGAAGACTCCATTTAAATTTTTTTTAGCGTAATCTGATTAGTTCTTAGTTTAGCCTGAAATCCGTGGTGGCTTTTGTTTTGTGTTATTCTTCCTCATGTAATGAGAGTAAAGCCTGGCTACACAGAATTTCTTACAGTCATACTGTTGGTGCTATAACACATGTAAAGGCAGAAGCAGACATATCTCCAGATCAAATTTTAGATTGTTCTTATTATTAGAATGACATCTTCATTATAAATTTATATACAATGACTTTTATATGAATCCAGATAAAATTTACATGCAGTCTAAGGTAGAACTGCACTTATTTTGATAGAAAATTAGCTATATGATATAAAAACAGGTGGGCAGGCTTTGCAACTGCAGAGAGGCTTATAATTTGCTTGGGTAGACATGTTTCTCTAACAGGTGCATAATTACCTTTACCTCTATGAATGCAGAGTTTTTGTCTAAGGACCCTACTTCTGGTGTAGTTGGAATTGGTTTTGTGTTGTGCAGCTTGTTAATCAGCTCCTGATTTCCTGTGAATTACAACCTGCCATACCAAGGGAAACTAAAGCTTGTGCCTGTTTCCCTTGCAAAACTAGACTGTAAACAATGGAGATTCAGCAGATCCACCATGTGCAGCTGAACTTATTTTGCAGCATGTCACAAACTTGAGAGAGAGAAGACTCTTGACAATAAAAAACTCAACAACCATCCTAAGGTCAATCTTAAAGACTGCCTAGGTTTGAAAAGGACAGGTGTCTGCTAAGGAAGGCAGGAGCGTCCCTTGGAACAGAAAATGTAAACGCCTTCCCTCTGAATGATTACAATTTTGAAATTAAGGTGCTCTCAGGCAAAGGTACGGGGATAGGAATAACAGTTCTTTACTAGTCTGTCTAACGAGGCAAACAAACAACAACCATTAGTAACATTAATAACATTATTAATATATTAATAAGCATTAATAACAAACCGAACCGGAATCAGTAACAGCTTCCCTGAGTGCAGCGCTTTCCCCTCCGTGCAGTTCCGCTCGCAGCCGGCAGGGGCGCTGGCGCCCCCGGTGGGCGGGGCGGGTGCGGTGTTCCCCCGCGGCTGCCGGGTGCGCTGTGGGGTGGGGAGCGCATAGTCATGGTGGCTGGGCCCCGGTCGGGAGGTGTGGAGGGGAGGTTTTGCTTCACAAATTCCCGGGGCGACCGATCCCGGTGCTCCTGCAGGACTTTGAGGAGCACCAAGCTGGAATGGCGACAATGAGCAAAAATCCCGGGCTGGTGGATGAGATGTATCAGAAATGCCGGAGCTGCCGGAGGTCTCAGCAGGCCGGGGGTGCAGCAAAGAGACTCAGAGCAGCGCTGAGGGAGCAGCGGGAGTGGGACAGCAGCAGCCTGACTCCCAGCAGGGCAGGGAGGGGTGAGCCCAAGATCTGGGGCACCCGAGCAGATGGTGAAAAGTCCCTGTTTTAGTGAGGTGGGTGTTAATAAGGTCTCAGTTCAGTGGCTGCTCTCACAAGCAGAGGCTCACCTCACGGCAGAAGAAGCACGGGCTGGGCTCTGGCTGCAGCAACGATTTCCCTTCCCAAGCAGCAGCTCTGACCGTTCTCTTCCAAAGCCGAGAGACAGAGACAGAGAGAGAGAGAGAGAGAGAGAGAGAGCGCAGTTGTCTCAGACCCATCTTTTTTTCCAGCCCAATTCTCATGTCATCTCTGCCTCTCAAGAGAAGCTCCCAGATAAGAGAAGTACAACCAGATGCCCTCCTCCCCTAAGCTTGGCCACTTATTTTGTTTTTCTTAAGTACCCAGTCATAGTGTTTCCTAGCAACTTAGGGAGAAAATTCCCTGAATGAAAAGGAGCAAAAAGAAAGAAATCTGACCCCCAACAAAGACAAACTCTGAGAAGTTAAATTTGTGAAAATGATAATAATGAAAAAATGACGAGAAACAAGAAATGCTTTGTGCTCAGGTAAATTTAACCCACATTCGTAGTTTACTGCTTTGTTTTGTTTTAAACTTCTTACTGTTTTGTTTTGAACTTCTCTAATTCTTCCCTTCCTGTTTCATATTTTATTGAACTGTATTGGCACAACAGCTGGGAAGGCAAACTGTGACATTACGGGTGGGGACAATGGCAGGAGGAGGTGCCACTTCCTAATCTGCCATCATTGCTAAAGCGATGTTGTGGAAGAGCAGAAATCACAGCCTCTTCAGGCATGAAATCATACACCTCCACGTGTAGACACGGCAACATGCAATCATCTGACGTGGTACCAGAATGTGACAGCACCTGCACAAAACCCATGCCAGCCACGTGACTTCTGAACAGATCAAAGGGTTTACTCCTGGCTCAGACACGAAGCTCCTGATTATACTTTTGCAGTGTGATAAGCAGTGTAATCATGTTTGGAGCCCAGCCTCAATGCTAGGCATCCTTCTGCAAACTTCACTGGAAATTCCTTTCTCCAAGCACTGTTACCTTCGAATAAAAATACGCACATTATGTGGAAGATAGTAATCATGTATCTGCTCACTCACATCCCTAGAAGAGATCAGGACTATACAATGTAGATCAGAATATGAAATCCATTTTTTTTTATTGTACTCTAACAGGATTGTTCTGCCTGAAACTATACTGCATGCAAAATCATAAACAGAAAACTCTCTGCAACAGGGAGGAAACATGGATTTTCCTGTTTTACAGGAGCAGACATTTAGATAGGTGTACAGGTACCAAAGGGATGACCATATATTTAGTTAGGTGTTTGACCTCCATTATTAAACATTTCATTTCAAAATACAACATTCTTTAGGGAATACCAGTGTATTGAATCAAATTCTTACAATTTTTCCTTTTTCTAGAGATCTTTGAGAGCCATCTTTCAAAATTTGCCTGCAATAGCCAAAGTAAACGTCTTATTATGTATGGTTTTACTATATATTTCTGACTTCATTTCTGTGAATTAAATTGAGATAGATTTGTGGGGCTAAAGCTCTTTAAACACATGGAAAAACTGAGGAGCTAGTACAAGACTACATGAAGTACTACAAGTACTTCAGACATACTAGTAAGAAATTAAATCAGAAATCTACCTCTTATTTAACAGTGAGAAGATTTGGGGGTTTTCTTTTGAGTTCTGTGGAAATATTTGTCTGAATGTGATGCAATCAGAAAAAAAGTGTATTTTAAAATATCTAGGAAAGTAATTTTATGTGCTAGGAGTAATGAATTTATAAAATTAAATGGACTTGAACTAAGAAGCAAGTGATGGTTTGCTTTGGAGGTTTGGTCTTGCATGTGCCCTTTTTAGATTAGAAAAGAAAGAATACTGCAAGATTTGTACTAATTTGTTAGATTTGGTGATGTATTGAAGATTTATTATATTTTCAGTGAAGTAAGACAAAATGATCCTCTGCAATATGGGCTGGAATACAGAAAATGATAAGGAAATAATTGATTCTTCATAAGTAGACAAATGAGTGTGTTCATATATTGTGTGTTCATTACTTACAACATTTACACATTTATGAGTAAGTATGGCAGATCTGTTCACACACATTGATTAGCTACATGTTCACTCAGTAACTCTTTCTGTCATACTTACCTGTACTGCACTTTTGTCTGTCGTATAAATAACCACATAAATGTTCATACTCTCCATCCTGGGGAGTGAGTTTAAGGTCTCTGAGAGGCATTATGGTCCTTATGGCACCATAAGCAGGTATCTTTTGCATGTGCACAGAAGAAAAATGGCATGGAGTGTGATTGCTTCACTGCTGTTCTCTCTGAGACTGCCAGGCTCCCTTGCGTAGCTAATTGTTCTGATGAAAATGGGAACTATCTGCAGGAAACTGAAGGGTTAATCCAATTCTTCTTCTACTTCTGGTCTGCAAATGCACACAATGTTCAAAAGACCCGAGATGAGTTGGTGCTTGTTCTCATGTGTCTTTGCTCACATGCATAAAATTTTCTCATGTAGGGATTTTCTCATGTTTTTAAGAAGATTTACTGAGCTACTGGATTTTACATGGCTCAGTTATAACTCTCCATCATTTTATTTTTCATCTCTTCTCAACGCCATCACTTCTTGTGCTGCAAGAGGTGCTGGAAAGTTGATGAATGTCAGTATTTGCATGGGCTGTTCCACGACAGAAGAAAAGCCAAACATGAGGGTGGCCCCAACACAGGCACCAGGCACCATCTCACCGTTCTCAAGCAAGGCTGAGATGTTTGGCATTTTTTGACGAGGTAAGGCAGTATGACAACTCTGGGGTTCTGCCAGGGACGTCTGGAAACAGCCCCAGGTAACATAAAGTTTTTGTGGACCCTATTGAACAGAGCTCGCCTTGCTGCAGATGGGGTTTTGTGGGTTTTGTAATAAAGACAGAAAGTTTGTACTGCTACTCTGATTATCCATGGCTGTGACTGAAAATAGCAAGATTTTGCTATGGATCAAGTCTGTGAATAACAATAGAGGTATTTGCATGCATACTCATGACACCTGAATAAAGAGTTTTCCACTCCCTGTATCTGTTCTCACTGCACTTTGAGCCAAGCTGGTACCAAACCTCCCAGGGCCTTGAGCAGTACAGGAGTGAGCCTTAAGGGGACTGCTGCACTTTACACATCATATCTAAAGACATTTATATTGAAAGGATCTGTAGAATTATATTTTTGTAATAGACACTAGATTTAGTGCTGCTATAATTTCTCCTCAGTAGAAAAATTTTATTCCTTTGCAATCAAAGTCATCAGTTTAAGTTAATCTTAAAAAACACAGACATCAGCATACTTATTACCAAGATGATTTAACTGTATCTTAAAGCACAATAGTAAATTACATTCACATATCATATCAAAGGTTTTGCCCTCCTACTTACCAGTATTTGTAATCACAAAACTGTGCTTTCCTCAGTGATGGCTGCAGTTGGGCCAAGGAAGTTTGTATTTAAACCATTCTTTTAAAACAGTGCTATTTTTATCCGTAGTGGTGCCTTTCAGCAGAAACCTTGAAAATAATCGGTATCCCTCTGTTCTGCATAAATGGAGGGCTGCAAACAGCCCCCCTACTTCAGCATGTGAAATCCAGTGAAGGCAGACATTGTGTAATTACAGTATATAACATAGTGACTTTGTAAGAAGCAGTGTTTTGGAATATTCTTGTAAAAAGGTAAGGTTCTTTCTCTTACAGGAAAGTCCTGACTTCCTACAACCTGTTTTATGGTTGTCTTCTTTATACTCCACCCCACCTTCTTCCCCAAAGTGCATTCTGTCTCTGACTGAGAACTGAACTGATCGAGTGACTTGAAGGTCCATTTCCAGGAAGAACTTCCTATCCATTTTAATGGAAGCTATGCGTTTCAATCCCCTGGACTACTCTGATAATCTCAGCTGCACAAGTGGTGCTGTTGATACAATTTTCTGCTGAATCAGAATGTAATGGAAATCCATGCTTGTTGTTAGGGGAAGTCCTGTCTGCAAAGCCAAGGCCAGCTAGCTCACATTCATCACTTCTGCAGGCAGAAAGGTAGGAAAGAGTTATTTGTTGAGAAGATTGGGTTAAAGTGTGTGGGTGTCAGCTGCAGGATCTTAAAAACTGTAATGTATACGTTTGCTTCCTACAGTCTACAACTTCATCTGGGCATTGGCAGTTACTTCTAGCTGTGAATAGCTAAGAGGTGTCAGGGAGGACTCTCTTTCTGGAGAAAAGAAATGCAACACTGTAATAAGGCATTGCACAAGATCTGGGAGCGAAGTGATCCCCAGAAAGTATTTTGTTTTCCTTCTGGGACTAAAGGTGTTATTAAAAGTGTAAGATATTAATACTAAAATTACATTCATTTTATATCAATGTCACTATTTTACTGGAAATCAATATCCACATACTTCAGCAACTTCTGTTTGTGACAATTTATTAAGCATAAATAAAGAAGTATCCCTTCAGGCTGCAAGAAGTACAATGTAGCAGAGTATACTGCAGATTTGTTCTTTTTCTTCTCCCTACAATGTGCAAGGAACTGTGAGATTAAAAAAGGTTGGCCCTGTTAAGAACCTAACACATGCTGGAGGGGGTGTCTTTTCAAAGCACTTTCTCTGAGGGGAAAAAAAAAAAAGCTGTTTAAATATTGCATTGATAACATTTAAAATGATCTTTCATCATTTCTATCCAAGAGAATGATAGCGATACTATAGCAAGTGACAGAAATAACCTTTTAATAAAAGTGAATTTTTATAGTAGGACTGGATAGCTCAGGATATTAGTAATGGAACAGAGAACCTCTCCCTTCTAGCTCATCCGTTCATGTCTGTCCCTGCCTGGTAAAGACCCAAAATTATTATCAGATGGCTGCTTGGGGGCCCAGAGGAAACGAGTTGGTGGTCTTGGTCCAGTCACTGGCACTAATTGCCATCCTTGCTGACAGTCTTGTTAGACAGGCGTGGAAGCAGCCCTGCCTTAATGAACTATTACACAGGTTTTCCATTATACCCCTACATTCAGGCACCTGAATGCTTTGCAGATATTAGTCATATTGTCCTCACAACACCACCAGTCAGCAGGGACATATTTACCCCTGTCTGCAGATGGGGAAGCAGAGGTACAGAGCAGCTGTACCTAGCCATGCGGGAAGCTGGAGACAAAGGTGAGCACCAGGTCCCGCTCTCCCAATTCCCCCCTGGCTGCAATGCCATCTCTCCCCAGCTCGCCTGAACTGCAGCGAGGGTTCCACCAAGCAGGAGCTAGTGCATGACGGAGAATGGGCACTGCAGTTCGCTGTATCCCACATTATGTGGGCTTCGTATTTCTGGGCGTTCGCACCAGGGCACAGGGAAGGTGCTGCTGCAAAGAAATGTCGCAGGGGCCGTGCGTTATTACAGGAGATGTGTTTTCAATAACGTGGGGAACAAACTTGCCCACTTCCAAGAACAATAGACCCACAGACTGTATTTCTGTGAATCAGATGGTTTGTGACTGATGAGGCTTTTTTTCCAGTTTGGCATAATAAGCAATTTACTTCCTCACTGATACGGTTATTGTCACAGCTTTTGCACTAGTGTTTGATAGCATTGATTAGTTTGTGCTATGCTAATTTTTAGCACGAGGAGGGAATTGATTTACTTCAAGCTTAGTATATTTTAGCACTGAAGTGGAAATAATTCCATTGAAAATATGGAAAATGAGCAGTCACCTTAACAATTGAATAAATGACTTGACATTTGTGGGGCTAAAGTATTCGATAGATAAGAAGATTTTCATATTAAAAATAAATCATCGGCCTACCTATTATTTAGCTAGGCTTGGAATCATGAATAAAGGGTCTCCCACAGAAAGAGAGAGAAGATTATTGATTGCACCTCCATATTAAAAAAATTAAATGGGTGGCATTTCCTGGTTCCTTATGGGAAAAAGTCAGTGCATTTAGGTTATGGTCAGAATAACTCAATAATTTTTAAAGCAGTTCTTCTATCACAAGGTCATAGATGATGTGATTTCCTGTGTCTTCTGCAGATACCAGGTAGAAAATCTTTAATAAGGATTCCTTGTATGAATTATTCACAACTCAGAAGTATGCTCCATATTCAACTAAGTTAAAAGGAAGCAAAGCACATTCTGCATCAAAGAACTTGCATGAAGCTGGAGGAAAATAACAGAACAGCAGAATCTTTCTGGGGAAAGAAAAAAAAGTTACAGCAGTAAAACTGCTAGCAAAGGCTGCTGTCATGTCTAGTGGAACTAAACACATTGTGAAATAAATATTACATTACCATTCTTACAAAACCGAGCACACAAAATACTCTAAAAATATCTGAAGGAGTTTGTCTTTCCAGTATGAATTTGTTTCATTTTTTATGATTGCTTTACTACTAAACATATTTGTCTGTAGGGATCCACATCATAGAGGACAATATGAAGGAATAGGTTGTTCTGGCTCCAGTTAACCCATTCACAGCATCACAGAAGAAGAAAAAAAAAAAAAAGGGATGAGGACTGTAGTCTCAGCTCCATCGACAGCACTAGGTCATATACTGTGAAACAGAGATCATGTAATCCCTTATATCACCAAGGGCATTGTAAGCATGCTACTAACTTTCTGGATATGCAAAAAGAGTCCTTTGATTAGAAGCAACAATCAGTTTTCCCAAGCTCAGTGGCAACTTTCTTATGAACAGATAGAGTGCTTTCGATTTATTCTTCACTCTGAAGAATTAGGTCCCCAGTTTTAAAAAACTAGGCATTCAAAACTACCTCATGTCTTGCTTTCAACCTCAGTGGCATAAATCCTTATCAATAACTTGCAAGCCAGAATCCATCCTCATGTCACAGGGATCTTGTGAAGATAAATTAATCTGTGTTTGTAAATCCCTAAGAAAATATTACAGGAGCATGGTATAAGAAGCTCAGAAGAGATTTAATAATAGAGTATTCAGTCTGGCATTTTAATGGTGTATAGTAAATAATAAAGTCACAGATTTAATTATGAGAATAAAAGAAATAATGAACACTGAATGAAACCTCGTTCCTGTAGAAATAAGTATGTAATCTTGTAATTAGTATCTATCATAACATATTCCTATAAAGGAGACAGATTTACAGAATCTATGGAGGACCCCTTTGTTGTAGACTTTTCAGTCACAACCACATGGACTGAACATGCTTTTGATGTAAGGGAAGTTCTGAAATGCACTCTTCTTCCAAACTACAATAATAGCAAGAATGTGAAACAGCTGCTTAAATGTGCCCAACAGTCTGCTGAGCAGTTAGAATTAGACATCCTGCAGCTTTAAGTTTCTTTTTGCATCTTTTTCCTAAAGCCTCATTAGGAGGTGCTGTGGTGGGGGTGAGATGTCCAAAAACACAGCTGTCACAGATATGAACTCCTTGAAGACAGCAAGACAGCTGAGATCTTTTCTGTGGGCTCAGGGTCCTGTGAAGAATTACCCTTCATAAGGCTCACTTATCTGAGACCAGCTATTGGAAATAGATTCCTGCTGATCTGTTGATGTAGCTGTAGTCAAATGCCAAATCAGGGGAGAGGTCTGTGCTTCTCAAATGCCTGAAAAGTCAGCCACATGGAAAATGTTGGGGCCTGTCAGGGCCCCATTCTAGTTGAATTCAGTTTATGGTCTTCAGGAAGAGGAAGAGAAAATGGTATTTCTCATCCCATCTTCTGAATTAGCTCTGTTCAGTTAACTACTTGAAATTCTTGTGCACCTGTTGTAGTGGGTATTGAAAGAGCAGCAGGAACCTCTGTCAGTTAATATGAACATGTCTCTGAACAGCAATTTAAATAAAGACCTGGTAGGGTTTCTTTCAATTGGTCTTGTTTTGGCATAGCATGGAAAACAAGTTTCTGGTGTCTCTTTGGTTTTGGAGGTAGACAGTTTAAGAGAAGGTTAATCCTTGCATGTCATTGCAGCTGCCTGATAGAGCCCTTTGAACATAAAAAAACCTCTCATGTGGCCAGTCTGCCTGGATTGTCTGATGTTGCCAGTTGTTTCCAGAGGAGGTGAAACACATATTTCAATTTTCTGGACTAGAAACAAATAAGTCAACTGTGAGGTTTATCCAATATTGTCTGGTGAGTTTTGCTGGTTTTCTCTGTTCCACCATCTCTTCCACTTTCTCCTCAAGTTCTATTTGCTGGTATAAGAGGTAAAGCAAATTCTGCCCCAGAAATGCAGGAATAATTCCATTTGACATATAAAATGGACTAATTTTCTGAAAGTGCTGTACATCTACTCTTTTAAATTTGGGCTCCTTCCAAATGTTAAGTCGCCAGAATTACTAGACACTTTGAAAAATTGCACTTAAAATACTAATATCATTAGGGCTATGGCAGATGAGTAATCCAGCTGCAATTTTTTAAACATTGGAGATAAACTAATACAAATGTAGCAAAGTGTCTTCAAAATGTAGATAAATTGTTTTGCAATATGCTATGTATCTTCTCTCAGATATGTGCGTGTATGTTGTTGTTTATCCTGTCAAGTTTAGTATGTCCATATTTAAGGATGTCCTGTTGCTTCTTGTGCATTATAAATCCCTAAAAATATAAGAAGATATGAACTGATGTAATCTTTCCCTAGAAATGTGAACAGTAACATCTTATCACATAGGAAAAAGTAGTTGAAAATAAGATGTGGTAGCACAAAGAAGGAGATGAGGAGCATGCAGAACAACCAGATCAAAGGAACAGGATATGAAATTTGAAGTGGGTACAAGTTCATGCCTCCAGCATGGCATAGAGTACTGGAATACTATACTCTGTTTCAGAGAGCTGTCAAAAGTAATGTAGTAAAAGGTAATATACAGCATAGGACAACAAAAATCACACGTTTATTAAATATTTGAAAGATGATTCCTGGCAAAAAGGAAACACCTTCAAGTATATACAGTTCTTGGGACATTAATTATTTTGGAACTGTTTGAGTTAGACTTGTGTTGAGGAAGGAGCAATATTAAGCTAAAATAAGATAATTTTACATCATGCAGAGACAGAGATGGCCTCTGTTACATGGAAAGTAAAGGATACACATTGAATAATGCACCTATAACATGAACTACAGAGTGGTATAGAACAGCTGTAGAACCGTAAAACAACTGTAACACTACTTACAGAGATAATAGAAAGTTGCTGCATTGACTTTTGACTTTTCTATATTAGCTTCTTTCTTTTATTTTTATGATTTCAGAAACTATATATTGTATAAAGTGAATTGTCTTAAACAGAGAATGATCAGGTTTAGGTGAGGAGAAAGGGCCTGGATGAAGCCACTGCTAATCCAGAGAAGTGAATACTTTGATAGCAGGGGATTATTCACCTCTTGCTCTCTGAGTAGTCCAATCATTAAAAAAAAAGTTTTCACATTTTAGTTTCACTGGTTACAGACCTAATGCCCCTCTCTTGGGTCACATAATGAGAATTAAAGGCATATTTCTTACCGCAGTGTTAAGAGACCATTTTCTGGCAGCTAATTAATGCTCCATCCTTACCTAGACTCAAAGGAATTCCAGTCTTCTTTTTTCTTAAAGATTTTTTTTTTTTTTTTAATAAGGGAAGCCTTTTTCAGCTGGAAGTTAAATCGTTGATATTTTAGATATTGTTATTTCTTCTATCAGTATTTCAGATTTCTTTATAATTGAAAGAAGCTTTTTTAATGTAAAATATTTTAATTACATTTCTGAATCTCTGTGGCTTGTCTAATTCTTTAAATCAAAACACAGCAATATTGTTGTATGGGTTTTTCTTTGGAAAATCACTTAAATTTCACCAGTAGCAGATCAACTTATATATGTAAAAAAAGATGAACAAAGGGAAAAAAATCTGCATAGCAGCGGAGATATTTTGAATTATTTGTGTTTGAGAAGACAGTGGATAGGACTATGTGATGCTTTATATAAAACCCAAGTGACATCAGCAGGACCTGAGAGGAGGAGAGTCTCTAACTTCACTTAAGTTGGTTTTATTTAAATCACACATATTTGTTTGCACCTCAGAGTAAAAATAGTTCCTAACTCTTTGTGTTTGCCTTTTTGGGGATTTTAAATTTAAAAAAAAAAAAAAAAAAAAAAAAAGCGCCATGCTAAGGCATAGTAATGGATTACAAAGACAGTACAGAGCATACTGCTTCCACATGCCATATACTATTGATGCCTTAAGGGGGGAAATGCCTCAAGCTTTAGTTTTCATATTTGCAGATTAAGTTCTGCCTAGGGATGTAGTTCTGAACCTCATATTAAGTGGCAGTAAGCCCTCTTCACAGAGTATTTACACAAAACAAATCCTTTTCCTGCTGAGGACCAAGGACAACTTTCAGGCCCAAAAGCACAAACAATGGTGGACTGAAGGGAGGAATAAGAAGGATGGGACCTCACAACCTGGAGCTGTAATTGGACAATTGAACCCAAATATGCAAATAGACCAAAACTTATAAAAAGGTAAGATCTCGTGACTGGTCAGCCATTTTTTTGTGACTATTCTTGATCCACCCTGGGCGTAGCCCTGGTCAGGCCCTGTCCTGCCTAGGGTGGACCCTGGAGGCCTTTCAATAAATACCCTCTTTATTCTCTAGCTCAGACCAGTCTCTGTTTCATGTCAGCTTTACAAGGCATCACTCTTGTTTAGGAGAACATCCTTGCAAAGAAAAAAATGATGGGCTAGAGAAATCAATGACATTAGAGTGAAAAACACACATGGAAAGTATTTGAATGGCTTGCAGTGGGACACTGGAGTTGTAGGATCTCTCAAGTTCCAGCAAGGCAGAGGAATTTTCTCCCATTGTGGAGAGAGTCCTGAACTCAGCAGGGTCTGCAAGTTTCTTGGTTTTTTTGACTCAGAATGTCTCAATCCAGTGATAAGTGCCACCTCTCCTATTGCAAGGTACTGTGGAGTATTTTACTGAATTTGGATCAGGATGCTTAACTTCTCACTTGGAAAAGAAAAATACAGTTTGGCACACCACCCTTAACTGTTGCTCTTTTCTCAGCTATGGAATTCAGTCTGCCAGTACCTTTATATCAAGATGGGTCTATAACCATCAGCTTCTTTGGATATGACTCCTCAGAGGCCTCAGAGGAGCAGCCATTATTTAAGAAATCTTATTTTCGGGCTACTGCTATCACCTGAGTAGCAGGCTTGGACCAGATGATCCAGAGGTCGCTTCCAACCTCAGCCACTGGGTTTGCGACTGTGTGGTTAGGAAATGATAACAACTGTGGCAGCACAGCCTCACTGAAGGCTGCAGGTGTGGGAATTAGGGAGCCTCGAGACTGATTTAGGTCTTGACAACAGCATGTGTTGAAGCAGCCCTTGGGGAAGTAGTCTTGCACCTTTATTGGACTTACCACTATCAACCATCATGGATACTTTTACATGACCTGCCCAACCACTATGTTTTGTGGATTAATTAGCTAATATTTCTTCAATTATTTGCATATGTAAATGCTATATAAATGCTAAATAGATATTAACTCTGAAACTTGCTGCTAGTGCTCACACCAGTATGGGACTGCTTTCTTTCTCAGTGTACAAAGGCTGATTTGCCCAAGGATAGAGTTTGCCACCACTGCAAGGCAGCGACTGATAGTCTTCAGTGTTGTTTCCAGTAGTCTTCGAGGATTTGCATCCTTTGATGCAAATCCTGTCTAATACCAATATTTTATCTAAAACTGACAGTGAAATTTTTTAGTATGACTTCTAGTTTCAAAATAGAAAGGCTTTTCCTCCTGTATTCTTATTTTCCAGTTCACCAATATAGCAGAATTTGTAAAATTACATGCCTTGTTTTCTGCTATGCTTTTTTTTTTTTTTTTTTTTTTTTTTTTTTTTTTTTTTTTTTTTTTTTAAGTAACAGTAATTATGGCATCCACCTGGTGGTATGTGTCAGCATACCATCAGCATGATGCCTGAACCACCTTCTCAGCTAATGGTTATTCGAAGTGATGTACACAACTCCAACTTACCTGTTTTTCCCTATCAATCACTGTGAAAACAAGCACCTTAGAAGCAGCAGATCTCTAAAATTTGCACCATTTAGAGGGGAAAGATCTGAGTGAAAACAAATGGTTTATGTTTTCAGCCAGAAATAAATAAGGCATGGACTATGGCTTTCTCATCTACGAGTGAGTTTTATTAAAGAGTTAGAGCAAGCTCCAGTTTACAAGATATTCAGAACCATATGTATGCATTAATTAAAGGAATGTGGAGGAGGAGGAGGGGATCTGAGAAAATAACAAAGCAGCAGTGTATGCATGCAATGATTTTTCATTCTGTTTCGCTTCAGCTCTGCCCCTGCAACAGAGGATCTAATCAATCTGCCGGCTATTAAGTTTGTTAATTGATAATGCATACTAATTAGGCTGTGCGCAGTTACTTAAGAGACTTTGCTAAGGTGATTGTAGGCACAAGTCCAAATGGAGTTTAAAGTATTCTGTGTGAGGTTAAAACCCATCAACCAGAATAGATGGATTTTATATTATAACAGAAGGCACAATATACCCATAAGTATTTAATGTATTGCACAGTTATCCATTGTTACATATCCTAAGTCTACTGAACAATTAAAAATACAAAAATAACCTCTAAAAAAAAGGTAACTAAATAAGGGGTGTGTGTGAACATGTAGAGATAGTAGAGATGAAGGGACACTGAGACTGAACCAGCCTTAAAATAAATATTCATGCTAATTTTCGCATTTATGTCCAGGAAAAATAGTACGAAGTTCTGCTGCAAGGGAGGAGCAAGCATAACAAGAACTCAGCCTAATCTAGCTTTATGAACTTTGACAATAAGCCACGTAAAACTGACATGCCTTTCTGCCCCCATCCAATAGGGCAATAAACCAGGAGTTACAGAGTAGCAACAAAAGCATGTCAACTATCTATTTGTAATACATAGAGAAAGTCAGAGCAATTATTTATATCATTACTATATCATTATGAACCTAAGAGTCTTCTTTCCATTTCTAGTGACTCTTTTTGAGATTCTTCTGACCTTAAAGAGGTAATTTTTTACATATTAATAATCTTGGTCTTTTCCCCCCCTTCTTTTTCTTCTTTTCTATGCATCATATAAAATGAAAGTTCTTTGCAATATAAATTTGGAGCTGGCAGGCACTAGTGATGGAGGTAGTGGGCATTTAATTAGTGAATGAATTGAATTCTCATGGTGTGGCCATTGGACCTCAAATCCAAGCTATAGTGCTTTATTTAGCTATATGAAAATGACTAGGTGACAGTATTTAGTATGTAGGAAATTATTTTTTAATGACTGAGTACTTAGAACCCAAAAGAAAAAAAAAAAAAAAAACACACCTTGGGAGAGAGCTGGCTTCATGTCTTGCCACCTTGTTGAAGGAAATTTATTGCAATGAGATACGTCATATTGTAATAAGAGCTATTGCGATAGAGATGTGTTTATTATCTGCATGTAGTCAGTGGATACAGTTGGAGTGACAGGATATATGTATACCAATAAAAAAGTTTTGGTAGCTACAAATTTGTACAATTCTAAGGGTGAATTGCATATCTTACAATTATCTGTTTTGTACGCAAAGGTTGTGTGTTATGTAGAGGATTATGGGGAAATTACTTTTTATCTGTTTTCTATCAGCTAGTGGTTTCAACTTGTGTGTAGTACAAATCTGGGGAGACATGAGGACAGTCCTCTAAATGGCTGAGCTGTGACCCAGAGGGGCCATGCACAAAGCTATGGAATGATGTTCACTCGGTTTACGACAAAATCCCCCGAAAACTGTTGATAGGCTTTGTGACATTAGCAATGAAGCCTTAACAGTGAGGAATATAAACACAACTTCAATCAAACTTTCTTAAAGTTTTCTTCCTTTGAGGGTTCTGTGGGAGATGTTGTATCTCCTATCCTATTCAGTGCTTCACTTAACGGTCTGTAATGAATGAGTAAATAAGAGACGAGCTTAAAAGGCAATCAAAGTAGCAGGGAATTGCCAGCATGAATGAGTGATTCTCACTAGACTAGTGCATCTCAAGGAAGATACAAAGAAAATAATTTTTCGAGGGAGTTTGATAGCAGGACTGTGGACATTCTTACATATCGACACCGGAGACCAATAGGATCTGAATTTTTCTGCCCAGCACCAACACTTTTCTGAGGCACATCCATTGGAGATTATGTCACTGTAAGGTCTCCTTCTCCTTGATGGGGAAATAGGGGCAGATCCAGAAAGAAGTTCTGGTCAGTCAGGATCAGAATTGCTCTCTGGAGACTCCTGTTGCTCTACAGACCTCATCATGTTCCTAGAAAGGATGAGGTTCCTAATGCACTGAAACCTCTCTGTACAGGAGGGTTGGATGGCTTGGACTGAGGATTCTTCAATATTTCTGTAGAGCAAGATGTTTCAGGGGGAATAGCTTCACCCATCCTTCCACCTATCTGCCTATCTATCTATCTATCTATCTATCTATCTATCTATCTATCTATCTATCCATCTATCCATCTATCCATCTATCCATCTATCCATATGTAAATGTAAGACAAGTTACACCACTGGTCACTCCTTATATTGTGTCCTCTCATGTCAGCAACAAATATGTGCTCTGAAGAAGCTTATCTTAACACCAGCAATAAGTTGATCACTGGTAATTATGAAAGAAGCTAGATGAATAACTTCATTGATTAATAGAGAAGGGGAGCTCAGAGAGAGGTACAGCATGGGTTCTTGTATTTGGATGTGTGGTTGAAACAACAAAGAGGGTTCACTTAGCTGTTGAACAATCTCCTTTAAGGCTGTCCTCTGAACAAAATGCAAGCACAGAGCAGGTTAAATCATGCTGTGCCTGTTCAAGAGGCCTGCCTCTTCCAGGAATATTGCACCTGCATTATTGAAGAGGGTTCTGCTCTGACGTCTTTCTTTAGTGCACATCAGTGAGATTTTAGCCCATAATGTCAACTAAAGCAGAGTAAATAGTAGGAAAAATGTTCTGTGAATATTTGCTCAAAGTGGAAAGTGGATTTCAATTAGACCATGTTTGCAATGCTTTCACATTAGCTTTCCAGGAACACTTGAGTGCTCAAGCTTTATTAGTATGAATAACTCATGAAAAAGTGAATGCTAGCTCAAATATTCACCAAAAGCAGGTTTTGAAGAGAAAATTCACTGGAGAAGCATGTGACTAATTTTGAATAAGAAGTACTGGTGAGAATTTTACAATGTTGCTATCTCTTTGTGGACAGTTTACAAAGAGAAATAAACGTAGTATCTGCAGATAATTTTCAGCAAATGTTCACCCTCTAATGTAAAACACCTCACAGTGATGTTGTCATTTCTGTAAGGCCAATACCATTGTTTCTGGTTTCTTATGAGATTAAATTCTTAGCTTGTTGTCTAGGGCATGCTTCATAGAGCTTCAAGCACCAAGGGTTCCCATGAACTTAAACAATACTTGAGATTGCTTGGTAACCTCTGGACTGGATCACTAATTCTTGCTATTGTATGTATGTCCTACTATATTTATTACAGGTTACACTTTTAGAAAATTGTGCCTGCTCTCCCACTTGCATCATCTTAGAATTTTTTTTCTTGATGATCCGGGTGAAATGCACAGTATTTAACTATGTGTGTCCATGGGCCTATTTTTTACCTCATGTACTCTATTACTATATTCTATAGAATTGTATTTAAGATTAAAAAAGACAGCAGGAAATTTGCTGGATTGCTGTTTCGTAAATTGGTTGGTGGGTTGGTGTTTTATTTCGGTGGCACTCCTAAGAGTTCAAGAGACTATTTAATATAAGCAAGAGTATCCTCCTCTGATTTCAATTAGAATACGAATCTTAGAGCTAAGGACAGAGAATTTAGAAAGGAAAAGAGTGCCACAAAAAAAAGTAATATTAATTGTAATTCTAGTCTACCAGGAATCAAACCACATCTGAAAAAGAGTTTTCTGAATTGCCCCTTTCCAATTTGACTTCTTCCTTTTGCAATTGCACTCCCTTTCTGGGTCTTCCTCTCTTCTTTCATGAGGGGAAAAGGAACATTATAGCCATCTCCTGCTGCTACTTTTGTTGTAGATGACAAGAGATCTTCTTGGACATCATGCTTCCTTTACTATACACAAAGCCAGAAGCAGAAGCAAAACAAAGCAAAAAACCCAAACCAACCAAACAAAAAAGATAGCAATATTTTGCTTTTCACTTTCACAATACACAAAGGAAAATTATTAACATTCAGCTTCATTCTCGAGTGTGAACTAAATTATATGGACTTAAAAATGCAAAAATGAAGATGAATGAAACTCTCTCTTGCTTAGCGATCAAATAAAAAATAAACATTTGCCTAAAATGATTGCCATTGCTTAATACATTTTATATGAAATAAGATACTCTGTTGTATCATTTCTCACGATATGTAATGCTTTGTTTTTCTGCAATACTATTTTGCTGATTTCTAACATATTAAAATAGATCCTTTTTGCCTGTTCAACAGCAATTTCTTTATATAAACAAATGCTTCTAAATGCTTTAAGAAAAGAGGTATTAAATTGGTTAAAACACAGACCATTAGTAAGCCTCACAGAGAAAAATCTGCAAATGTGAGAACAAGAAGGGAAGAGTACAATGCACATAGTAATTATTGCAATTCATCAAATCACAGCACATGTACTAGCATTGAAATTATATCACCCAAAGAGCACAGACTTTTTACATAGCCTGAAAAATTCCTTACTTTGTTATAGTGGGATGTACAATTAATTTATTTGATCCCGCTTAAGAAACATATATGTATGATCTCTCTAAGGGCTGTGTTGTATTTGCTGTTG
This sequence comes from Chamaea fasciata, assembly GCF_029207755.1. Lineage (NCBI taxonomy): Eukaryota > Metazoa > Chordata > Aves > Passeriformes > Sylviidae > Chamaea > Chamaea fasciata. The sequence goes on along the minus strand of NW_027094089.1, from coordinate 5,028,881 downwards.
AATATAGTTTACACACTTTCTATATAGATTCTTCCAGGGAGAAAATCAGAAAGAAACTGCTCAGATCCCATAACTCAGTGTTTTACAAGGCACTGGAAGTACTAAAACCCATATTTTTTTGTAAGATTTTATTTAAAAATTGTTCAAGGAAGCATGAAATAATGAATAAACTCCAGTCCAGAATCTTTCTGCATACAACTGTTGCCCTGTGAAGACTCACTGATTGGCCCGAGTAAAATCTGGAATGGAGCATTCATGAGGCACAAAGTGAGATCTCATTTATCCAAAGCTTCTTAACTTTTGAAAGCAGTGTCTACCTACAATTGAAATAAAATTGACCTTCAATTTACATTTTCAGGTTTGTCACCTATTTTCTTTAAGTGAAGTTTGTAAAATGCCTTCTTCCAGTAAATATACAGATCTTTATCCTTTCAATTTAAACCAGAGTTTATCACTGATACAAGCTTTATGAAAAAGGAGCAGAAGAGCTAAAGGCACATGTAGTAATTCTGGTTCACAATTTTTTTTTTAGTTGGACAAGTGCGCACAATGAATTTTATACATCAAAGTTTAAGTCTCACAGATCAGGTGAACGAGAGAACTTTTGTTCCTTTTTCTCCCACTTAAAACTGAAGTGAAGCAAACTGAAATTGAAGACTTTGCTTTTTATTTTGTTGTTCATTAGCAGCTTCAGTTTGCCTCCTGCTTTTACGGTTCCATGTGCAAAGCCATTGGCTTCAGCCGGGTTCCTCTTGATTTATACCGGTTTAAGTAAAACTCATATTGGCTCTTTTCTCTCACTGAAGATGTTGCCCATGAGATGTGTCAGAATAATGACTCAGGAAAATGAAGTCATAGACCAGACAGGGCTCCCAGAGAACGAGCGGCCTTGCACACTTCACTGGTCCCACATCAGCGTGCGCGGACCCTGCCGTGACGAGGATCACCTGGGGAGGTGCCTGACATTCTCCGTGCCTGCTCAATCTGTTCCGTGTGGCACTGCAGGTGATAACTGTGTTGTGGACATTTGTCCTTGAAGAGTACATTTCTCATACCAATAGGCTATTGACTTTCAGTAATTGCAAACTTAGGGGAGATTTTTTATTGGTGTGCTGGAGATAAAAGATCTCTTGTCCCACTATCACAATCTTCCACAATGATTAAACTGTGACTGGGAAAGAGACAAATTTGGTCACCCTTTCTCACCTACCTGAACAGGGTGTTGGTAGCTACCTACGTAATCAAAAACTCAGCACACAGAGATTTATTTCACAGCAGCACAAAACTGTAAGGCAGTTTGTTAATGATCATTTATCAATTTTTTTATCATAACTGGATGTTAATAAGGAATATTAAGGATGAGGGGAAAAAAAAGAATATCTGGTGAATAGTTTTACCTTTAAAGACAATTATAAAAAAATGAGTACTACTTTATAGAGTCAATAGCTTTGAAAGATGAATTTGACCAGTTATATTACTTGTTTAAAATATAACGAAGACTCCTGGAATTATAACATCCTTTGCACAGTGGATGTCATATTACTTTTTTTGGTGATTACGTCAATTTAGTATTTCAGGTATTATTAATAATTCCTCATTACATAAAATTATTACTAAACTGGCAATTAAGTGAATGTGAAGGATCCATATGCTGAAGTGTTTGTAACATTTCAATTATGAACCTCACATCAGATGTCTTCTGGTGTACATCAATAACATTAATGAACAATCTTTTCACCAAAACCACCCAAATGCGTTCCGTTATCTTATTATATTATATATTATATTTTCACAGAGCCTTAATATGTCTTCATAAATATTTAGATATTAGCTTCAGGAGCGATCAGGTGGTCTACTTTCTGGCTCTACAGTGAAAACAGGTTTCCTCGTATCTCAATAGTTACAAAATCTAGACGTTAGTGTTTCAGTTATTGGCAACATCTTGTTTCAACCTGTCTTCATCGACTTGATTTTATGCTTAATATTTTTCTTTGAATGTATATTTCCTCCTTATTTTTTAAAATAAAGTCTCTCCTAAGTTAAGGAAACTTCCCTTCTCATAGTTGCTCTTTGAAGACAGGTCTATTCTCCTAACTTAAACCAAATATTTCTCAGAGTACCTGGAACAATCTGTGCCCTGTAAATCACAATGTTGTCTTTAATTCTTACTTTCAATCTGTGAACCACATAGATTAATTGCCATCTTTCCTGTAAAAGCATAAATCAAACAATTTTGAAAGACAAACATGATGATAATAAGCTAGTAAGTGAATAAAGCAGACTAGTATGCATACAAAAACCCCCAACTCATTCGGCTGTATGTTTCCCCTAGCAAGGACATACAGGGTACTACTCCAAAGCAAAGTGTATGGAGCAAGTAAGGTAAGTGAACTTCAGAAATGTCCCTTCTTTCGTGTTTGGTAGTGGGACTACCACTGCAGCAGAGATCTTGCCTTCCTGCAAAAAGATGAAGGAAGTTTTGCAAAAACCTGCAAAAAAAAACCCCAGCAAAAGTTTCACCAGCTGTCATTACTGACCAATGTTTACTAGACACAGACTGAGTGTTCCTCTCACTTGTCCCTTTTTAAAAACTATTTATTTGCACATGTCAGTCTGATATTGCTGCAGAAGGCACAATTATGAGATAAACTATAGAGACTTTGTTTCCCATTGATCAGTGGTGATGGTTTCCATGCAGATTTGTGTGTGTGTATTTATGTCCAAAAGTCTGGACTGATAAAGTAACATTTTAACTCTTGTATGATGCAAGTTAGTAGTAAATGGAGAAATATTAATGTCCACATTTATCTCAACAAAGAAAGATAGTCAAGTTAGAGGTTGCTCATACCTGAAACTTGGATAAAACCTCTAATGAGGGCTCAACACAGAAAGAGGTAGTTTATCTCTCATTCATTTTTTGACTTTCATTTCTTTCTTATTTTTTAAAATTTCAACAGGTTCCTCATCACTCTTACAAAATTGTGTTCTCTGCATTCTATGCTTTCAACTTTCCCAGGAAATCTGTGCAAACACAGAGATGATCACATCACTGCCTTGGAGCCCGTATCATATGGATTGGATGTGGTACATTCCTGCAGAGTGTCCTAGCACAAGGGCAATTTATTCTTTCCTTTTCAATCTGCAGACAAATCCATTCTTTAAAAAAATTAAATATTGCAGAAAAATAGACATTTGCATACTATAAAGCAAAGAGGTCCTGGGGAAGATGATGGAAAAATTTTCATCCATATTTTGAAATTTTTCTGTTGGGAGTAAGATTTGCTCCTTCAAGGGCCAAAAACTACTGTAACCACATAGAGTACTGTGTCTTTGTCAATAATGTTTCATAAAAATACTAAAACACCAAATGCCTCTTATGTTGGTGAAGATAATTCACTTTTAAGAAAACATTTTGGCCTGGATTATCAGCAGTAGACACAGATTGTTAGTGTTCCAAAATTAAAATTTCTATCATCCGATTTTCAAATCTTCCTGAAAGATTTGTGAAGAGAACATGAGTGGCAGCATTTCTTTTCAACATCATCTGTTTTTAAGCTCTCTTTCTTTGAGAACTCCAAAATTAATTTTTCTAAAATGATCTACAGCTTCTACTTCTGCCTCCATACCTTCTGAGAATATTCATTAGATACAAAATTTCATATAAACATTTCTCTGCACTGCTCTATATCCATAGATGACATAATTTTAAAAGTCATAATCTATTCAGGTCTCCCATTTTGTAATGCCAAAGCGGCCTTTCAGAGACAGATGTGAATTTTGGATTGGTTGAATGGTGGACTTTTCCAGAACAGCTATTAGCCAGAAATAGCAGTGGCTCTGACAAAAATCTTCCAGCATATCTTTGTCAGTCAGCCAAATTCTCACAGATTTGTAAGTGGCAATATTCAATGCTGAGCAGTTTAGAAAAATGAAAAAAGGGGAAATCAAGGTGGTTTCCTAGCAGAGTTTTGATACGTGCACATCATAAATTTGTTTTACTCTCCTCAATAGACCATCTCATTCTCCCTCTCTCTTCATCTTTCATTCATGGACTTCTCACATGGGCACTCATTCATACATATTCTGCCCTTCAGCTTTGTTGCCTTAATGCATCACCTTGCTTGTCTGTAGAAATTCCTTTTCTCCATCCTTTTCAGGTTCACAGAACCTCTCTCCACTATGCAACAAAGTTCTCCTTATTTGAGTCTAATTCATTACTGAACTAATTCAGGAAAAGCCAATTTGAGCTGGAGAACCTACCTTCTGTGAAGCTTCCAGCACCAAGAAGTCCTTAGGTGATCAGTTAAAAGAGCAATCATGCAAGGTAGAGGTGTTCTGAAGTGACTTTCACTCCAGACTCAACTGAACTTTCCAAGACTGCAAAAAGTTCTACTTGCAACACAGCTCAAACCACAGAAACACAGTACATAGTAAAGAATGCTCTTTGTCACACAAAACCAGAACAAAATTAATGCAGCAAGTAATTTTTTTTCCAGAACAAGGGCAACCTTGGCCTTCATTAATTGTTTCACTACCACCAGACACAGAAATAAGCAAAAAAATATCTATGGATTTTCTGACTATCATTAACTGGTGTTTAGGTAATTGTTTTGGACAAACTGCTGATGTAACTTTCTAAGTCTACCTTCTTAAAACAAACAAGTACTCATAGTTCATTTGAGACTGCCATTTTCTTGAGAAGCTAGGTAAATTCCGGAACCTTTGGATCTGTGAGAGATGGATGACAGCATTGCTGTCTTTATCCTGTATCTTTTTAGAACCTTAAATATTCAAGCATTCTGGGTTGGTTTTTTTTTTTTTTTTTAATTGCAGTGAAATCAACATTTTTCCCATAAAGAATAAAATACGCCTTTTTTTTTTTCTTTTTTTAATTTTTTCCCCCCACAGAGTCTTGCTAGTAGTGATACATATTATTAATTTCAGTCCCCCACCAAGGCAGTAAACTATCCTCAAAACATTCATAGAAAATGTGCCTTGTTAAAAATACAATCTAATCATCCCCTGTTAGTTACATTTAGTCAATCCCACCATGTTGGCTTCTGCTCCTTCAGCGTTTTAGAATACAATTTTCATTATGTTTTCAGGTATTTTTCATTTGAATCTATTTGCCGTTCTCACTATTCCTTCTTTGTAATAATGGAATATCTGCACTTCTTGTGATAACATATCACCTGAAATAAAAAAAAAAAAAAAAAAAAAACCAGCCCAGGACTCCATTGTGCAAGAAGCTGTACAAAAGCAGGAGCACAGTCTTTGAGAAATATGCAGTCTAGATAACACATTGATCCTACCACGGACAGCAAAATAGAGCTGTATAATGATGATCAGTATGGTGGGACATCAACTCATCCATGAGCAGCTTCAACACTGTCAAGCTTATTTGTTGACATCCCAGCCCAAGAAAATTGCACAGTGCAATATAAGGATGGATGGAATTCATCCATCATCAGGTGAAGGGGGGAAGCACAGGATCCATCTCTGGCAAAGTCCCGCTGGTATTGATACCTGTCAGTATCTTCCAGTTCCCACAAAAGGACCAAACTAAAACAATTGCAACAAATACAACTTTAGTGTGAAAAAATACAGCTTATATTTTCACCTTGGCCTTGCTGTTCTTGAACCAAAGGGCTTCATGAGGATTAAGGCCATGCTCAACATGAAACATTGAGTAAAGGCACAGCTTTGCTCTGTCTCCTGAAGACTGTATTCCCCTGGACATACAGAAGTAAAGCTTTGAGGTGTTGTGTGCATCTGGTTTACATCAGAGCTCACTTGGAGGTCTCTTAGACATTCTTAATTGCAGGCTTTAGATGCCTGTGTGTTTTATTTTGGTTGTTTGGCCATGCCTGGGCATGGCAGTTGAATGTAAGTCAAAAAGGGTTCTTTCAGTGTGCTCTCCTGTATGCCCTTAGAGTATCTCAAACATTTAGCCAACCTTTGCATAGAGGTCATTTAAATTATCTGGACACATCTAATTTTCTAAGAGCTAAGTTAACTTTTTTTCTTTAACATCTCCTTATTCCATTTAGAATCTTATTTGCCAAAAACATGACTCTGGACATGTCTTGGTTTAGGAAGACAGGTATCTGCTAGGTAAAATTACAATCAGAGGCTCTTTGGCAAAGATTTGGGAAATAGGAATAGCAGTTCTTTACTAGTATGTAATACAAAGCAAACAAACACAAAAAAAAACTCCTCCCCCACCAAACAACTACAGCATTAATGACAAACGACAACAGTACTAAGAACCTTGAGGGCTTTGTTTCACAAAACCCAGGGCAGTTTGGTTTCGGTGTCCCTGCAGGATCCTCAGAGCACCAAGCTGGAACAGTGGAAAAGTTCCGGGCTGGTAGCTGGGATGGCAGGGTGTCCCGGCAGGCAGGGGCAGGATGTCCCGGCAGCGCAGGGGGTGCAGGGTCACGCTGCAGCAAGAGGAGCAGCGCCGAAGAAGCTCGAAGGCGAGGCAGAAAAAGCGGCCCAGCCTCCGCAAGTGGCAGAGAAAAAACTCAGGATTCAGGTCGAACCGGTGATAGTAGATTTCCCAGGACTGGATCTCTTTGGCCACAGTGAAACTTCTCTAGCCAGCAACAGCCGTTCTCCGCTCGGCGTGCTTTGCGGCGGCTGAGCTCCTCCAGGAGCGGCAGACACGCGTCTCCCCGAACGCCGGAAAAAGAAAAGCACGCCGCTGCCTCAAGCTTTGTCTTTTACCTGCGTTATCTCCCCCTTCCACCTTTTGTCTACCTCTTTGTTTCAGTTAAGTACTCTCAAGTATCCAACACTTGATCTCCTTGGTAACTTGTGGGGAAAAAATTCTTTAGAGAAAGAAGGAACAAACCTAACCTCCAACAGGACACTGGGAAGATTTTTGTGAGTCTTAGCTTACTTATTCTGAGTCTTAAATTAGGTTTTAACTAATTTTTTTTTTAATAAACCACAGTTTTATATTCAAATAGAGACGAAAACTGGATACTCCCAAGGTGCTCCAAAAAGCACTGACATAAATCCTTGGATTTATGTAGACCTGTCATGCAACAGGATCCTTTGGATCTTCCACACTATTCCAGCAAACTGAGATGAGAATTTAATCAATGAGAATCAATTCATAGCCCAGCTTCCCTGCAATTTGTTTTTCAGTATATGTGATGCAATGACAGTTTGTCTTTAAAAAACTCCGATCCTAATTCCCAGGAGCTGCTAGGTGTGGGGAGATGACTGAGTTTCTTCTCCCCTGTTGCTGCTGGATGTCTTGGATTATTGTAATTCGCAGCTTTGCTGGGAACTACTCTCCCCTATTTCTCTGTGGGAGATGTTTCTCCCACTCTTCCTGGAGGGTAGGAGCACAGCACTAGGAAGAACCATCAGCAAAAATCTACAGCAGAGCTAACAGAATAAAATAAACCCTTCCATGAGAAATTTTGCCTAAAGGTGAAAAGACTTCGTAAAGAATGGAAGGAAGACTTTTTACCTCCCTAACATAATTTTCATTTAAAACAATTGGCAAACCAAGCTACCACACCCTGCACACAAACTTGTAAGTCAAAATCACTGTAATCAGCATGAGTTGCCCATTACACATTTTTTTCATATATATCTTACCAATGAAGAGGTAATGCCAGCATAAACAGAGTTAACTGTTAGTATGTGCAAAGAATAAATGCACTTCTTTCCTTTGTGAATGACTAGTTTGGCAATATGCTGTAATGATGTTTTTCTTTTTATGGAATCGATGTGTCTGGGAAAGCAGACTATAGAGTAACAAATTGGGGACTTACCAGAGGCAAAATAAAGTATGCTTGATGGACTCCTGACAGAAATAAACAGTGTAAATCAACTTTAGTAACCACTCAGACATGGAGGCCAGCTGCAGTCAGTCCCCAGTGTAATAGAAGAAAACTGAAGACAAATACTATTTGGAAAATACAGAGGTATTGCTGCCAGCTCTCACAAGACACATCATTCTCATCCACTTGGTCCTCTGCTCTGCTGCCTGACTAGAGCTCCAACAGCTCCTATCCATCCTGCAAGTGGTGGTCTTGAACTGCAGAAGGGAAATTAAAAAGGACAAAGAACTGAGCTCCTGGTATCTCCTGCAAGTTGCCTTTGCTGATGCACAATTTCCCCATCACTCCCTGAGACCTAGAGCCGTATACAAAGGGGTAATAATAAGATCTAATCTTGAGCCCACATTCAATCTCCTATCATTTAATCCCTAGGCAATAAAAATCTGAATACTCATCTTCCCAACACCTTTATTCACGGGGACACCTTACAGGTAAATGGAGATAATAGGGGACTGCTACTGACATTGCAAAAGAGCATAGTTTAACTTAAATCTGAGTTCATGAAACCTAATTAAATTTAATTACATTAAATTAAATTTATAATTCCATACTCTTCATGTTTAAACAATTCAGATACATTTTAAGATATTTTTACTAGTACTAGAATTTTTATTTTTGGTTCTCATCCCCTGACCTCTGCCTGGAATCTGTGTGTGTCTTGGAGAAAGGCTTTCACTACATCCTCATCCCAGTGTGTAAAAGGCACAGTTTTCTTATGGATATGACATAATGATAAAAGATAAATTGATAAAACACTGAAATAAGGTGAGGACATGTGCCCACAACTAAAAAATCTGGTATTGTTTATACCATATGATTATAGTAGAGGAAACTTTGACATAAGATGATTTCCTACAGAGGCTTCTATCATTTCCACTGGCATGTTCATCCACTTCAAAGTGGGGGTAAGCCTTTTGTTAAATTAGACTTTCCCCTTTACAGATTTATTTCTTGTTGACTGTACAATTATACAATTAAAGCTAATATAGGTAATTTAAACATTTAATTTATTTAATGACATTGAAGAGAGTGCTTAAGGTCAGAGGAGATCTGAGGTCCTAGAGGTGCACAGAAGCCATGATTCATGAGTGATTTCCTGCCTGTGGTGATAGTTAGCTGGGTGACATTGGAGGACAATGACCAAAGATCTGAGAAAGAACCTGCCAGGAAGGCATCTGCTGCCAGAACTACATGGCAAACCTCAGAGAAGAAATCTTGCTCATGTAAAAACAATATATATTAAAATTTATTTCAAAATAGGATGAGGCAGAATCCCTCATTCCTTATTATAAGGAAGGCTTTCTCTCAAACAATTCTGGCTTGGTCTACATCTAGAAAATACCAATATAAATCGTGTCTATAAACCTGGCATGTCTCCTGGAACAGTGGCTGACGAAGATGACTAAAACTACCAAGAAAAAAAATTCATATAACATTAATACCTATGAAGGCCTGAGAATTTGCTAATGAAGTGGAAATACATTAGTAGCATGAAAGATGGAAACAAATGTAAACAAACAAATACACAAATTCAAAAGTTGAGCCAAATAAATTTGTTTTCCTTTTACTGATATGCATGCCATGGAAACAAACATGTAAAGAGAAGAGCCCACTCAGAAGGCAGCATCTGGTCTTGTGTCCCTGTCTGTTGTACCTGTTTGTATTCCTACAAAACCTCTCTGCACTCCATGATGCTGGTGGTGGCAATCTATGTCAGTCAAAGATGACAGATGTAACTGCCTTCAACATCTTCCTGTAAAATGCCACTGGAGGAGTGTTGGAATTCCTGGCTCCTTTTCCTGCTCCAAGGTCAGGGCGAATAAAACTTTGGAGATGTTGTTTTTGAAGTCTCACTCTGAAATGTATTATCCTTATCTATTACAAAGTCACAAGATGTGAGCTCTCTCTAACAAGTCGAGAAAGTGAGCCAAAATGGTGTCTGTTCAAGGCTATTTAAGTCTCAATTATCCAATAAATAGTTGACATCTATATTATTTATGCTTCTAATCCAATTGTGATCACCTAAAACCCGCAATGTGAACCTCTTTCACCCAGTTACAGAAAACCACCCAGATTCGTGAGGAAGAAGGATGAAGAAGGTGCAAAAAAGACAACTAATCAACACCCAAAGTTCTCCATCTTGGCTCCCATATATCACCACACACTAAAATCCCAAATCTAAGTTTTTCACCCTGGGAGATCACAGAATGCGATCCAAACTATATCCCCACGATCCCAGTACTATCACTCATTTTTGGAAGCCTGTTTTAAGGCCTCAGGTCAAATGCAGTGCTTCCCTGAAGTTCTGTGCCTGTCAGCACAGAGAATCCAAAATTCTTAGCATCTAGAGATCCCAGAGAGGAGTAGGCAGTGAGTTCTGCTGTGTTTTCACTGCCTTCCTGGAAGACCAGTGAGTAAGAAGCCCTCCCAGTAAGTCTGGGCATTTAGATCTCTCTGCGTGTTCAAAGCCTGCTGCATGCGTGTGGCTGCCTCGCTGCCCTGTGTCCCCGTGATGAGTCTTCTTGGGACTGACTCTGCCACTGCTTTCAAAATGGGTTTGCCCTAATTTGTTCTCTTCTGTGCCCTTCTGTGGAGAATAAGAGCCTGTACAAGGTCTGTGTTTTGTGTCACACCCAAAAGCCAATGAGACCAGAGGTCTATTGAAGTGTGAAGGGAAGGAAATCCTGATCTCGAGGGCCTTCAGCTGGGAGATCCTATACATACACAGGGATTCACACACTACAGCTCAGTGTTACCAAAAACACCTGGAATCCCTGCTGAGGTCATGTCAGGGTGGTCTGGACACTACGGAAAGTTGAAGTCAGAAAGAGGTATTCCATGGGGAAAGCAGCTCAGACCTTGGCAAAAAAAAGAAGAAATTTCCAGAGTCCTACAGGTCCATGGAGTCTGTTATAAGTCTGTACTGGGTTACAAGCCACATTAAGACTTATCCCTCCAAAATCCCAGGCTACCACAGTATCACAGTATGACTTTTTATGTAAGTATGACTTACATAAAAAAATACTCCAAAATGTGTTACAGGCATGTTTTCTCTGTGAATATGCTGAACACATAAAGACAGTATGGCCTTACTGCATGACCTGATAGAGAAAAATGGCTGAAAAGGGCAAAGGGTGTGTGATATGTGAGAGTTTACAAAACGGAGATCTGCCCTCATGAGTCATCTGAGAAGCATTATGACGTTCTCTGCACTACCAGAAACTGGTTTGTGATCCAGTCCTAGAATAATTTGGTTCTTTAAGGTCACTGGTAATTTAATTTAAATGTGTGGAATACGCCTAACCACATAACTTGAGAAAGTGAGTATTTGATCACAGTAGACTTGACTGAAGTCTGTTTCAATGTCTCTTGTTAGAAATCACAAAATTGCTATGAGTTCGATTTTTAAGATTGCTTTTCTTCAGAACTGCATCATTGTTTTAGAACAATATGGGGCCATGTTCTATTAAAATACTTTCAATACTAGGTGGATCTGATCAAAACATAAATTAAGACATTTGCCATAGCTTACCAATTTATGTAGATAATATTGCTATGTAAAATCACAATGGGAGAAACTGTTTTGTTCAAAACCAGTAAAAACTAAGTCCTGTCAAGAAATGGCTTCAATAAAATAATATAATAAAGCAAACTAAATTAAACCAAAAATGATATTGAAGCCATGCACAGCCCTACTAATTCCAGAACACTCAACCTTTTCAATATCATCCAGCCTTGGGCCATAGTCCCTTTCTGGTGTGTACCAGAGCCTAAGGCACAGCACCAAGGACATCCTGATGAAGATTAGTGTACCTCACCTCTGGCTTTGGGGTAGGGAGTGGGAAGCATAATATTAATAAAATAAATCTAAATACTACATTGCCAAGAAAACATTCATTTGCAAAATAAATGGAACACCAAGCTCCAAACAGGCAGGTTAAAAAGAAAAATCAATTTCTTATGCAGAGGAAGGAGAGACTTTCATCCATAAACAATTTTCCCATCCTTTCAGCCCAGGAGAGAATAGGAAAAGCAGTAGCACAGTTCACATCAACATAAATAGGAGGCAAAGGGGCAACATCTGACAATGTGCATTTCTGTTCTGACAAGAAAGAAAACATAGTCAATGGCTTTCTGCAGGTTAAAAATGTTGAAGTTTACAGTACTGTCCTGGTCACGTCACTTTCATCAGAGCACAAACGAACGTGTCAGGTAAGTTTTGGGTTGGAGAGAGCTGCCAGCAGTGGCAGAGAACAAATGATTCTACTTCTTGTGGACTTTTGTACTGTGTCAGTTATTAGTATCATTTCAAACATGACTATATAAAAGAGGTTGTTCTGGAAAAAAAAAATTGGTGTGAAAGGAAGAAAAAGAGAAAGCTATCAATTTTTCTTTAATTCACATTCCCATTTTAAAGTTTCTTAACTGTTTCTAGACAGAAATACTTGTTTGTTTGTTTGTTTGTTTTGGTTTATCTGTTTGGGTTTTTGTTTTGCATCTTTATTTTCTTCAGTTTCTTGCTTCCTCAGTGCAATGCATTTCAGCGATTTCATTTAAAGAAATCTGTGGGAGGTCAGCGATGATATTTATGCAGACAAAAGAAGAGGAGTAAAAAAGTGAAGGTTTGAGGATCACATCATTCCTCAAGTAGACCATCACATCATCCAGGGTTCCAAAGATTATCTTTAGCATCTTGAATTGCACTCAGAAATTAAACTGAAAGTCTTACAAGAGTCTTGCTACTTTATGGCTTTAGGTATCAGTATAAGGAGAGTAAGAATAGAATAGAATAGAATAGAATAGAATAGAATAGAATAGAATAGAATAGAATAGAATAGAATAGAATAGAATAGAATAGAATAGAATAGAAAATATTTTTTCAGTTTGAAGGGACCAGCATCAATCATAGTCTAGCTGCCTGGCCACTTCAGGGCTGAGAGAAAGTGAAATCCTGTTACTAATGGCATTGTCTAAATGCCTCTTGAACAGCAACAGGCTTGGGGTATCATCACCTCTTTAAGAACCCCATTCCAGTGTTTGACCATTTGTTAGTAAAGAAAAGCTTTGTCTGAACCTCCCCTGGTGCCGTTTCGAACATTTCCATGCATCCTAAATTATCACTGGATCCCAGGGAGAGGAGATGTGCATTTTCTTCCCCACCTCCACATGTCAGGAAGCTCTACAGAGCAATAACCCTTCAGCCTCCATTTCTGTGCAACAGACAAGCCCAAGACTGTCTCTAGGGTGACTTTCAAGGCTGCCTCAAAGAGTTTTGAATACATTGTACATAGAAAACCAAGACCTTCCAGGACCCTGTCTGCTAGACCAGTAAAGATGTGGTCCCATTCTAACCAGTCTTATGTCAAATGCTTGCTGGCAGTATGGAAGCAAATACAGTTATCATCAGCAGACTCCTACTGATCCCATAATAAGTAATTTCCACTCAGTTGGACTAGCTAAACTTTCTAGATCTACTCCTTGTTTACCTGTACCTCTGCTGATTAACAGAGGTTGTTTTACAATTCATCCAGCCTCTTTGAAACTGTTCTTTTACCACGACCCAAACCTAAAACATGCCTGTTTCTCCAGAGCAGAGGCAGGTATCTGCAGTTCATCAAATAAGCCTCACCCCTGTCTTTTATTAGGATCCATCCTACCAAGTATATATGGAGAATGCCTCCACCACCTTGAATGCAGCTTCTAAAATAAAGCTTAGCACTTACAGGTCTTGATTTAAACTCTACAAAAGCCAGTAGAAAAAGTCTTGTTTTCTAGGTGAGGCTGAATGAAGGCCCATATTATATTTCTTATGTATAGCACTCATAGCCTTTTAAAGGAAAAGTAAAGTTTATGGTTCTCTTTTACAAAAAGAAGACTTGCAAAGGGAAAATCTTTCTAAAATATTTGCAAATTCAGGGGCCACAGTTTGAGACAGAAAACTAAATGTCACAGGAGACGCTAAGTGTCTAAAGAGCACTTTGACTGCAGACGTAATGGTGAAAATTCAGGAGCTAAAATATTCATGGGTCCTACAAAACAGTAAACTGTAAAACAGTAAGCCAGTGGAAGAGAAGGGATTGGAAACATGGGGTTTGGGGCTTTATTTCTCAGACGATTCTGCCTCTTACATTGCCAGGCCATGAAAATGCTAAACTTTTATCTATTACATAGAAACTATATTCAATCATTTTTATGTTGTTTTAGTCTGTTATAGAAATGTTCTACAATGCAAATACAAAATACTGCCAAATTCCTAATAAGGCGAAAGTCCTCCTTGCCTCACAGGTGTCTAAGAAATAATGAAGGGGTTCATGGTCCAGCCCCGTGATACCAAAACATACCTTGCACAGTGTCAATCATCTCCAGATTATCAATTACTTGAACTTCCATTTTTTCAAGTACAGAACCACTTTGTATTGAAGATGTCATGTAAAAATACAAAACCATTCAAAATTGAATTTGATGAAGAACATTGAAGAGGCCAGCCTCTCTCTCCTCCTCAAATTGATAAATTTATCACCTCAAACAGTGATAAATAAATAAATTCCCAGGCTATTCCCTACTGATCTCTCTAAGTGTATGTAACAATATAGATCAGGTGTGAGGACTTACGGTCCCACAAAATGGCCTGAAAAGATGTGAGAAGGTAACCTGTCGCCTTCAGTTTCCTGCTGGGGATCTGACTAGGCTGCCTGGTTGCTTTCTGGAGTGCTTTCAATCTCAACTTGTTTGAGTGCTTCTCTTCGCAGGTTGCTTATTCAATTCACCAATATAAGCAAAATAAAATTGCTGATCCTTTGTTATTAAGTTAACATGGCTTGCACTTCTGCTTCTTTCACATAATCTGAAACATTTATTAGGAGAGAGAAACATTACTTCTGCCTTTTCCTGTTTAAAGCCAGTAGCACAATAATCTGAATAAATAAATCCATTTCCTACCAGGGAAGAAGTGTTGCAATTCCTAGAAGAAGGGAATCAGCATACAGTCCTTTAGTCTGTTCTCTGTGAGGCAATGAGAATATAGCATAATAATGAAATGCCCATCTGAGGCACCTATATCTAATTATCACAAAGCACTTTAACTCCAAAAAATAATGAAGTTTTTCACTCATAGGTGTTATTATCTGATATTTCACATGGATTGCTAGAAACAGATAGTACTGAGTAATACAAAAATAGAACTGTGGCAATGTAAAAGCTTCTGATTGCTATCCTGAACCTTTTCCTCTGCATTTTCTGCTATGGGATGATCTTTGATAGGTAAAAATTTTCTTTACAAGAGAAGGCATGTCTGGTTTATTACATAAATCAAAGTTCTATACTTGTTTTAATTATATCCCTAATAGTTCTTACATTTTATTATTTTTCAGTTTAAAAGTCTTAGTCATCAACAGGATGATGGTTAAACCAGTGGCTGAATCATGCAGTGAAACAGCTGAAACATATTCTGATTCCTTGAAACAGAATTTGGTGTTGGTTTTGTGATGGCTTTCAACACAGTGAGCCTGTGGGACTCTGAGTCTTCTTGGCAGAGCAGGTATTACTAACGGACAGTACATGCAAACTGCAGTGAAGGTAACAGTGTTCTTCTGAAGATGTGGAACTCTCTGTATTTTGTTTTCCTTTAAGGAGAAGTTAAAATATTTTCCTCTTCCTGCAGTTATTTTTCATCACCTTAATGCAAGAATCACATTGGGCTGCATAGCTCCAATTATGCACAAATACAGTGTTAAATGTTAAGATGTGAGACATAATTTACTTCTCCTGTAATTCGTTTCTGTGTTTGTGTGTGAAGATTTTTTCAGGCTTCTGACTTTCCAGGCTGCAAATTTTCTCTCTCTCTCTCTTTCTCCTATTGACCACTTGTTAAATCTTTTTGTTTGTTTCCCACCTTTCCCCTGGGACCCACAGACAGACAGCCTTGCCAGATTCATTTTCTGATCAAAGCTGTTTGATTTGGTCAATTTTGCCACATTGGAGACGTTCTCTATTACAGAGATAAATAGCCTTGGGCTAACTGTCAACGAAAACTTGTAAGCTAATAAATTATTCCAATTTCTTCCTGCGGATTTCTCTGGAGACAGCCCTAGGAAATACACTTTTTGATTAGTAAATTTCTCTGTGTGTGTGTCTGGACATTCAAATGTGTCGACTTTGATTAGCACCATTGCTTTTCAAGTAGACGCTGGCTGAGGGGCTGTCAGTTGCCGGCAGCCCTGATGCATAATGCATCAACTGGGCCCGGAAACAGGAGCCTCATCCAAGGCTGGAAAGGCGGGAAAATTGCCCCAACAGCCCTTTGCACGGTGGGAGCAATCTGAGTCTCAAAGACTTGGTTGTCTGCTGACACAAGGCCCTGGAGAGCAGAGAAGGCTCAGGGGAGGAAAGTCGGTAGGATCACAGAAGGGCAAGGACAGAGTCAGGCAACTTGCTGCCGCCCCCTTCACTTCCACTGTCCCCATAAAATCACTTCTTCCCCTTCTTCTTTTTCTTCCTCCTTCTCTTCTCCATTCTCCTCCTCCTGCCCCCCATCCTCTGAGGAGGACCAGATTTCACTTCACCTCCCACTTGGATTCCTGTTCATCTGCTGTTTGCCTAGTTAAGGACCTGCAGGTTGTTATAGAAACAATATTTTGGCTATAACAAATCAATCGGTGCGTGTGAACACAAACATACAGATCATTTATCAACTGCAAAATACCCTAAATTATGACCTTTCTAAAACCTATCAGAAGGGCGAGGGAATGCATAACGTAAATTAAACTTTGAAGGGTCAGCGATTTTTACTTTCACTATTCATCTTTCTTTCACCTTATAGGTTTAAGAACAAGAGTGCTGTGTAATTACATTTCAATGGGGTGCAGCGGTTCATTATTCTCTGCTATACCAATCTACTGCAACATTTCCAATGCAGTCAGGTACATTTTAGCAGATATTAGTTGCATAAGACCATAGTTGCTCTTTTGGACGGATAGCATCTTTTAATGCAAAACAGTCCAATTGTCTCAATTTACGAAAGACAGAAATGTTAAGGTTTTTAAATCAATATGCTTGTTTATATTTTTTTATAAAAATGATGAAGAGAATGCCGTAGTTTCCTTTCTGTTATTATTGGGATTTCTCATTTTCTACTGGCTTGTTCAGTCCTTGCATTTTCTGCCTCCCTCTGAAATTTTGTTTTTGTGCTGGAGCCCACACCAGTGATGGAGATGGGCAGCTTCCAACTGAAAAATCTCACAGTGCCAATTGTTCACTTACATGGTGTGATGGCTAAGCTGCATACAGCCATGTAAGTTATAGCCTTCCAGCTGAGGATTCGTAGGCACACTACCAGTATCCACCTCTGT
>NW_027094089.1:4991672-5006672 GCF_029207755.1 Chamaea fasciata | reverse complement strand
GATGAATTTCACTGATGTGTGAAAACCCAAAGTATGGAATCCCTGAATTTTTAATAGTACCTCATTATGAAGATACAAATCTGTGACATATTTGTGCAGGGCCAAGTTCCTCTGTTCTCTAACTTAAATACTCACAGCATCTTTTAAGGAAATTGTCATGTGATTTAAAAAAACCCTACAGTTCAAAGCACACTAAAAAGCCCAAATAAAAATGCTTGTTAAAGGATTTACCCAAAGAGTTTAGATTATATCTTTTGCTAACACTGGAACAAAATTCAGCCGCCTCCTCTCGTTATCATTGATAGACTGATGGATGGATAGGGGAGCCTTTGAATGCTCTTTTGTATCTTTAAATTATGTGTTTGGCATTTCTAAATCACTTATGTAATTCAATTTTACTGACATGATTTTTCATGAAAAGAAATTTGCAGTTGCCTGGTAAGTGGCAGGGAGACAAATTTTTAAATTTGCACATGGAAGTAATCACATCAGAAGCACCTACATGTTCACCTAATCACAGAGTAAAATCAGCCCACTGCAAATGGTTAGACCCATCATGGGTATGCAACACAGTGAGCACAGAGAATATTTACAGACTACTGACATCCAGCCAAATAGCTCTTTAAAAAGTTCTGCCAATAGGATCTCTAGATAGAGATAACTATTTAATCAAAAACTCAAAGAAAACTCTGAATGGTCTGTGACTGGTACAAGAATCTAAATTCAGCTGGTCCATGTAGCTTTGCTTTTCAGGAGCAGGATGCCAGTCTCCAAAAGCACAGCATATCCCTGTCACTATAGAGGGACAAGGCACAGGGGACATGGCCAGTGGTTGAGACATCTGGTTCATGCCCTTAGGTTGTTTCTTCTTGATATTTAAAAAAAGTCTTGGAACATGTTTTCTTTTTATTGCTTTAGAGATCCAGTTCTTATCTTATACAAAATACAGTAAAAAACAGGTGAAAGAAAAAAAAATGGAGAAGAGTTGAAGTCTAGCCATTTGAAAACATCAAGGGTTGAACTTTTTTTTTTTTGATTGTTTATTGTTTGCACTTGCTCACATTTTACTGAAGTTATATATTACAGCAAGGCAAGGTTTATTTAATGCTACTCATCTGGTTAACATCCAGGGACTCACAATATTATATCTTGCTAGACAGACTAGGAAAAAAAAAAAAAACAACTCCAGCCACAACAGAAAAAAAAATCTGTGAGTCTTCTGGTAGTTCTTAGGTGAAATCAGTAGGAAATGGACAAATAGAGAGGAAAAAGGACAAATGAGAGGGGAAACACCATGCAATTACCATTGTTTTCTTTGCACATCTTCTGTATCTTGGATACTGTTTGACATCTAGACTGTCACAGAAGCCCATAATAAACATGACTTTTGCATGAAGTCTGCCTCACTGATTCTGCACACATACATATATCAGCTAGTTAGATTTTAAACTCCCATACGTTGTGCCGATTTTTTAATTCTGTAATTTACAGCTACAGCCACAGTGAGTTTGGGTATGGAAAAGATTACTTATCCCAGACCATGACATTATGCATCTTATAGAAAAGTACAGAAAGGAGAAGGCTCCTAAAATATTAAAAACATTTCTTTTTAGAGCTCCCGTGCTGCTGTCCAGTGTTTCTTTATGTTCCTGATTTCTCCATTGCTGAGTCAAGGTGTCCCACTGGGTTTTATGATTGTCCTCTGAGAAACTTTCTTCATCGTGTAGGTCTTGGTGCTGGCTTTGGACATGTTAAATGAAAATTGCAAATGCCACCACAGTCAGATACGAAGGTCAGCATTTCCTCTGTCTACCTGGGGAGATATACTACTCTTAATTTTATTTTTGTTTTCTTCACGTGTTTCCTAACAACTTTGAATGCTACTTGAAAAGTTATCCACGTGGTTTAAAATTTTTTTTTTTATTAATCTAACATCTCAAGTCCATAAGTGTAAAAATGTACACAGTGCATCTTGAAAGCAATGAAAGTGGTATATTTAGATCCCTTTTATGCTGAAGGTCTGATAGCTTTTCTTTTAAAAGCAAGTAATCACTAGTTGTACAAGTCATGCTGTGCACCATTAGCCCTTGTTTTCAGTGTAATAGTGTTGATTCTTGTTCTGATATTATGAATCTCTCATCATATGTATTCTCCTGTAGACCTAGGAGTGTATATTGGCCAAGTTAGTGGGTCTTAGATATAGGACCATTTATTTCCCCAGGAGGACGTACCAGAAGTAAGAATTTCTCACGTCCTCTGTTTTTACAGTTTTGAAAAAGCATGCTGTTTGATTCATGTTTGATTGTTGAGGCCTTAATTTCCCCCTTTCCCTAAGAGAGGAGCTGAATACAGAAACAAGAATGCTACTTTTGCAAATCTCTTCAACTTGTTGTCTTTTGATTCATCCTCTTGATTCTTCTATGCCAAGCATAAGTTCCTGTGACAGCTTAATCTCAACCCATGGTGCATTTTCTTCATTCCTGTGGTGGCATCAAAGCATGGGAGGAGAACATCTTACTCTAGGAGAGAGCAGTGGATATTTACCCTGTGCTTAGTGCAGATCACTGGCTGCCAGCAGTCGTGGACCCGACCCACAGCGGCCCCTGCTTTCCTTTTGGATGCTCTCCATGGCAAAAGAGAAAGCCAATTAAGCTTCCACTTAAGGACTTACGCTGGGGTCTGTGCCTCCAAAACCCTGCTACCAAAGGACAGGGTATTATTTGCAAGAAGAAAAAAATTACAAACATGAAAAGTATATAAAATGGTATTCCATGTTTTTCGTCCCTAGTAAAACTCCTTGGAAACAAGCCAGTCTTTAGCTACCCAGGGTATTCTGTGGTATTAAAAGGTAAAAAGGTTGAAATATCTTATTTGCAATTACAAAACACACTTTTCCACAGTATGGCAGTGCTGTGTTCTCATTAAAAGAACTGCAAGCAGCGGTTCATGACACTAGAAGATGTGGAACTTTGACCTAATAAATACGACTGCAGAGAAGACTTTTATTCTAGAAAAATAAAAATGTCCTAGCAGTAGCTTTAGTAAGCCAAGTTGTACTGTGCAAAAATGCATTTTAAATTGTATGCAAAAATTAATCTGAAGGCATAAGATTTTTCTGCTGTACTTAGTCTAAGATCACAATTTTAGACACAAGGAAATAAGAAAATGTGATGCTACAGTAGCTGTGTGCCCTCATTATATTGAAATAAAATGTTATTTGGACCACTCCTGTTCCACTAGAGTGCTGTGCGTAAGAAAGTGTTTATGCTGAAACAAACAGTCCAACATTGCCTTTCATGAAATTACAGTAGCTGATTTCATCCATTGCTACACATGGCAGAGAGAGATAACTAATTAACAGAGAATTCCCCATGAAAACATAATTCTAAAACATTTTGGCTTCACCTTTCAGCAGATGGACTGCAAGAGATACTATAGGAAAATTAATCAAGCCAATTGAGTAGTGGGGCTTTTTCCCTTATTTCTTTTTGCTCCATAACACAGATATTTTTGTTGTCATGTTAATAATCTGAGTAAAATCCAGCACTAATATGTTTAAAATAGTAGTCCAATAAAGTTTGGCTGCAGTGTCCCCACAGTTGAGCCTGATTTTTCTGAAATGCTGAGCCTCAAGCACTTTGCATTAATTTCCTTTCAGGAAAGGAGCCACACAGAGTGCAAATGGTGGGTGGAGCTGCCACCACTTAGGCATCTGGAGAAGAAAGCAAGCGAGAGAGTTCATTTAGGCCAACTGATCATATATCCAAACATTTCCAGCCAAAAACTTCAGTGACGAAAACAATTCTTTGTTTCTGCAATACCTTTTGTTTCCTGTATTAAATGGACAACTTACTGCTCAGACATGTCAGCAGAAATCAAGAGAGGTGCACTCTAACCCCCTGGCAATGCCCCTGGCTCTGAAGAGACAGCCCAGGTGTTGCTTGCCATGCCCAGCCATCCTTTGGGAGCAGCCTGCCCCACCAGGAAGTGGAGAGATGTGCTCTCCAACACCACTGGAATGCTGAGGGCTCCACCTCTTCAGCAACCGAGGAAAGAGTCAGGGGAAGGTGAGCGGAACATTTAGCCAGGTGCCCTTATTCCCTTTTCCCACTAAAATAAAAAGCAGAACAGTCACCTCTTACATTCTCTTGCATCCACCAGAGCTCTTTTCTGAAGTAAAGAAGAGTAAGATGGGAAATCTCTATGGGAACTACAACTGTTTCCCATACACTGATACCCATGGTTGTCTGGAGAAAAGTTACAGACCAAAAGCCAAGTGATACCCATGTGCATGGTACTTATTCCTGGGGTATGGTCGATAGAACCAGGTTTTTTGGGACAAGCAAGATACTGGCAAACACTGGTCCATTGGATGGATGAATTCAGAGAGTGCTTGTGATTTGAAGAAGACAATTCTTCCTTCTGTGACCAGTTCCAAATGATCTCAGGGTGTCTCACTTGTTCCTGCTCAGATCAGACAGACACAGATCCCCATTACAAGCCTACAGCTACTCTCCTGCACCTTGGTGAAGGCCCAGCTACTCCTCCACCACTTCTGCAGGTTCTTAGCACCCCCAAGTCAGTGTGGACTGACTCCAGGTGGAGCCCTGTGGAGTTCTCCAGGTCACCCTCTTATCGTTGCAATTCAGGACAGCCAAGTAATGATATGTGGAACTCCGATTTCTTTGGAGGGCATTATAGCAAAGTTTATTGAAAAACAGATTCTTTTTATACAGTGTTTCAGTACAATGAATAGGATTGGTTCTTTAGGGCACCACCTTTCTGTAAACGTCTCAACCAGTAAACAAGTTGGAAAAACACCAGGTGTCGGGAGGAGGGTATCTACAAGATTGTTTTGGGTTCCTCCTTGTGATTTCCCAGGCCAGACTGGGAGAGTTCTATCCCTGGCTTTCCCACAGGCTTCAAGGCACTGCCTGGAGCCTAAGAATCCATGATCTGACCACTGTCAGTTCCCACACCCTCTTTAAGCTCTCAAGGCACATCCAGTGAAGATATCCCAGGCAACACGTCACAGGGGCCAAGGGTTACACAAATATATGTCATTTCACAAGCATAAGCAAGACCCTTTCAAACAAGCCTCAGGCAGGTGATGAGAGGATTCAGAGATTATAAAGTCTGCCTGAGGCCACCATATATTAGAAAGATATTCTTACTGAAATTTATTTCAATTACAGAATCTATTGAATATAAATGAGGCATGCTTGCATTAAAGATTATTGGTGAAAAGTAAAACTATTCAGTAACATTAAATATCCAAAAGAATATACTCTTAGGGTTGTAAATACAGTGGTTATTTGGCAAAACTTGAGGAGAAAATGCCTTACCAGACAAGTAATTGTCAATGGCAACTATATTTTCCCCTACTGTGATCCCCTGATAAAGATATTCTGATGTCAAGTGGGTTTTTCGAAGGCATACTGAATATTTTTCTTCTTTTCTTCCAGTACAGCAAAGGGAAAGGTGAATAAGTGAATGTTGTAAATGTATTTTTTAAATTTAATAAATTTCACTTTTTTTTGTCTCAATTTCAAGCAGATTCTGAATTACCAGGATTTTCAAAAACATGTTTTTTTGACAGTTACAGCATCTGTCACATTCCCTACAAATAGATAATCTTATCTATAGCTCAAGTTTAACACAATTTTTCACAGTTGGTATGAAGTATGCCTCTGTGTATGGTGGAGGAAATTATTACAAATGTGCTACATGGACGCTAAGGAGAAAATTCAAGAGAAAATATTGCTGTGTATTTTTTCTGATTTGAAGACAAGGCATGTCCAACCTAAATATTTTATGTCATATATTATAGTGTGATTCACCCCTTTGTGCAGCCACATTGAGCCACTTTGAGTAGTAAAGAAATACTACAACATACTGGTCCATCAAATGGAATTGGGAATAATTTTGCCGGATGATGCAAAATAACTGCTATCTCCACTAGTTTGCTTCATCCCTCACTCCATCAGTTTGTCTGGATTTTTTTTAGTTTGCTGCCCTCCTTATTCAATGTCCAGCCTCCTCTTGGTCACCAAAACCTTCACTATCCCACTATATTTTTCTACCCAATTTGTCGATTTATTCTGATGCAGTGTTCTACCCCATTTGCTGTTTTAATCACATGCTATATCTGCTTGCTGAAAACAAATATTTATACGTGGCAATGACTGATCTAAAATACTTTGTTTCAGGGGAAGTCTATTCTTCTGCAGGCACTGCTGCACAGTAACTCTATCAGAGATGCCCAGGAAGACTTGTTCTTGAGGTCAGCTCACTTCCACCATTCACAATGGAAATTGTTTGATAAAGCTTGTTTTCTGCAGTGATGGAGAGAACTGCTTTGAGAGAAGTCATGATGTTGTATGGTGCTGTCTTTTGTCAGTCTCACTATGACTTGTGCAGGTCAAAACAATTACTTTACTGGAGGCAACCTCAAGTTCACTGGTGTAACAGTGGGATTTTGCAAACATTTTGAAAGGGTATATAGAGGAAAGCTGGGGGTGTGGTCATTAACATCTGAAATCTTCAATTTTGAGCATCATACACAATTTCAGAGAGTTTTAACTAGATGGACACAAGAAGCATCTTTGTAGCTTTCTGATTAAAGGACTCATAGTGTGAGTGTTCATTTTCTTATTGTACTGACACCTTTTCACTGGCCCTAAAATCATGGGCCAGACATGGGGGATAAAAAGGGATTACCTTTATAAGGATCCTTAGGTGCACAATTCACCAGGTGGAAAACACTGAAGATGCACACGTCACATAATGAGTATAGGATTTTCATAAGTTAAACAAATTAGCATATCTAACAAAAGTCCCCAGTTAGAGACATAACTGGTGAGGTAATTCCAACCCTCTTTTAATTCCCTCCCTTTAGATAGGAACTAAACTTTGTTTCGGAAATGTGTCTCCAAGAGCTAGTTTCAACCTTGGCTTTCCTGAGAATTTAAGCTTGGACCCCCAGATGGGTGCCACTGGGGAATTTGTCTTCCTGCCTAACAGAGTAGGCAAAATGCTAGCTATGAATACTATGATAGGTTACTCTGCTACAAATATATGTGTAAAGAATATAGAAAACATATAAAAGGAAAAAGGCAAAAATCAATTCAGCATCAGTAGCCATTTTTATTAGTTTAAACAGATCTGTGTATGCCTTCAGGGAAAACTCTGCTGTACCAGCATGTCTGTGTCACATGCCATTGCACCCTGCCCCTGCTTCCATGAACAACACCCCTGTGAGCCCAGGTTAGCCCTGGGGGAGAGTGTCAGAGCAAAAACAGATCTGGCAACAGCTCTCAGGTTTGAGGGACAAACTGCTGTGTACATGTATACATAAATTTTATCTTCTCATATTGATTGGGAGGAAGAAGACTGTACCTTTAGATGAAGAATTTCAGCAGCACAAGACTTCCTCCTCAACTTTTATATCACTGCTATGAGCTTTAGCTGCTTGATAATCTGCATGTGCTTACTCCTTAAACATCTCTCTAGAACCGAGGTTACATAAATAACAAATGATATGGCAAGCACATGATGATATTTTAAAAGCTTGGAAATAAAAATGTCATGGAAGAGGAAGTACCTTTTAACTGATTTTAGACTCTCTTCCTCAGCTGTAACTGAAATAGGGTGCTTTTTGAGTATCTTTTTACATACATTTGCTTCTCTTCTCAGTTCAAGAAGCAGCTTTCTGAAAGTTGGGGTCCTGCACACTGGGCATTGACAAACCTATGAGCTGTAGGAGGTAGGATTTTATGAACCATTGCAAGCATTTCTACGTGCTAAACCCAGAAACTTCAGTTGCCTGAAGAGTCATTTTGAGGCAGAAGCTGAGAAGGCCCAAATTACTCTTTAGCATCCCAGAATCACCTGTGCAGCACTGTCTCAAGGCTCACCTTGAAGTCCAGGGCATCTGTGGTATCTAAGAGTTTAAGAAATGCATTTCTTAGAGAGTTCATTGCAATTATGCATAATGAGATTCTTCCAAATACTGTTTCAAAGGAAAGTAATATCCAAGCTCACAATAAGGAAAAGAAGCTTGCTTAAAGGTTAGCTGTCTTTAACGCATCCAGCAACCAGCTGGATTGAAATCTCAATTGAGATCTCATCTTTTTTCTTCATTTATTCAGAACTGACTGGGTGTTGGGCCCAAGCACAGCACAGGCTTATGATTTCTGTATTGACCAATTTGCCCTTTGGTAAAATTGGTAATCCGTCTAGTTTCCTTTTTGTGTGGAGATACTTTTGGGGCTGTTCTGTTCTCTGGGAATCAGATGGATTTGCTGGTCTTCCAGAAACATGGGTCCAATCAGAATATGTACATGATTTTTTTAGAGGAATATATATGGAGAAGTATAAAACATGGAATGGTGGTGGGGAAGGGAGTAGAAGGACTATGAAGTGAAAAGAGGCAGGAACACCACGTGAGAGGATGAAAGCTCTAATGAAATCTGGAGGCAGGCAGAGCCGACAAGCTGAACTCTAGATCAATATGGCTTGGGATGCTGAAATATCCTCAGCAGACTGGGGTAGCCCAGCACAGCTTGTCTCCACAGGACAGGTGACCTCCAACAGGTCTTGAGTAGGGTGAATCTATCACTAAGAAAACATTCAAACATTCACTCTCTAGACCCCCTCATGTCCATGATCACTAAATTCCCTGTTCATTCCAAATCAGGACTGTTACCACTGTCATCCTCCAGCACCAATGATGTGGAGGCATGGAAAGGTTTGGTGTTTTGACCAAAGAGTGACATCAAACAGACACCAAATAGAGATGTGTGGTGTGTATGGCATTGTCCTGAGCCCATCAAAGGACAGACTGCAGGAAACCAGTGCCCATGTTCACCTACGGGGCATTTTATTATTTGATAGCAGTTCCAGCCTCAGCCCTGTGCTAATTGCTCTGGAATCCAAACACAAATGCTGCATTGAAGGGGAGATGAATTTATTTTGACCTTTACTGAAAATGTGCTGTGAAACAAAGCACTTAAACGTTTAGAGCCAGTTACATCTTCACATTATACAAGTACATGTTGATGGGGAGAGTGCTAACCAACTGAAGTAACAGTCGAGAGCTGGAGTGTGTAAAATTCTTCAGAGGAATATATTACATCCCCAGTTCAGCCTGTGCATTTTGTCATAGCCCGTGAAGCCCAGGGTCTGGAAACCGGGGGTAAAGGCGATCCCTAGCCAGGGAGAGGGAGGACAGCCGTCCACGGGGTGACCTTCTTAGAGCTGGCCAGAACAAAAAGGGGGGGGAAGAAGGCCGTGAAAAGGAAACGTCCCAACTTTACCACCCAGTGTAGTTCATCTCCCCAGCGGCAGTCCGGGAAGCCAATAAAGCGAGGATGCCCCACCGCCACCTCCTCCTGCTAGCAGGGCCATTTCTCTCCTCCCTTTAAGTACTAACTCCTCCTTCGCGGAGCTCATATGGCCGGGATCGAGCAGAGGAGCCCGGGGTCCCGTCGGACCGCTCCCCTGCCTCGATTCAGGGGAGTTGAGATGTTAACTACAGCAAAACGCCTTAAAGCCCCTGATGCATGATGAATGGGTGCTGGGCCAGCATCTTAAAATCTATGCTTTTGCTTCTCCTTAAACACTTTAAATTGACAGCGCAATAGATCAAACACTTTTACTGAAAGGAGAAGCTTTGGCAATTTAATTTAGCCAAGCGCACACTTATCAGTATCCCAGTCCCGTGCCCGTTCCGTCCCGTCCACCGTCCCGCCGCTTCCCTACGCGATTACCCCTTTCCCGGGAGAGAGGGGACGGGAAGGGGGTGAGAGCACGGCCCCGGGGCTCGTGGGGACCGCGGCTCCCGGCTTCTGCCGCCCGACCGGCCGGCGTCTCTCCCTCCTTCCATCCCTCCCTCCCCTTTCCCCTTCCTTCCCTTCCCTCCCCCGCCTCTCCTCCGGGTGGAGAAGTTGGCGCGCTGCCCATTCAGGCATTCAGCGTCAGCTCCTCAGGGATCAGCAAGCAAAGTCACAGTCTGCACAAACAGAGCTTTCAAATTCATAAAATTCATAGGATTTTTCACAAATGAATGAACACAATTTTCTACCAATTTCCTCATTATGCAAATATGCAAAATATCAAATTTAGGCCAATTAGGGTCCTCCACAGTCCCAAATTCACCCGTTTAAGCCATAATTGCAGAAACTATCAAATAATTACGGTCGCTAATTGGAAATATTTGTGACAGATACAACAAATTCTTGCGCAAATTACATTTCATTCTAGGAACCACTGCGCGCCACTGAAATTTTATCGAAGTCTAATTTAACTTACATAATGAGTTGAATTGAGTACTTGTTATCAAATTTGAGCAATTCATAGCCCCGTAATGTGGAATGATCAAATAAATTAAAAGGGAATTTATTCAATATTTTGTTGCGATCCTTTTTTTCGAAACCATTGCTATTTTGTAAGGAATTTCCTTCTGCTCCGGCTGCCCGAGGTGGGTGACATGTGTCATAAA
This sequence comes from Chamaea fasciata, assembly GCF_029207755.1. Classification (NCBI taxonomy): domain Eukaryota; kingdom Metazoa; phylum Chordata; class Aves; order Passeriformes; family Sylviidae; genus Chamaea; species Chamaea fasciata. The sequence continues at coordinate 4,996,171 of NW_027094089.1, read as the reverse complement.
AACCCCAGCAGCAGCCGGAGAAGCAGCAGCAGCCAAGTGTCCTGAGAGCTGACAGAAGATAAAGGGCAACATTTCCAGTTATAGCTTCTTCCCCCGCACCATCACTCTTCCTGCAGATGGAGGGAGAGGGATCGTAAAATGCACGCTCTTACTTTGAAAAATACCTTTGGATCCTACATAATTTCTTCTTTTTTTTCCTTTTTTTTTTCTTTTTTTTTTTTTTTTTAATAGTGCTTCCGGGTGACAGAGGAGCAGGAGGGTGAGGAGGGTGAGCCTGTCGCTGTGCCAACGGGGAGCCACTCGCCAGGGCCAGCTCTGGGGGGACCTCCCCGCAAAGGCTGCGGTCCCGGGGCACCAGGGACTGTGCCCCCCAGCCGCATCCAGCTCGGCGTGGGGAGCGGGCTGCGCCTTTTGGGGAGGCCGGGCCGCCCTGCTCGCCTCCCTGGTGTGTGCACAGGAGCACGGGTGGGCTCAGGGCTGCCGGCTCCGCCGTCCGAGCCAGCCCCAAAGCGCCCAGCCCTGTCCGGGCACGGCGCTTTGTGTGCAGCCGGAGGATCTGCAGCCGCTCCCGGCAGCTCGGGGAGGGGGGCTCCGGGCGAGGGGGCCGCGTAAAATGCAAACTAATGCCATGCGTTTGTACACAATAACCGGGCATAACGGATAATTATTAAATACATACTTTGGGCTTGTGCGTAAGGCATTATATACAACCTATATTTATATCTATACCCCTTGAGTTACCCTCTAAGAAGAAGGTCAGTTCCCTGGACATGAACATTTATTTTTCTTTCTCACAGCATACACACACACGCACACATTTTTTAACTGCCTGTGGCCTCGTTGGCGGATTATAAATGTCTCCTTCTCGCTGTGATTTGTTTAATCCGTGGAAATGGTGCTGGTCCTATGTAAACAAGCCAAGTGCGGAATGAAGGCAGTCACCCATGCGTGGCCAGCCTGCCTATTTGTCAGAAAACCTTCATAAATACTGAGCCGGGGCTGGGCAAGGATGTGATGTCTCCATTTTTGCCAGGAAAGGGCACGGGGAAGACAAAGCGAGGCAGAGCGCCGTGTAACCTTTCAGGGAGAGCGAGCGCGGCACTCCCGCCCGCCGGGGCCGGGGTTTGGGGCCGCGGCCAGGGTTTGGGACTGGGGTTTGGGGCTGGGGCCGGTCCTGCCTCGCCGCCGCCGCCCCTGGGATGGTGAACCGGCACTCGGGAGGCAGTGCAATGATAACCCTTTATAGAACGCAAGCGTCCAGCATATTCACGCGTGCAAAATCACACACCAAGCCCAGGGCGCCCAGCGGTTATCGTTCAGGTTTTCCGTTTCATTCTGGCTATTTTGGGCGATTTGTGGGGGGTTTGGTTTTGTTTAGTTGGTTTGTTGAGCTTTTTAAAAAAATTATACGCTGAGTGAGGATGGAAAGGTGATACCCTCATCGTGTCCTTTGCTCCAGCTCCTACTGTCATTTTATTCCCTGCAAACCTGTGAGGACCAGCTTTTTTTTTTCTTGTTTTTTTGTTTGTTTGTTTTTGAGGGGGGTGTATTTCTTTCTGTTAACACTTATTAATCTAAAATGTCAGTGTGATTGAAGAAAATCTTAATTGTTTTCAAAGACTGCCTTACTGCGTCATTACAAGAACTTACTTGTCCATCGTGTTATTTATTTATATTTTACTTGAGGAAAAGCGCCTGAGCGCCTAATCAGACACTTTATAACAAAATCAGTAATTACTTCCGGTAATTATCATGCCCCTTATTAAAAAAAAAAAATTTTAAAAAGTGAGAAAATGTCGAGTATTAAAACGTGAAAGCAGCTATTAATCAAACCTTTACACCTTCTTTAACTCAGGCGTGATGGTGGATGTTATCATAAATCTACTCTGATAGTAACACAAGAATAATGAGTTCAGTAATGATACCGATGATGATGATAATGATTTTAACCAACAAAGAATGGTGTAGATTTATTGCTAATAATGTGGTACAGGAACCTCTTCATTAAAATTACCTATATGTACTCCTCACTGTTGAGAAGGAGATTACAAAGAGTAGTTTTGCGCATTTACCACAGCCCCACGCAGCCGTCAGAGGGGAGAGGCTGCGGGCAGTGCCCGAGGCCCTGACCCGGGATTCGGGGTGTCCCTGCCCGGTCGGTGGCCGGGGCGGGCCAGGGGCTCACCGGGAGCAAAGGCTCCCATCTCCCGCCGGCCGGGGCACTCCATGCCTTCTCGGGGTGAGGCTAGGACAGGAACCCTGCCGGAGCCCGCGTTCCTTGGTGGCTGCCGGCTCCGGGCTGCGAGTGACCCTCCCCTGTCACGGGTGGGAGAGCTGGCCGCGGGTTTGCCGGAGGAACACTTGTCTCAGCCCGAGCATCCTGCCCATGCCGGGGCCCGCAGCACTGTCGGGTTCCCGGCTCCGCTCCCGTCACCGCGAAACCCGTCCCGGGTTCCCTCCGGGTTCGCGGTGCGAACGGGCAGACTTTTTAACACTTCTCCGGTTCTCCTAAAAACTCCTGACCCTCGTCCCTCGTTCCGTCGGAAGGCAAACCGTGGCTCATGTGTGTAGTGTCTTGCCTCTAATCTGTTTTCAGTAAGGAATTTTCAATGTTAAAAATGCTAATAAAATTGATTCAGGTAAGACGCGCTTAATAAAATAGTGACATAATTACAGTTTGTACATAATAATATATCTCTAGTATTATATCCTTGGCTATGAGTTATGAAATCAGTGTATAGGCCAATTAGCTACATAGGGGTTTTTTTTAACTAAGACACTATAAACACTGGTTTTAAATGTCCTAATTAGTTACTTGCTCATTAATTAACTTTCTGATTAATTGTGTAGCAATCTAATTTGCAGACGAGGCACTTAAACAGTGATACCTTGTAACTCTTTCGTCTTTAAAATTCGTATTTAAAATACGTTTTGCAGCCGGTCGGCCCTCAGGTTTGGAGGGAGATGCCCTGCCAGCGGGGAAGCGACTCGCACGACCCCTTTCAAAGTTTGACCCCCCTGGGTGATGCTGCGGCGCTGTTCCCTCGCCCTGGAGGAGGGTGTACAGCTTCCCAAATGCGGTGTGTCCCCTTTCCGAAGGGAGTACCTGCTCCGTGTCTCATCCTTCCGAGTCGTCTTTCGCCCCTCAGAGGGGAATCCGCCGTGGCTTGCGGAATGGTTTTCCTCCCTTCCCCACCCCCATGCCCACTGGCATCTGATCCACCAGGGGTGATTTAATGTGCCGGACCACGGGATAATGGCAGGAGTACATTTAAATCAGTGCCTGGGCACTATTGTAATACCCCGTGGCGGTGTCATTAGCATCAGAAAGCCAGGCGCTGTCATGAATCGCTGTTTTCCACCAGAGCCATTGTGGCCCGGGTTTGTCTCTGGTCCCAACCTGCAAAAGCCTTTAGCCCTTATGGCAGATCATTCTCTAAGTGAATAGAGATGAAGGCAGGGATATTAAGTGACTCTATAAAACATCCCGGACACAATTGTGTGATTGATGGAGGACAAAGTGGGAACAGCAGGACACGGGATCCTGGGAGAAGCAGCCCTGTCAGTGCGAGAAACCCATCTCTGGAAACAGCTTCTCCTGGTGGAGTTTGCAGTCTATTTGTATGAGTAATCAGCTGATACCCCTCTCTGTCAGCCGTGTTTACTCACTGATTTTCTCAACAAGACAACCATTGACACTGGATGGATGGGGCTAATCTGGCGCAGAACTGGCGGCTTTGCAGAGGCTACAGGTCGAAAATAGAGCGCCGTGCCAGCTTCACCTCGCCTAATCTAGCGGCTAATATTTATTAGGGCCAATTTAGACCGCGCTCCCGCAAAGAGCAAGGAAAGGCCCGCGTGCAATTAATAACACAAGCAACAACAATTGCCAGGCGCATCCGCAAATAAAGGACGCAAAGAAACTCAGGAGAGGGGGCAGCCACGGGCACAGCCCTCCAGAATCCAGAAAGGGGATCGGGGCTTCTCCAAAAAAAACCAAAACAAAACAAAACAAAAACCCCCAAACAACAACAACAACAAAAAAACCCACCGCACCACCACCAACAAAAAACCCACCAGCCCTAACCCCTGGAAGCACCATCAGGAAACAAGCCCGGGAGGGAGAGAGGCGAGACAGCCATCAGGGGTGCGCACGCACGCACACACACAGACACACTAAGACCCTCCTGCGCCCCGCGGAGCCAGCGCGGAGCCGCGGGTCGAGGCGGAGCGGGGCGCGGCGCGGCTCCCCTCGGCTGGCGGCGGGGAGCGCCGGTGTCCGTGCGTCCCTGCCCGCCCGGCCCCGACCCCCTCTCTCCCGAGCCGGCGGCAGCTCCTTGCTAATTGCTCGGCTCCCTTCATGCACACATCTCCACTAATTTTCCATTTCTCATTCTGCAGGTAGGTGGTGGGAGGCGGCTCGGGGAATACGGCACATTCTCTTAGCTACCGCATGAATACAGTTTGCGGTGTCCATCAAGTCCTTCTTGTAAAGGTGG
>NW_027094089.1:4946672-4986672 GCF_029207755.1 Chamaea fasciata | reverse complement strand
GTGTGATCCTTGGATTACCTCGCCACTAATCCATCCCACTGTTAAGAATCAGCAGTTTTACACCAACTTTGATCTCTGCAGCTGACTTGGCTTCAGTGGGGGCTAGGCACTCACATGTAAAAGCAGACTTCACCTCCTTTAGAGGCTTACTACCCCAATACAATAGCAAAGAGAAAAGCTACTCAAGAGGATCATGTAACAGAAGAGGGGTGTTGTTTTTTTTTTTTTTTGCAGATCATCATAAATTACAACTTTCCTTAGTTGTTCAGAACTGGTTCAATTCAGTATCTGAATAAATTCTATACATTCAAGGCTGGCCTCATACAGAGAAGGATCAAACCATTATTTTAATGTTTCAGGTCTTTTACCACTTTCTTTTTAGTAGAAAAGTCAGAAATCTAATTGCCCTTTCTTAGTAGTGTTAAGTTAAAGGCTTCAAAATACTTCAGAGAATTTTGGCTCAAATACAGAAATCACTGGTCTGTCATGAAACCTGGTCTATAAGTGGTCCCATCAAGGCTGGGATTTTCACTAAATTTAGTTGTTAGGTTATATTCTTGAATATAACATATTCTTAGGTTAAGTGGTATTACTAGGGGTGTTATTTTTATTTTATTTTATTTTAAATGTAAAGCTTTACCTAAGTAAAATGTGTGAAAGGGAAATTATTTCAAGTAGTTGATCCCAACCTAAAAACTAAGTCAGATCTGAAACAGTAAATATTTTGTTCTCAAGCATAAAGTTATTATGCAGATCTTCAAATACAGATTTTCCTCATGCTGTAGCCTTTTTCCTATACCTGTTTTTTTCCTATATCTATTTAATTAAATTCTATGAATTGCTGTCGTGCACTGAATTCATTTCTCACTGAAGAGATACTTAGCTGCATCTCTTCATCTGGCTAAATTAAACTAAATGTATTTAATAAAAACAATGAGCGGGTTATCTCAGTTTTTATTCTACAGCTTTGTTAAGGTTAAATTAAGACTAGATCTTAGGCTGGCGTTTTTTATAGCCTTTTTTGTTTGTTTGTTTGTTTTTGTAATCTTTGTTTTGGACATCCCAAACTCCACATATCCAGAGCCTTACTTGCCACTTCCATTTTAGGTATCTGTGAGATTAGAATTAGGTACACAGCACGTACAAAATTGCTAGTTAGTGCAATACATGACGCAGCTGAAGTAACAAGAGGAAACAAGAAGCAAATAAATTTTTCAGCTATTCTGATGTGGAATATAGTATTTAGAATAAAAGATATGCTTTAAATTCTATCTTACAATAATGTATTTATCTTGTCTTTAATTCCTTTGGTCCTGCTAATGAACTCACCCCTGAATGAAGCAACTCTCTGGACATAAATGAAACACTTTAAGATTTGCACAAATAAAATGAAGATCATAATCTGACATTAACTTCTAGTTACCTAATTTAAAACTGTATCATTACAGTATTTTAATTAATTCAGTTAAAGTGGACTCTTCTTGTACAGTGTTAATTGGAAAAATTAGACCTTCTAGATTTGTTTTTTGAATCTTTCTGAACTCGAAAAGAAACACAGATTCTGTCCACTGCCTGCAGACAGGCAATCAATCAGTGAGCATGCTTTCAGTTCCAGATCAGCTCCTACTTACAATGAGTAGAAACCTGTTACAATAACCTCAGCCACCACTATACAAATAGAACAAAGCTATTTGGGACCTGTGAAAACCAAAACCCCAATGAACAAAGAGAAAAAATATCTCCACCACACAAGAACAACAAACCAGTTAACTGAATGCAATTCTACTGGTCACTAAAAGGCACTAATCGTTCTTTAACATAACTATACCTGTCTTTATAAGACCCCAAAAAGTATATTTCTCTTTAGCACTTTGTATTATACCATGTGAGGGAAGCATACTTTTTTTTGACATTTTCCAATATAATTCCACAGCACACTTTACCAGAATCTGACATCCTAACAAAAGCTCACATACATATATTAGGATAATTTTTGTCCTTAGATCTTTTATTTGCTGAAGCTACCTTCTTATTCATAATCTTCCTGATGTGCTTTCTCCAGATTATTTGATTAGGAATTGAAAATTTAGAAAATAGCAATAATACCTGTAACAGTAATTTGGGGTTGATGAATTTCTGTGATAAGGTGTGGGGGTGGAGTTTCTAATTAAACTAATATTTACCTGTTCCACATTCGACCCTAAAGCAACTGCAATTTTATTTAAAAATAAATAAATTATAAGTTGATGTAATAAAAATTACTGCCTATGAACAAAGGAACAAAATAAAGGCTCTTTACTATATAGCTGGGCTAATTAATGCTAGAATCTATACATAATTCCTGATGAAAGCCTTTCATACCCAGAATGTGTAGCATATTAACATGAAAAGATACAGTTAACAGTAGAGAACACCAAATGTTTACAGATTTAGCACTGCATAAAATGGGACAGACATCGAACAGAAAATATATCTTTCAAAAAGAGAAATGTGCACTCACACCATGTTATTTGTATGTAAAATATGAAGCATCCCCAGTTTCTGAAAGCTGGAGAAGAGCATTGTTCACTAGTTATGTGGCATATCACAAAATCCATTCACTTGCTTGTCTTTTGCCTGCATGAAAGATGGCCAAAAGTATTTCTTCACTTTCAGAACGACTTTTGAAAGCATCTGAAGTGCCAATTGCTCATCAGGTATACCTTCTGATATGAACATCCAAATTCTGATTTTTCCTTGCTTTGATGTAAGACTACTAAAATCATCATGATAGAAACCATGGTGTGACTAACCAGCAAAAGTCCAAAGCCTCCCTTCCTGCTGTGCAGATGTCATATCTTTTAGGAGGAGTCTGCCTGTCTGCATGCACCCCTTCCCTAGTGTCATTCCTACACCTCCAAGCTTTCCTTGTACAAGGAGTGCATAAATAAACTTTCCTGAGCAAGACCTCGTGGTCAAAAACACCTATACTAACAATCCCATGGCCATTTTCTAAAGTTTCAAATGGCATGTCCAAAAAATACTGTCAGGTACTGTTACACCGTAAAATCTCTGCAGATTTCCATGGGACAAAAAAACCCACCAAACAATCTCTATGGAACTTTGTAGATACTGTTTGTCAATGACCTTTGGCACCACTTCTTTTACACATTCAAACCTGATAATAGCATGATATCATCATCCCTCTTTCTTGAAGACAGAAGTAGCTGTCTTCTGGATCATTCCTCTAAGTGTAATTTAGGCTGCAGGGAAGGATGAAAGAGCAAACACGTGTTGTAAAGACATGTTTTTACCCTATTTCTACAAATGTTTAATTTCTACAGTGTTCAATACATCTAAACCAAATTGGCTGCAGAGATGCATTAGAAAGCAGGAATTCGGTGTCCAGTGCCAGGTAAAGGTGCACCAAAGAGAGAACTTGGTGGTGTAATCAGTCAGTGTGTTCTGATAGCTTTCCATGTAAAACATCACAAAGGTAGCAGTTTGGTAATAGGACACCTGCTATGAAGCTAGTCTGTTGCAATGGAGCTGGGGAAGGAATGAATTAGAGAGCTCCTAAGCCTGCCTCTGATTGAACAAAACTTGCAGTTTTGTTTAGGTTTAACTTCCCAGATAGTTAGTAATGAATTTATTCAGTAAAATAAAATAAAATAAAATAAAATAAAATAAAATAAAATAAAATAAAATAAAATAAAATAAAATAAAATAAAATAAAATAAAATAGAAAGAAAGAAAGAAAGAAAGAAAGAAAGAAAGAAAGAAAGAAAGAAAGAAAGAAAGAAAGAAAGAGAGAGAGAAAGAGAGAAAGAGAGAAGAGAGAGAAGAGAGAAGAGAGAGAAGAGAGAAAGAGAGAAAGAGAGAGAGAAAGAAAGAGAGAGAGAAAGAGAGAAAGAGAGAAAGAGAGAAAGAAGAAAGAGAGAGAGAAAGAGAGAAAGAGAGAGAGAAAGAGAGAAAGAGAGAAGAAGAGAGAAAGAGAGAAAGAGAGAGAGAGAGAGAGAGAGAGAGAAAGAGAGAAGAGAGAGAAAGAAAGAGAGAAAGAAAGAGAGAAAGAAAGAGAGAAAAGAAAGAGAGAAAGAAAGAGAGAAAGAGAGAAAGAGAGAAAGAGAGAAAGAAAGAGAGAAAGAGAGAAAGAGAGAAAGAAAGAAAGGAGAGAAAGAAAGAAAGAGAGAAAGAAAGAAAGAGAGAAAGAAAGAAAGAAAGAAAGAAAGAAAGAAAGAAAGAAAGAAAGAAAGAAAGAAAGAAAGAAAGAAAGAAAGAAAGAAAGAAAGAAAGAAAGAAAGAAAGAAAGAAAGAAAGAAAGAAAGAAAGAAAGAAAGAAAGAAAGAAAGAAAGAAAGAAAGAAAGAAAGAAAGAAGAAATATAAATGAGAAAGACGAGTTTATGATACTTGCATGCAACTCTGGAAAAACACATCTTAAGGATGTTTGAACCCTGCTTAAGTATGTGTGTAAGTCCATTCACATGAGTATGAAATCACTCTGATATCTGTAGCTATATATACTCAAGTGGACTATTGTTGAAGAAGTGACAGAGCTCAAGCATTGAAAGCTAATTTTTCATTTTAAAAATTACTTGTTTGCTAAATTGAAAGCGTCAGCTACTGTTATTTTTCTTGATTTCAATACCTATTGTCTTGAATGAAGAGGAGGAAAGCACTCTAAGAAATTGTTTGCTCACATAATTCAAATACAGGCAAAAGTGCTGCATTGGTGTAGAATTATAGACAAAATTTTCTTCCTGAGTAGTTCAGAATGCAAGGGCAAGATAGGAGTGCATTCATGGGCACTGATTTAAAGCAAATAAAATGGTTAAAATCCTTTATTTCATGCAAAAAGAGATGTCTAGATTTCTCTTGGGAATATTTTTCACATTGTTATGGGTTCAGCATCTCCCTGCTTAAAGAAACACAATAAATGTATAATTTTACCTTACCAAGTGACTTGTTCTGTAGTTCTCAAGTGTAAAATTTTCATTTTTCTGAACAGAGAGGGAGAAGGAGGAGTTTCTGGTGGGAAGTGATATTTACAGCTGTCTCAGCATAATCAAGTGTAGATTTGATTTTAGCATGAATTTTTGCATAAGTTATCAGATTCCACAAGATGTGGAATTTTAGAAATGCCCTGCAAGCTCTGCTCTGCAACTGACCTCACATGAAGGTCTGAATCTGTCTCACCTGATTTATTTGCATCACACAAGTACTTGGATACCTTCTTCCAATATAAAACCATGTTCTCAGTAATTTCTTCATGAAACTTTTCAGATTTGTGCCACTTAGAAGAGTTTATAACAGTTTTTCACCCTCCTTTTTCCAAAAACAGTGGTATTCATGTTACAGAAAGGAAGTAGTAGTACCCATAACCTTTCCACACTGTTATTTAATGCAAAATATAAATTAACCTTTCCTACTTCTCTTGAGATTCTTTAATTCCATCTCCTTAATAATTTACAGTCTATGATGCCTGTTTCTCCCAAATATTTCCCCCAAGTGAGTCAAGAAACAGATAGACTAGCCCAAACTATTGCTTTGAGGACAATGCTCCATTTTTTTTCTTTTGATATTAGAGGTACTTATTTAAGGGCAGAGGAAAAATAAACAGTGAAACTGAATCTGTGTGGGAAATACCAATCCCACACTTAATTCTGCAGTATTGCCAGCTGGTAGACGAATTTTTTTTTCCCCCAGCACAACACATCCATACTTTGAAAATCACCAGCTTTGAGCGTATGAGGAGACGGCTGCTTGAACAGTTTGTACAGAAAGGTGAATAGATGATCATAGGATAAATAATTTTTAATATATATAATTTTTATATATAATTGTTTATGTGCACTGCCAAGCTGATGTGCTGTCTTGTGCGTGAAGAAAGACTTGTCTGAAGTAGGTAGGAATCCTATGAATACTGTCCCGGCTTTTCTGGTGTTACAAGATCAAAAAATATATGGGTACCTGAATGTGAATGGGTTATTTGATTAAAGAGATGCAAAAAACCATGCTAGAGCTGGTATGACATGACAGGAATGAGGCCTGACAGGATCCACCTGCACTGATGGGGAAAACAAGCCAGAGGGACTTACTGAGAGGCCTTTAAACCTGAATCAGTGGAGGAAGAGAATACCAAGAGCATTGTATACACAAGCCAAGGGTTGGCATGGCACTGCCTGGCAGTGGCAATGCTAGTGGGGGACATTTACACTGCTCTTGGGAGCACAGAAGGCTCTGAAATGCTTCTACACCAACATAGTGTGAAAAAAAAATCAAGAATATACATCTGTTCATACCCATGATTTACCTGTTGAAGTATGGCCAAGCCACTTACTTTTTGTTTGTTTGTTGGTTGCTTTTTTGAGGGGTTTTGAGGGTTTTTTTGGTCACGGAATTATGTTCTCATAATCCGATCAGAATTTCGAAAGCTCAAATTAAATGACTTGAGTAAGTTTGTACCTTTCTTCGGGGTATTTGCTGCTCCTTTTAACGGGATACCATGGATAGAATGGGTGGTGAGATAGGAGAGTGGATGGCAGAATGCCCTTGGATTTTGACATAAATGTAGAGATCAGCTAGAGTTAGTTACTCTAATTATAAAACAAGCACCAGAATGGCAGAATCCATCTCTCAAATACACTTTCATTAACAAGCAGCAAAGTGAGAACAGATATAGAGCATGAAACAGTGTTGAAGAACCTGCTTCTAAACTGAACAGGTTTTACAGATGAAGACATCCCAGGCTCACATGGACGGAATGCTCATTAGAAATTGGCATGCATCTTCTGTTGCTTATTAATCCCAAAGGAATCCAGACTGTGCACTCCATCACCACCCCGTAATGTGAAACAAGGCAAGTAGTGATGGTCAGAAAATTTGCTTTGAAAATGCACTCCTGATGCAATTTAAAAAATTGCCCTAGGTACTAGGAATTCCAGGCATGAGACGAAACTATCAGTTCATCAGTCATACAAATGTTTGATCCTTTTTTTTTGCTAGGGATCTGGGCTCACTGTTCACTGAGGGCCAGCCAAAGCAGAAGGAGTGGGATAGGCTCTCCCCTTGTGACCATCTCTTTTGTGGGGATGTGGAGCCTTTCATCTCTATGGCCAGTTATAGACTCAGGAGTCAATTAGTGAAAAGCAATTTTAGAACCTCTAGACAGAAATCATGCTCAATACTTCTTTATTTCTGTAATGTAATATGCACTCATTTACCAGCATATTTTTAAAAAGGCAGAAAATAAGGATTACTGGTTAAAATTATTGGTGCAATTCTAAAGCATCAGCTCTGTCTAGGATCTGTCCCCTAAATCTTTTTCCTGGATGGGGATTTAAGTAGATTGCTAAGCATTAGACAGATCTCAGTATCAAGATCAATACTGAATTAGAAGACATAGCTAAGCATAACTGGGGGAAAATAATTAACAAAATTAAGGAGGGTTTTTCTCCATGGGGAACTATTAAAGTTATCTTTATGGGGTCATGTAAATGTAATAAAAGACTCTGCCTGCACCACAATTTAATTCTATATCAGAAATGGTCCCCGTAGATGTACCAAAAGATTATTTTACTAAAATTGCATGTGTATTCTCTTATGGGCTAAGAAAAAGGGGAACAAAATCTTAAAAGCATAAGAACGTCAATTTTGCACAACACATATTTAAAGTTGCCTGAACTTCATTTGTATCAATGGTATTTAGTTAGATTGGAGAGCACATTTCATATGAATGGTTATCCTACTTTATAAGAAAATGAGAACATAATTATATAGCTGTGCTTTAGGACAGCACACCTTTTCCAGGACAGAATTTACCAATGTATTTTTTGTATTTTAAGACTAGAGAAAATGGTGTAAAGTTATGTATTAGAACGGTACCAAATAACACACATCTCTGTAAGTCTCTGAATTAACTGTCCTTTTAAAACCAGAATGCAGACGTAATTTTAATTTGCCTTGCAACAAAAAAAAAAAAAATCAGCCTGAAGAATGTGATGTTTTAATAAATCTTTCAGAGATGTGTGCACCAAACCTGAATTGTTCATTACTGATTTAAATTCTTCTAACTAAATGCTAGCATGCAGCTCTCTGAGGAACTGTTGTTCTTTTTTGCCTCCTTTTTCATTAGTGCTTTTCCAATTACACTAAAAACAATTCAATCTGATCAGAAGTTCTCTTAAAATAATGTCAATCCTTAACTCAGAACCAAGGCTATCACAGGAGAACACCAAACTGAATTAATTTTTCTCTGTCAATGCCACATGGAGGGTGACCCTCATCCCTGCTCACAGCCTTGTCCATGGTTGAAAGCACCCATTTAAATAGGGGTGGAAAGACAACAGTTCTGTATAAGCAGGGAGACCCAAGGACACATTGTAGGTTCATGCCCTGACTGTGTGACAAAACCATGTCACTGCTTTCTCTGTGCTTTCTTTTAATGAGTGCCCAGCATGCAAATGCAAGGAAGCCACATTGTGCTCCTGGAATTTACTTCCTGGCCTCTCTTGCAGCTCTCTTGATTAGTTCCTATTTCCCCAAATTTTTAATCCAGCATGAGGAGAGCAATCTTTGCCGTTTCATCAAAATGTTCTTCTACCAAGTGTCAGGTCAAAATAAAATGTTATGTGAAATTTTTTAGCCTGATTCAATAATTTTCATCTGTGGGATCAGTGTTTGGTGGCACAAAGAGATGCTTTTCTTGAATAAAGTTTTAAAGGGTTGGGCATCTAGTTTTCACAGTGAATTGGTGTTGCTCTAACTACTCAAACCTAGCAAGTGCATGTAATAAATCATGACATCTAGCAACTTTTCTTCAAGACTGACAATGTTCAGCTAACCACAATTTGTCCTTTGCTTTTAAGTTAACACTAAACTAGCACTCCTTTCCAATGTCTGAAAACAATTTAAACTAGGAGACAAGCAACTATTATGACCATGACTACCAGCTTAAGCTAGGGTGTCCTGTCCATAGAGGCATCTGCTTTGGAAGGTAGTATGAAAAGGAGGAACATGTGGGCTCACACACCCATTGTGAAAGTTATTTGTGAATTAACTGCTGGTATTTGGTATCCAGAGACTAGCTTAATCCTCAAAGCTCAAAATTTAGTCTCTTCCAAAACTCTTTGGCACAAACACATTGCAGTCAGTTTTTCACAGCAGAAGCTACTTCTTCCTCTGAGTTCTGCTTTCACTGATATCCTGTGACATTGACTGTTTAGCTAATTGCCAGGTGAAAAAAAACTTTCACCATTCTGAATTTGCAGTCTTCTTATTTATGTGCCCTATAGCATTCGCATTGTAAGACAGAAAGGAAAGTGTCTTCTACAGTCTATCTGTAATTTTAAATATTTTTATCACATCCTTTTTTTACATGGAAAAGAAATAAAATCCTTTGATCCTTTATCTGCATGTGAGCTTTTTTCCATGCCTTCAACTATCTCAATTTTCTTCAAATGATTTTCATTCTCCAGGTCTTCTGGGGCTGTTCCAACACTGCCACATTGATGCCATGTCCAGCCTTGAGCTTGAGTCTAATCTACTTCACCTTCCCATTATTTGGACATAAGATTGGACTTTGATAATGGCACACGGTAGGATTCAGCTGCAGCCCATTCTACCTTGAACGCAGTGAAAAGCTCAGCCTGAATACATGCAGGTACAGAGGTATTATCTGAGGCTGGGAGAAAAATCAGCTGCTGGTGTCCCCGCTCTGGCCTGTTATTCTGCTCTTTTTTTTCTGGTACAGACCTAGCCTAATTCTGCAAATGTGTCTTTCAGATTCAGCGAGTAGAATTGAGGGCAGCATTCCAGAGCAGGGAAAGTATTCATTATGCTGAAAAAAAGTATGATGGCATTTTATTTTCTTCCTTATTATCATCAGGATTCAGACACATGCAAAAACCTTGCCTTCTTTTGTTAAGCACAGCCATTTTTAGTTTAGAACTTCCCTGAGATACACACTTTCTCCTTATAGTTTCATGATTTATTTGATCAGCTTTCACATTACTTATTCAGCTGCCAGCTCATTCTCAGATTCTCATAGGTTTTTTTGAGTTTTGCATGTCTGAATTGCTTTTATGTCCACAGAAAGTTACTGTCCATATATTGTTAATTAATAAAGCTGTATGTAATCAAAATGAGGTAGTCAGAGACTTTGGGACTGAACAGAGATTTTGGAGGACTCTGAATAAACTTACTGAAAACACTTTCTCTTCTCTTCAGCATGATTAATTGAAAATACATTAGAGGAAAACCTGCTTCAGAGTTGCTGTTCTGGGAATCCTGGTGACGTGTGATGTTGTTGAATGGCTGTTAGGGATGTCAAATGATACCAGGGACAAGCATTAATGTGAAGAAGAATGTTTTTACCGTCTTCAGTGAGACGCAGCTGAACCACCACATAACCTGCTGCAGTCTTGGTTTGTGTACACAGAATTGAAATACAGAATCAGAGTCATTGAATCATTAAGGTTGGGATAGACTTCTTAAGATCATCGAGTCCAATCATTAACCTAACACTACCAGGTCCACCACTAAACATATCCCTAAACACATGATTTTTGAACACTTTTTGGGCAGCCTGTTCCAATGCTTGATGCTGAAGAAATTTTTTCTGATATCTGATATCTACACCTCCCCTGATGCAACTTGAAGCAAATTTCCTCTGGCTCTGTTGCCTATTATTTGGGACGAGAATCTGATCCCCATCTAGCTACACCGTCCTTTCAGGCAGTTGTAGAGAATGACAAGGTCTCCCTTGAGCCTCCTTTTGTCCAGGCTAAAGAAACCCAGCTCTTTCAGCAGTTTCTCATACAACTTACTGTCTAGACCCTTTACCAGCTTTGTTGCTCTTCTCTGGCCATGCTCTAGCACCTCAATATTTTTAATGTAGTGGGGGGTGTAAAGCCCTAGCCCTCACTTAGCACTTCATTTAAAAATGGCATCAGGTACTACTTTTACCTGAGGTGGCACAAAAGACAACTTGGCAAAAGATCCCAGGAGGTCAAAAAACAAACTTAACTGGCAAATTTTAAAAGATCCAGAACCTAGCAAAATTTAAAGCAAACATTCAATCAGAATAAAGTATTTCACAAAACACTGCGAAATGTTAGCAACTCTAACCTATCCAACCTTCAATTAGCTAGATTTCAAGAAGAGGAAATTAGGAGAAGAAAAGGAGAAAGGCAAAAAAGAGAAAGAAAAGAAGGATGTAGCTACCACCTTGGATCCAGCATGGTCTCAGCTGCCACAAAATCCAGGGATAATAGCTGTGTGGGTTTCTGGGCAATGATTTTCATCTGGTCTGGTCACCCCTCACCCCTAGATTTGGTCTCCTGGGGCAGGGTGTGGGGCATTGCTCCACTCTGCCAGTGACTGACAGCCCTTCTGGGCTGGACTGGAGGCTCCAGGGGTGAGGGAGGTGGAGCAGTGCACCATTCCACCTTCACAGAACTTGCCCTGCCCTACCTTCCACCCCACTCTGCAGACACACACACACATCCCTGTTGTTTTGAGCCAATAATGATTTTCTCCAGTGTCTTACAAGCAGCTACTTTTTTCTGTGATTGTCCTCACTGAACTGAACTAATCATTTCCAGAGAAGAGTTGCTATTTGCAACTTCTACGCATGGCTGCCTACTTTTTGCTATCCAATACCAAATTACAAAATGATACACTCATAGATAGCTAGCTGTCCTCAATAGCTTACTATTCACTCATCAGCTGAAATGCTGAGAAAAATGTGAAAGAGGATATGGAAGAGCAGGAGCCCCATCCTTGGGAGCCTTCAAGGTCAGGTTGGACAAGGCTCTGATCAAGCTGGTCTGGTTGAAGATGTCCCTGCTCATTGCTGACTGAAGCAAACGACCTTTAAAGGTCCCTTCCAACCCAAACCATTCTGTGATTCTAAGATTCTATATTTCAGCTGTCTTGTGAGAGAAATGACTGCTCATGTGACATGCAGCCGATATATTCAGACATTTGTTTGAGAACATCTTTTTGAGTCCTCTATGCTCAGGATTTGGACTGCTAATTTCTTTATTAACTTGCTTTTATGGTCATCAATACTTTTAAAAATCGACTGGACAAAAAAAGCCTCAAAATGTAAACCTGCAATATTTAGCTCCCTTTGTCTGACTATAATTAGTAACACAAGTAATAAAATAGGCTGTGTATGCTCCAATCACATTCTTTTAAGTTAGATTGTAACTTTCACCTGGATGTTGGTAATTTCAGGAATCAGAACTGTGAAAACTTCTGTGTAAGGAGGCAAAACTTAAGGGAAGACACTCTAAAATTCCCCCTGGTCTGCGGTGATGCAATTTTGGGACACAGTACCTGAAGAAATATAAATGATACTTGAGTGTTTCATTCCAGACACTCTGTCTCCCTAATGATACATCAGAGTATTTTCATCTAACCTCTCCTGCTAAATCATTGGTAGTATTGGCTAGATATTGATGATAAATGTATCATATTGATAGCTAAATATTGGTAGCTAAATGTATCACAATGCATCATTGTAACTTCTCCAATACCTGCTGATAAATGGCTTCAATTTCTTGCTACAACAGCAATTTATGAAAGAATATCATATAAACTTCAAGATAAACTCCCACAATTTGAAGAGATTGCCTCTTTTTACACTTTATAAATAGAAGCAAAGATTGTACATCTCCTCCAATATCTGTGTTGAAATGGTCTATTCTTATTCCCAAAGGGAGCAGTATAGTGCTCAAAGGGGAGCTTTTTTCTGGTCTAAACTGTTGTAAATCTGGAAGAGCTGAGGCATATTACTCCAAAGAAGGATCTGTCCCCAGGAGCCTGCCTATTGTTTCCTCTCCAGCTCTCAAGCTTTACTGAATTGATTTCCTTTTTCTCTTTTTGCAAGAGCCCTCACCCAAAGAGAGCTCGATGCTTGGGGGTTGCCAAAATGGAACAGAGGAAGAATGTCACAATTTTTCAAAGAAGTCATCTTAGTAAAATGCAGCATGTGTTTCCCCTCTTTCCAGAGGGGAAGACTCTTTCTAGAGGAGCATAATATCAGTATTAATATTAGACATAAGAAGCCTTGTGGTAGGAAGCTTCTACGAGCCAGGTAAGACACTGACCTGATTGCACTTTTGCCCAAACTTGCACTTAGTAACATCTTGTGCTGGGCAGGAGGAGGGGCAAAAAATTCCCCATTAAACACTGTCAAAATATTTTCAAAACATTTCAATAGCCATTTTCCATGAAACACAAGTGGAAAGCAGCAAATAGGTGACAGTAAGGCACATGGATTATATAACTGCTCACATTTTCACCTCTGAGTAGTTACTTTACTTCCAAGTTGCACTTGTAAAATCTTTATGTATCACCATAATTTATTTCTGCTATGGAATAAATGTACATGTGTATTTCACCTAATCAAGTCAGTATATAAGCAGGAACAAGCTGACAAAGTGTTCCTCATGATCTTTTAATGTACCTCTTTCCTATATTCCCTTCCGTTGTCATCTCGTCTTGTCTTCTGTCAAACTGTTGCAGACATGAAAATAACAAATAATACATACTTCATAATTCAGCAACTTTATACAAGTGCTTTTAACACATAAGCTCTTCAGTGAGACATGAGGGAGAAAATTTGAGCTGTTGGTCTCTTATTTTAAAATGGGTGAGAAGACATTATGTTCCATTTGTGCCACATCTCACAGATGTCGCCAAGGAGCTGACAGAGGGAAGATCTTCCCTCAGTACATACAGCACTGGCACATCAACAGTAACACTAGCCCTTGAAGCAGAGATCCCCAAGTGTCAGATTATACCCTTTTCTGTTGCAGAGATGGGGCAACTGAGAGGCATTTAAAAAAATTTTATTCCATTTTCAGTCTCATGTGAAGAATGAGACATTACAGCTGTTACAGTTCATGCCATTGCAATCAGAAGCCAAACTATTTCCTAATTAAAATATATTATAAGTGTTTCTTGGCCTATCAGCTTTTGCCACACAATGCCATTGATGCCTTAAAGCCAACCATCTAAAATCACCCCTTGTGGGTCCTACTAAAATGGACCTTTCATAGTTCTATTTCTCCAAAGCATCTAGTCTTATTTGCAAGGCCATCATTTGAAACTTGTTTCCAGTTCCATTTCTCTCTCAACAATGTCTGTCCTATTCCATGGCATTTCTAAGTCAGCATTTTTTATCCCAAGGTTTGCACACAGATGCACATTATGTGAGCCTTCTGTCAAGCTCTGAGAACTCTTTACAAATCCGTTTCCCACACTCAAGAAGCTCAAGGAAACTCCCAGGAGGTGAAGGTCTCTCAGATTCCCTGAGGCAGCTCATCTCACATCCCAGGGCTGCTACAGTGATGTCAACTAACCCCCACCCAAGCACAGCAGCAGGTCCCAGGTATGGAAACTCGCTTGCTAGAAACCTCAGGAAAGGTGGCCTACACACAAACAGCCATGCCTAGGAGAAGAGCACCTTGTTTTTGTTGCTGATGACAGGGACAGGAATGTGACAAGAACACACCGAGATAATGCAGCAACACCCGAATTTCATTGCTGGGCATCCCCTTATATAGGGGCTTCAAATTTCCTGTGTCTACAAACATGATTGGTCAAGGGTCCTAACTCCGCCCCACTCACTGGCCAATGATATTCCTGGTCTGAAGGGATTGATTGGGTGGATGTTGCAGTGTGTTTTTATTCCCAATGGTTTGTTCCGTTCGCCCCTGTATTGTTAATTCAGTCCAAGTCGTATCCTCCCACCTAGTTGCCCACCTTGCCCTGGACCTGCCGCCTGACACAGAATGTTCCCTGTCCCTCCTCCTACAGAGCTGTCAATCCCGCCTGGCACCAGCCCCTTGCTTTGGGCAATCCCCTGGAAATCCCCTGTTCCTGGAAGCCCGATTGGTTTGATGGAACTGTTCCCCTCCCCTGTACCTCCTCATTTGTTGATGTGTTGTGAACCCTACCTTGTGCTCCTCCGCTGTCCTTTCTCTGTTGGACAATAATTTGTACTCTCCCCTAGAACCTCCCCTGTATAAAAGTCCCTGCACACCAGGGTTCAGGGTCTTTTGCCCCTGGACCTTCCTTGGAGATAAACCTCCTTGGAAACCACATGAAAGACCACTCCCTCATCTTTGCTTCTGCCTGTGCTTCAGCACATCTCATGCGGTAGAGATCCAGCCCTGCTGTTTCTCAGCTGCTGAGAACAGCCAGCCTCGACATGCTATCAGGAGCTACTGGGTGAATCTGGCACTGCCTCACCTGGGGACTCCTGTTTGAGTTTGAATCTGACCTATCAGTGATGTGCCAGGGGATTTATTTACTTATATCTTCTAATGAGCTAGACTAGTCCACTTGGTGTCTATGAAGCCAAATTATCTGTGCAGCTATAGACCAACTATAGCAGCCACATATTTTCATCATGCTGACAGCTGTTGAGCAGAGAAGTGGTATGTGGAAAGACTCTAAAACTCCAAGACAAAGGGAGTTAAAAAGTAGGAATGTAGTTTATTCAGCTGGGCGCAAACAGGATTATTCTGCAAAGGCTTGTGCACCTACTCGTTCTCAGTGTCCTTTTTTATCCTCTAAAATACTACATATACGTTAGGTTTTGCAATATATCTATGCACATTAATTTCCTTGCCTGCTTTGTGTGCTAATTAGCTAATCAGTGTTTCGTGTATGGGCACTTGTCTCTGGTGGTCATCTTGGGGGTCGCAGGGGATGAAGTCACCAAGGCTGACCTTCCCACCCCGTCTCCTTGCGCATGCTTACTGATTCTTTTGGCCACAGTCCAAACCATGAGGCTGATCTAATCTGGTTCGGGGAGTCTGAGGAGCCTTGTTGTCCTGTTAGCCTTGTAAGTTCAGTGTACATGTCCTGTTTTGGTGAACATCATCCATCCTTCCCCCTCATCACAAATCCTTGTATTCTTTTCATATTGCTTTTGCTTGTACACTCTTGTTTTCCCATGGACATCCTGTCTTCCTTTTTCAGGCAGTTAACACAGTAAAATGCAGCAAATAATAAGCAATATACATCACCTAAACTTCTATTTCTAATCAACACCCCTCTGATTCCTAACCCCATGTCTCAGAAGAGGACTTGCAGGTTAAGATTTACTCTGCCCTGTGTTAGTGTGCAGGAAGGAGTTGTGTCCTCCCTTTCTTCCTTCAGATGTTTCAAACTCTCACAAATTTGGCCAGGCTTCCCTGAGCTCTGCTGCCTCCACTTTTAGGCTGATGCAACACCAAATTAAAATAAGAATAGCAGAAGTTTCCGACATTCTAGCAACTGTTTGCTGGCTATGGACACCCTGGCCAGTGAGGACAGCTTTAAGGTCCCTCTTGCTCTTCTGTGAGCACAGAAAAAATGAAAAGGACATTTTGTGGCCTTTTGTGGCCCACACACTCCCTTGTGCAGAAAGAATAGGGATTGCTGGAGGATAAATGGGGCTGAACAAGGACTTCATAATTAAATAAAGCAAATTAGCAAATGTTGGAGTCACCCACTGGTTCTAATGAAATTGTTTAGGGTAAATAAACACTCGAGCATTTATACATGAAACCAAATCTGGCATGGATGAGATCAAGCCAAGCAAGCACTGTATATTCAGCTAGAAGTTTGTATAGCAAAACTGATCATATTTCTCAATTCTCAGACAAGGCAGTTCCTCTAAGTGCATCTGTTTAGTTTTGTTTGTGGGTTTTTTCTTTCTTTCCAGCTGCTCACAACACCAATAAATGACTAAGTAACACCATTACTGTAAAACATGCTGAACACCACAAAGCTGTATTTACTGGAAGGATGTCATGTTATTGTTTCCATACCATTAAATATTAGTTTAGGCCTTATATAACCCTTAGAGATAAAAAAGGTTTTTCTTCAAGCTTAAAGGAAATGCAGTAGGAGGCAATTTTCCAAGTGGTGAGCAAAAGTTACACAGGTCTTGTTATTCATGCACTCACTAAGAAAATTTAGCTCCCTGCCCTCCCCTGCTCTTCCTAGTTTTCTCTTTTCAACACAAGCTGATTTGCAACTATATGTGCATATATTTGATACACTTCAACATATTTTTTATCATATAAGTATACACAGAGTGTGACAGTCATTCTAATTTGTTCAGACTTTTACATTTTACATACAAATTATCTCAGAAAAATGACAAAACACTTTTCTAAATGATCATTTTATTTGGGGTTTGTATCAAAATGCATTGGGGTAGAAATTAAAAATCAGTTTAAGTGCATAAAACTGGCTTAATTAATTGTATTAACTGTCTTAAATGTATGGCATCCCTTTATTTCTCTGTAAGAAGGAAGTTTATTTAAAACTAGCCAAATCACTAAATGAAAGAAGGGAATACATTTAGTGAACTGAGGGATTACTTCTTGTCCCCAGGAGCTAATACTTAGATGTCTAACATGCAGATAAATGGCTAGTGAAATTATCAGAACTGCCTATAGGGGCTACTGCCTCATTTACCCTGAAGTCAATAGGAGTTAGACATTTAATCTGTAGGAGGGATTTTGAAACTCCCACTGGTCATCTGTCTCCATCTCTAAGCACCAAAATATCTTTGGAAATCTGACCTCTCCCTATTAGGGTTTTGTCCATATTGTCCTTTTTTTTTGTTGTTGTTTGTAGATTAGAACACAAAACAGTTCCACTTTTCAGCCTTCAAACAACTTCAGAATTTTCCATGAGCAGTGATAATTAAATTACAAAAGCACTGTACCTGCCAGTTCAGCTAAAAGAAAGAAAGCAGAGGCATTTCTGAACAATATCTGAAAAGCGAGCATAGACCAGTATCAGCATATGGTAAAGGAAGAAAAAGAAGTAAATTAAAAAGCAGTACACTACTGGATTTGAAGACATAATAATTATTTTAATAAAGTCCATGTTGACCTTAAAATTTTAATGTTTTTCTTCTAACTGCCAAGTAGCTCCCTTTGAGTAGGCGAATCTTTCTAGTACACTGAAATAATGCTGAGAAAAATCTAACCTTTTTTAGAGGTTGAAGTGTTTTACATCTGAATTCAATTTTATTGTTAATACAATTAATTTTACGTAGTTTTAAAATTAAATAGAAATATCTACCTTAACTCTAACTTCTCAGTACCTCTAGAAATTCCCAAAAGAACACTGGATACCTGGGCTGCTGGTACAGTCACTGGGGCATTACATGTCTCCAACTACAAACTGAGCAGGGCACTTAAGAAAGTACCAGTGAGAAAACCGTATCAAATTCAGCCTTTCAGTGTCTTTGCTGATGTGCTTTCAGGTACTTCCTCATACTCAGGATGCCCTGTCTAAACTGTCTAATGGGTTTAGATCTGTTCTCTTAAAAGCCTAAATGCATTGGTGCTGCTGCTTTAACCAGCAGGTCAGTGGTATGAGATTTCACCTTCCTTGAATTCCCTTTTCTGCCAAGGAAGGTCTCCTATGACAGCATCCATATAAACCAGGCAAGCAGGAACTTTCCAAGGTGGGAACTGTCCCTAACCATCTACTGAGATTTTACTATTTTGCCTGTGAATATTTTTTCACAGGGAGATGACCTAATCACTTAGCTACACTTTCTTCTTTCTGTCTTGGCTTCAACCATCTGGAATTATTGTAGCAAACACCAAGCATCATGTACAGGCTAAAAGAAGTCTTTTCCACACTTAGTATTTTCTGTGCTCTCACTGTGGATGTTTTCCTGACAGCAAAAACTGTGCATTGACCCATGTCCTTCTAAATCCTGGACAATTTGGGTTAAGCTGTGGAGTTAAACCGAAAGCAAATAATCACTCCAAAGAAAAGGAAGGGACAGAAAACCTTGCTGGAATTTCTGAAGTCATCATAGGTGTGACATGCCTGTATGGCTACTGTTGAGGTCTTTCTCTGCATGCTTAGGGGAATTTTCCCTTAAGTTAATGTTGGAAATACAATGCCTACGAACTTTAAACATACCTAGGATTAAAACAGAGTTGGGCTGGGGGCATGAAACTTTTTTAGGCATTCAGTCTGGATTCATCTCATCTAGCTTCAGTCATTTGTAGGTGATGAATCATCCAAACAGTTTTAGATATCCAACTTACAATGTATGAACCAAACATCATGACCCAGCTTCATTTAAGCAAGATGAGATTTGCTACTAAAGTATAACTGTGGTGTAGATGATAATTCAGGGGCCTGGCTTTGTCATGTTTGCTCATCGTTTCTGCTGGATTAGAAATTATTGTTCCAGTGTGTATTTTGAAAGTCTTATATATATGTATTAAAATAATTAATTACATTTCTGAAAACAGAAATGTTTTCATCCCTCACTGAATACTAAAAATACGAAAATCCCATTAAAATTATTTGATCAACCTAACTTCAGTACAATCAGTATTTCATATATATTTAGTGAGAAGTTCTGATGTAATTATTTTTAGTATTTTTTTCTACCTAAGGTGCCTTGTGTGTAGGAAATTGGTAAAAAGATCTCTATCTCCCCTTTCTTCCCATAGAAAAGTCAAGGAGAGGGACTTCAGCAGTAAGTTTGTTCTCGATGGGTGTACTTCAGATCCTGTAGCTGAGTCTTATTCCTAAATTTAAGTGTATGCATTTTGACAGGCAGGTTTTAGGGATGGAGGGGACTACTTAGAATACCAGTGGGTGGACCACTTGGTGGATAAGGATTTGGCTGGCTAGTCAACACATGGTTGTGGTCAACAGCTTGCTGTCAATGTGTACATTGGAGACAAGTGATGTTCCTCTGGGGTCAGTATTACAGCTGCCACTGTTTAATATCTTTGTCAGCAACATGCACAGTAGGATTGAGTGCACTCTCAGCAGATCAGCAAACAACACCTAGTGTTAAACGAGAAGACACTGCCCAAGAACTCTCTTGATATTCAAGGAGCGTCACACACACCAGCCAGGCCTTCCTTGCTAGAGCTGGAGTCTCCTCTCAGTGGGGCTGACGGGCTCCCTTTCAAATCCTTGCACACATGCTCATTCTCAGCTACACTTCCTCCTTCAGGCTCAGTCCTGGGTTTTCTGCAGCACAGTCTCAGGTGTCAGAATTATAAAAATATATCATTTAATAGAGTGATACAGCAACAGATCAGCTTAAACTGACCCAGAAGAAAAAAACCTCTGGGCAATTAGACTCTCATGATTTATGCACCTGCCCTCACACACTCTTCACGTGATTTCAAGTCCAATGGTGATTTTTGGGCTGGGATCTTCTAACATTTTATTGGATTCTTTTCTCCCCAGGAGTTAACAGCCAGGCTGTTAACTGCTCTTATCTTGTTGAACTGTAGCTTCTGCTGATGGCTGCAGTCTCCTTGTCTTCTAGTTTGTGTTTCTTGTGCACTAGGTCAGTCAGGACATAGTAATGAAAGAAGGCCTAGGCTTGGGATAAAAACCACTTAGCAGCAACTGAACATCAGGGTGGTGTTAACATTCTTCCCAACCTAAAGACAAAACACAACACCAGCTACCAAGCAAACCAACTCTATTCCAATAAATCTGGGTGAAAGTCCACAGCTTGCAGTCCAGGGCTTCAGCAAATCCAGCTGCTCATGCTGAGCAAGTAAAGTCAAGCAAATAGCAGATTAAATCACACAGTATTATAATTCTGAGCAACCCATTCTGTTTAAAACTCACTGTCCTGGTTTAGGGCAAATTTTGGGAGGAAAACTCCGAAGGGGATTCCTCTAGAAAAGCAAACTCAAGCAGCCCCTCCCCCAGCTGGTTCAGGAAAAGATTTCCTTGGAAAAAAAGTGGGGAAACTGTATATTCAACAAGCAAAGTATTCACAAGCATTAAAAAATTAATAATATTAAACAATAAAATCTCTTGCTGTTCTGAAGAGATGGCAAATTCAGAAAGTTCTTTTCGTGGGGTGTAGCTCAGCTCGCTCAGTCTCTTACCAGTCCCTCTGGTACTGGAATGCAGCGTCCCGGTCCTGGTGGACTGCAGGTGTGAGCTCCTGGTGTCTTCTGGGTTTTCAGTCCACAGCAGGCTGAACAGTTCCAAGAAAAAGAAAAGCCACAGTTCAGGAAACTTCTCTGCCGCAGTGTCTTGGTTTGGAAAGAAAGGTGCCTGCCAGGGAAAGCCAGAGTTTCCCTTGGAATGGAGAATGTAAACCCTCTTCCTCCAAGTTATTATAATTTTGAAATTAAGGAGCAGTCAGGCAAAGGCATGGGGATAGGAGTAACAGTTCTTTACTACGACTATTAAAACACAAATAGAGTAGTACAAAAAAGAGAAACAAACCCCAAGCAAACCAAAAAAAATTCCTAGAAACACTGACAAAGTAAGAATACAACTTGACACCCTGTTGGTCAAGGTGTTGGGAGCAGTCCAATTAAGTCCTACTGACAGATGTGGTTCTGCTGGGATAGAGACGATCCAATAGAAGGGTCCAGTGGTGGCGAAATGTGTCCAATCTTCCTCTGAGAATCCAGTGGAAACAGGCTGTCCTGGTGTTCTGAATCTCAGATTTTATCCAGGTAGGAATGGATGGATAAAATGGATGCTCTCCCCTGGGTGGAGCATCTCCCAATGGGATGATGTAATTTTATCAGTCATGCAGTGAGCCTTAATGGCCAATTACCAGCAGATATCCCCCTGGAGGGAGGATGGGTGGTGGAAGAGATAAAGAACACTGCCCCACCTGGTTTTAACAGCTGGGCTATTAACAGACAGCACCGCTCCCTCCCCCCTGGAGTTACGAGGAAAGAAACATCTCCCCAACTGGTTTCAACAGATGGGAAATAGAATACATCTTGCATTGAACCCAAGACACTCAGTTAACTAAAAACTAACTAAAAAGCAAAGGAGATCTCTGTTCCACTGTCTGTCCATGCTGCAGACAACACAGTGCAGGAGCAGAAGGTAGAGGAGTGAGAGCAGTTTCTGAAAACAAATTGCACATTTCTTTTTCCCCCCTTCACTCTCAGAACCAGTCTTACAGGTGCAGAACTTAATATCCAGCATAAACAGAACAGACAGTCGGGGATACAAGCATCATAAAGTCACACCAGGACACTCACTTATTTAAGCTTAACAAAAAAAATTTCTCAAACACCAAGCTGTATGGTACACTTGACGCTGGAGGGAGGGGATGCCATCCAGAGGAACCTCATTAAGCATGAGAGTTGGGCTCATGCAAATCTCATGAAGTTCAACAAGGCCAAATGCAAAGTTGTGTATGTGGGTCACAGCAATTCCAAGCACATGTACAGGCTGGGTGGACAATGGATTGGGAGCAGCCCTGAGGAGATGATGAGGAGATGGTGAAGGAGAAGCTCAATGTGACCCAACAATGTGTAGTTGGTTCCCAGAAAGCTGGATGTGTCCTGGGCTGCATAAAAAGCAGTGTGGCTAGTAAGGCAAGGAGAAGATTCTTCTACTCTGCCCTAGATTCCCAAGACTCCACCTGCAGTGCTGCATCCTGCTCTGAGGCCCCCAGAAGAAAAAAGACATGGATGTTCTGGAATGAGTCTGGAGGAGGGAGACCAAGATAATCAGAGAAATGGAGCACCTCTCCTGTGAGGACAGCCTGAGAAAATTTGGGTTGCTCAGCCTGCAGAAGAGAAGGCTCCATGAAGACCCTATAGCACCTTCCAGTACCCACAACAGGCCTACGAGAGAGCTGGAGAACTTTTAAGAAAGGTATATAGTGACAAGGAGGAATGGCTTCAAACTGAAAGAGGGCAGGTTTAGATTAGATATAAGGAAAAAATTCTTTACTGTAAGGGTGGTGAGGCACAAGAACAGGTTGTCCAGAAAAGTTGTGGATGCCCCATCCTTAGAAGTGTTCAAAGCCAGGCTGGATGGAGCTTTGGGCAACCTGGCCTAGGGGAAGGTGTCTGTGGCCATGGTGGGGAGGAATTAGACAGTCTTTAAAGTCCCTTCCAATGCAAACCGTTCTATGATTCTACAACATTAGCCTTTGTAGAGATTTCACAAGCTAATTTCTACACTGTGACTTAACTTGTAGTTAAGCTGTGCAGAAAATCACACTGACAAAGGCCAGTGTCCACATTGGACACAGAGGAGTCCTGCAAAAATCAGCTTCATCAAAAGAAGCGAGAGAGTCCACAGGGCAACACACCTGTGGGGTCTCTCTACAGTTTTTGGAGGATGCATCTTCTTTTTCATCCTAAACTCCTGATTATCTGTTGCCTTTTTCCTTTCCCCATTGTCTGAGGTACTAGGAAGGTACAGACTTCCCAAACATTCCTACCACACATTCCCCCTTCAACATGTATTCTCCCTGCATCATGCATTGTAAGATCATTAAATTGAGCTTTAAGCTCACCCTGGGCAGAGAAGTTCATACTCATAAGTCTAATACGCCTTCTCATCTCCCCCTGAAGTTCATTCGTTCAGATTGTGCTCAGCTCTGCAACAAACTTGAGAAGCTTGATGTTAGTAAAGACCTCTCTACCTACTCTTCCAGATCCTGATTGATTCTGTCAGGTTATCTAGCTATTTGTAAAGACATACACACCCATTTCTCCTATTGAAGCCAATGCTTTTTTTTTACAGAAAACATCCCATCTTAAACACCTCCATCTCTCATTGGTAGTTTTACGAGTATTTAAAATATGTTGCCCAGTATTTAAAATTTCCTTTCTTGACTCAATCCTGATTTTGTCTAGTTTGAGCTTGCTGTTGTATTCTATTATTTATTCTCTTTCCCATGTTTTGAACATTCTGGTATCAGAAATTCCTTCTCTGTGTGGGTTATAAACCAACTAACTCCCTTCTTTTTATTGCTAGTTTCTTGTGGCTTGCTGAATAGGGTGTATTTTTCAGGTCCTGTATTGCTCCCACAGATTTGTTGTGAGCCTTATGAGCTCTTCTTCCCTTTTAAAAGTGTAAAACTGGGTATGTGACTTCAGCCAGCCTCACCCTTTCATTATCTCTAGACAGTTAAGACTCCAAAACCATACCAAAATGACAGTATATTTAATGGGTGCTAGCTGCTCCCTGTCAGCCACAACATTATAGCCAGGCTCATGTTTAGTTGGTTAGCCATCACAACCCCACAGTCCTTCTCTGGGGCTACGGGTTCCCAAGTCACACGTTTTTTTTATGTTAGACTCTGTATGTCTGACATATATTCTGTACTTCTACATGTGTGACCCTGAGTTTTCCGGCATTGAAATTATTTATTTTTAGTAAGTTTATTTCACCCAGCAATCTAATTTCCTTTACAGAACTAATCTGTTCTTATTACTTACAGTGTCAACAGTATTTGTACCAGTAGCAGGTTTTATAAAAAATGATTTTAACACTTCTTTTCCAGTGATTAATAGATCTACCAGATAACTTAGGCCTGATGAACAGATCACAACAACTCACCAGAAACCTCTACATTTTGATAATTAGGCAACAACAACTCACCAGTTTACAAACTACCTATAATGTGCTAAAGAGATATTGTAGAGTGCTAAACTTTAACCACAACATAGGGTAATTTTTTTGCCAGTTGCTTCACAGCATCAAGCTATACCATGACAGCATGTTTATCTCTGTCAATAAAGATTGGTGTCTTATTAAAAGCATACATTTTTTATCTCTCTTAGACTTTCTAATACTGCTTCATCTTGATGTTACACTTTACAGGTACTATTTGTCTATTTTACGGACTTGTGAGAAGCATTCAGAATGTTACATGCAGTTATGGGATACTATCATCATCTGCCTATTTGGTGGCAGCTGCTTTGCAGTCCTCCACCTTTGTGTGCTACCTACATGTTCCTGTCTGATAAGCACCAGCAAAGATTGTTTCTTCATTGGAGAACATCATCCTGAGTGAGAAAAACTTCAGTTTCAAATATGTCCAAAAACCAGAGAAATCTTCTTGGTTGGTACTTAAATTTTGCATTGAACTATGTGATCAGTCAAATCCACACCACGCAGATGTCAGTTGGTGTCATGGTTTTGATTTGTATTGTACAACAAAAAGGATTAAATTAAAATTTACAGTAATAACTTAGGAAGACAGAAAACATTGAAGACAGGTTTCAAGAAATATATATGAAAAGTCTTAAAAAATCCTGACTTTAATGCCTCAGAGAGAGATAAATAAATAAATTATGAGTACACATAAATATAAGCAACGAAATTATTTTTCTTTTCTGCTAATGAGATTCATCACATGCAGCTTTATTTTGTGAGCTGTTTAAACTTCAGATATGAGTTTGATCTTTCACTGGAGATTTTATTATATGCAGTTATTGTCAAAATCAATAGTTCATTTTTTATTTAATTCCAATGAGAAGCATTCATACTGATATGTCTATTTTAAAATAAACTATCAATTAAAATAGAAAACCTGCCTCCAAGGTAGGACAAAAAGAGATAAGGTTAGTGACAGGTTCATAATCAAAGCTCCTGTCTTTATTGAGAAATAAACACTTGTGAGGATTTTCAGTGTGTTTTATAGTCTTAACGGCTGTCAGGTCTCCCTTGATTGACCCTGAATAAAATCTAACTAGGGGTGTCAAAAAAATATGTCCATCAACTTTGCTCATGCATTACAACATAAAAATTGACTAGAGTCATTGACTACAGGTAGCAGTGAGCAAAACTACACAAGATAAATACTCTGGTTTGTGGATACTCATTCAATCCACTTTCGTCTGCCACCTTGATTTTTGGATTGGGCACTCATGGATAAAAAGTAGGTGATCTGAAAAAATCGTGTGTGTCTTTTAAAAGACAGTATCATGTTATGTTACTCCCTTCACAGAAATTTATGTTACAAGGTGTTAAACCATGGGCTAAGCTTAATGTAACACGATGCATTAAAAACTGCACATCATGATTGCAATGTATGTCAGAACAATGAATTGCTATATCACATATCTCTTCATTTGTACGTAGGGGACCCATGGAAATAACTTGCAAAAGGATATATTCTCCTTTTGATGCACACACATAAATCCCTTTTTCTCTCACTACTTCCAGTTCTGCACCTAATGGTTGGTCTGAGCTAAGAAAAACTGCTTTTTAAAAAGCCTCAAGTTAGCTAGAAAAGCTTTGAGTTGCTGCTAAGCGTTTGCTATGGGCACAGTTTAACCCTGAAAACTGTAGGAGAGGGCTGTTTTGTAACCTACCCTCACCAGTAGTGTCATATTTGAGGAATCACCATTGCTACCTTCTCTACCTAGGGTAAATTGTACTGTCACTATAACTTTGCTGAAAATGAGTAGGTTTCCATCTGACTTTATACCACCACTTCCCAGTGGGCTACTTCCTTTTCACAGAAGCATAGGTAAAACCAGAATCCATCCCAGTGCTGTTTGGAAAAGGTACAAAGGCAGAAATGAGAAAGGACTTGGCCCCTGACCCTTTTCAGCTTCTACCTGGTATCTCCTTTCTCATTTACTTAGCTTCCCTATGTAACTGAGCCTCTCCTGTAAAAAAACCACAGTTCCCACTTGAATCACCATATTTAGTAGGTATCTTAAAAACAGTGCAACAGCAATCCATTTTATCCTTGTCCAATTCCATACCTCTGCCACTTGCTTGTATCTGTGGTGTTGAACAACTCTCTAAGTGTTTTGGAGGTTTATTTGTGGAAGACAGTTTTGACCAGGAATAATCACCTGATAAGAAAGTGGATCAAGAGGTTTACACTACAAGGAATACCGATACTATCTCGTATGCTGAGAGCCAAAGAAATTAATTCTTGTGCACTTAGATGGTGCCTAGCTGTGTGCTGGCAGCTGTACAGAGGCCAATTTTATCTAGTTAACATATATTAAAAATTAAGTAAACATGAATAACTTTTATTGAAAATCTGATCTCATTTTGTAGTATCCTTTGGGGAGACTGAATGACATTTCATTTTCCTAAAAAAAAGGACAAAATTTGAAGGCTAAATAATTTCCACATTTTGTTTGATCATAAATGAAAATGAAATTATAGTCAGACTGCACAAATGGTTTTGATGGGTAAACAAAATAGTATAATAGCTCATTGAGCATTAAATTATTAAAATAGTAGTTTCAGTCCTCAGCTGAAGCACACATACATTTGGTCATGCGTTTTTCAAGCTGTCAAAACCAACTGCCAATGGATAGACAAGGTGATGGAAACTGTCACTGGGGCTTAATGGACTAAACCCTAGTGGCTGCACTTCCCTCTGCAAGGTTTGCTCTGACCTCAGCAGCCCAGGTGGCATAATGTCTTAAATTTGAACTGTACCAGGTGACAAATGTATTGGCTCTAAAGCTGAACTACTGGTATAACACAAAATAGCTTCACTGCAGAAAGTCCCTTATTAGAGCCAAGCAAACAATTTAAAAGGGAGATAAGGATATGATTAGAATGCAGAATTAACAAGACTCAGTATATTTGCACACCTTACAAGCAGACTGTTTCTTATGGGTGGTGTTTAATTGAAAGACACATTAATTGAGAACTCTTATTATAAAAGGGACTTGTGGCCCTTTTATAATAAGAAAAAGGGACTTGAGTGTGTCTGCTCTTTTCTTACAATGTGGCAAATGTACGGCCTTAACTTCTTAAGCTGGTCTTTCACAGAGAAGTTGAGTAGCAGGCAGCGCTTTGCACCCTGGTGTGCTTGCTTGCAAGTATATTAGGCACACTGTGCACACCCCAGATTAAACATATACTAGGTAATTGTTTATGTGTGCAGACATTTGAACATTTGAGCTCACCAGGCTGACTAGATGCTTCCATGAAATGGGAATGAGCAGTAATTACTATACGTGCTCTTATCCACAAGAAATAAACAAAATCTAGATGGATTTTTTTTAGACAGAAGGCCTAGTGAACTGGCAGTAGCGACTACTCCCACTAAAGTAAAGTTGTACAACACATGTAACAAACTGCCTTGAAACTATTGCTTATGCAGAGCCAGATGATAGCTGGAATGACCAGGTGACACTGGTCAGACAAGAGGAAGTCATATTCACAGCAAGTGCAGTTTTTTACATGTGAGCTGCTGGGAAGGTGCAATACAGGGGAATATTTAAAGATTTATTTAAGGGTCCCACGTATGGAATGACTTGCTCTGTATGTCAGCAATAGCTACAGCATCAGCAAATTATGTTTAGGCACCTGCCTCTATGCAACAGTGCTCTCATAATGACTAGGGCTAATAGATCTCATGAAAAACCTTCAACCAGATGCAACACAAGCAGAATGCTGCCAAAAATCATTGAAGAATTGACAGTTTCTGTACCTTTCCAAAAGGTACAACAGGATTCACTGTCTTCATAAAGGATTGTATTCAGCTCCAGTGTAACATCATTAATTTGCATGGAAATGTATCTATGACTGACTAGGCTAGAAATTGTTTCAAAGGAGTTCTGGAAAACAAACTCCCCCCCCATACCTTTATTTAAAAAGGAGTGTCTGTCCTGGAAAGCATTATACATACTTCCCTGGATATCCAGATATCCATACCCTTAGAAATAAAATTACTGAGGTTTTAAATGTTAATTAATAACTTTCAATTATTAATACAAACATGTATTAATGACAAAGTACATTGTGATTTCTGATACATTTTACAATATACTCCATGGTCCACCAGCAACACCTTTTTCACATTATCATCATATATGCTTAAATATGAGCACAGATTTGGTGTATTTTCATCTAATTATCTAAGTGAATTAGCTTAGTGAATTGTATTCTACTTCTAAAATTCATTAGCTGAGCTTAAGCATGGTCAGTAATGCAAGTTAATGCTTCAGGGCTAGAAATAAAACATTTTTAGCACTTGGAAACATGAGTTATTTTCTTAGTACTGCTGCTTATAGGCAATTTTTATTTTTGTACTGTTATTTGTTGTTGGCCTTCTCACTTAATTGAACAACTTTGTCAAATATAGAAATTACACTGAAGATTATTCTTGAAAAGAAACCTTAATTGTAGGTGTATGGTGGTAATTCAGCTTTACTTGCAGACTTCTGTATTTTCAAAGGGTATGTAGGTTAACTGGGTTGCCTTGGAATTTTTTAGAGAACAGCTTCAGCCCCAGCATGACTTGATACAGCTTTCTAAAGACAGAATAGTAAGATTTGAGTTTCTGGCAAAGTAAGTGGCTGCATTTTCCTTTGCTAGAATGCTGCCCTCCTTTCTCCACCTCCTGCATGGCTGATGTCAGATTTGTGTATCAAATACGTAATACATCTGTGAACTTGTCTCCAGGTCATAGTTGTTCATGGCACGAAGCTAGTGTTGATTTTGAGACCTGCATCTCCCGACAGCAACAATCTGCTAAGCGAAGGCTGTGTGTTCCAGGTCTCCTGGGAAGGCTTGCTGGGCTCTCTAAGAGGGGTCATTTTCACCCTCCTCTGCAGATAACACACAAGTCTGTGGACTTGAGCAGTCTTGGCCTTGCTTATACCATGTCTGAAAGGGGCCTGGTGGTGCCAGCCACTTTGCCACAGCTGCTGGATAATGACCTGCAAGTGTCATGTCACCAGAAGCAACATGACTTCCTTCCTTGCAGCCAACTTTTCTCAAGAGATATCAGTCACTGGCAACGCCAAGGATCAGGGCAAGCCACTAACACAGGACAAAAGGATGTGGGGGGAAAAACGTCCTCTGCACACCTTCCTGAACTGCACTTCACTGAAAATGTATCTGCCTTTATTTGTTCATTGAAGCTATTATTTTTTCTTTCTTGTTGATTTAAGTACTCGTTCAAGGGAAATTCTTCCAACCACAGACCTTAGGAGCTGGTTTTTATCCAGGAACGTATACCCTTAAGTGGTTAGCCTCTTCTAAGTATAGCTATAAAAGGAAAACAGCCCTTGAACCAGCAGTCGATTTTAACTTTAGGACGGAGCTGCCACTGTCAATCTTGCCTCTTTATAGCTTTTACCAACCATCCAACACTAAGGGGACAGACAGGTTCTTTTAGAGATCCTTGGCTGAACTATGACAACACTAAGTTGTAGTGTTTAACACTTAGTTTAACCACTATACAATAGATTAACAATTAAAGTTTTATTTTCCTTAGCAGGATTTCACTATTAGTATAGCACAGAATTAATTATGAGAATAACACCGGATATCTATGAACAGAATTACACACAGAATGGGCCAGGTTGTAATGGACCACAGCAGGCCATCTGGTCCAACCTCCCTGCTCAAGGGGATCATCTCAGCCCACACGGCTCAGGATTGTGTCCTGGAAGCTCTTGAGTATCCCCACTGTGGGAGACTCCACACCCTCTCGGGTCAGTCTGTTCCAGGGATCAGTCACCCACACAGTAAAGCAGTTCTTCCTCATGCTGAGGTGGAATTTCCTGTGCATCAGTGTCTGTCCATTGCCTCTTGTTCCACAGCTCAGCACCATAGAGAGGAGCCTGGATCCATCCTCTTGACACCCTCCTTTTAGATACTTATAGACATTTATGGGGTCTTCTCTCAGTTGTCTCTTGTCAACTCAATGTAGTGCAATCTCTAAGTAGTAAAATACACAATTTATTATACAATTTCATTTATGATTTCTGTTCACATGTACCCTGTGTAGACTGGGTTGGATCACAGCACACTGTTTAAAGTATCAATATAACAATCATAATCTATATTTGAAAATCATATAGAAGAACATAAGCCACTGCCTCAATCCTCAGAGGAAGCAGATGAAGGCAGAGGTGTCTCTGGCCATTGGGATGTCCCCGGTCTGACTGACCAGTGACGGCTCTGGTCTGAGTTCCTCCTCAGGAGCCGTGAAAGGTGGGATTGGAGAGACTGCTCTGGGGCGGCAGGCACTGCAGGCAGGCACTGCTCTGGGGCTGCAGGCACTGCACGCAGGCAGTGCTGTGGGGCTGCAGGCAGGCACTTCTCTGGGGCTGCAGCTTCCCAATGCTACAACAGGGTCACCCACAGCACTGGGCTGGCCGGCTGTTGGGACATGCAGGCGAGGGGCGGAGTAATCGGCCTGGTGCCGAGGAACCTTGAGGCCAGTGCAATGGGGTAAAGAAATCCGTTTGGTTTGTCTTCTTGGTGCACAGGGCTTCCAGGGCCTGATAACGGGGGGAGAGGGCACAAACACGCCACCAAAGAATGGCTGCTTGCCTTGTGAAATGGCGTTAATCAGGCGGGCCCCCTTAACAGGGGTGGGGTGCGGGCGGTGCCGGTCACCCTCCAGCCCAACAACATCACGGCACCGGTGGGAGCCGCGACAGACCACTCCCAGCGCTCCCCCGGCAGCCGCACAGACCCGCGCGGCCCCGGGCGGACCCCGCAGGCCGGCCCCGCCCCGCCGCCCGGCCACCTCCACTGCGCCGGGGCGGGGGGGAGGCGCGGGGCCCCCGCCCGCTCCGGTGGTTCCGCCCGGGCTGGCGGCTGGGCGCATGCGCGGCGCGGAGCTGCGCAGTCACGGCGCCCGCCCGCCGCCATGGCCGACCCGCGCCTCCGGCAGATCAAGATCAAGACCGGCGTCGTGAGGCGGTGAGTGGCGGCCGGGGCATGGCCGGACCGAGGGGCCGCAGCGGGGATCCGTGCGGGACCGGCCGTGCCGGGCACGGGGCAAGGGCGTGCGGCGCGGGGTGGGTGGGCTGTGGCGGAGAGCGGCCCGGGCACGGGCGGGCGCTGCTCGCCTGCCGCCGTCGGGAACAGGCCCCGGTGTTCCGGGATGCGGTCACACGCCAGTTTCGTTCCCTTTCGGTGGTGCCTCTGGGAGTCGAGGGGGGTCACCCAGCCCCCTCGGTGTGCGGGGCAGTCTCGCCTCATACCTTGCCGAGGTATGACGCCTCAGATGGTTTTTGTTTTTTGTTGGGTTTTTTTGTTGTTGTTGTTGTTGGTTTGGGGTTTTGTTTTGTTTTTGTTGGGGTTTTTTGGTGTTGTTTTTTTTTTAATAACCAAAGCTGCTGTTGAACATTTCTGGTTCAGAAGTTGCAGAACCAGTGGCATCACAGAAGCAATTAGGTTGAAGAAGACCTCTGAGATCATCGAGTCCAACCTGTGGCCAAACACCACCACCTTGTTAACGAGACCATAGCACTCCAGTCATTCCTAAAACTCCTCCAGGAATGGGGACTCCACCACCTCCCTGGGCAGCCCTGGTACATTCGTCACCAGAGCCTTGATCTGCCCTTGTCTTAAAAGAGTCGTAGTTTTTAAGGAAAGTGTATCTGTCAGGATCACTCTTACTGTAGTTTTAAACACTGTTTGAAGTGTCATGGTCGTGGTGGGGTGTATTGGGGCTACAAAGACTCTGCTGGCCCAGGCCGGGACAAGAATTAATTAGTGTGTGTGCTGGATGAGGGTGTTAAATAATGCAGTTTCGTACAGTGAACTTCATGTTATGGCTTCGCAAATTCCTGTCAATAAGAGATGCACGTCTTCTCATGCTTGATTGACTTTGAAAGGTCAGACTTTGAAGACTATAAAAATTGCCTCTGTTGGTGTTAGTTAAAGGCGCTTCAGGATTTCTCTGAGCGCAGGAGCAAATGTGCATTTCAGAGCTGGTACAAAGAAAGGATGAAGACGTTTAGGTGAAGAATACAGATGCAGTCAGCAGGATTCAGATTTGCTTTTGGTGAACGTCCATGTGAATAAGCCAGTAAACTTGTCTTGAGTGTGTAATGCAGTGGCAACAAGCTCTGTCCTACAGTATCTACGGTTGCTCTGCAGCAGCAGGCATTCTTTAACTGAAGGTAACTTTAAAAAAAAAAAAGAAAGGGAGAAAAGGAATGTTATCTTTAGTCCCTGTGGGGACACGATACAGCAGCAGCTCCCAGTTCTGTGCCAGCTGCACGCAGATACAAGAGGAGTCTGGCTCTGTCCTATCCCAGCCTTCCTTCTCTGACCAGAAGCCTGGTTATGCATTCTGCTACAGTGGACATTCTTGTGTCAACTTGGGAACATTAACATTGTCCTCTTATTTTAAACTAGAACAACTCCATATTAAAAAAAAAACACTCCTTTTTTTTTTTTTTCCTGGTGCATGAGATGACTTGCATAGAGGCTTATTAAGCATTCTGTAAAGTGATTGACTTAGCACTTCAGCTAATTTTCATTAGATTTTTTTCTGTTTTCAGTTTAGAAAAGCACCTTAAATCTAGCATGTACTACTGATTTCCAACCATATTCAGTGCTCAGGCTTTAAAGATATATAAAAAAAAAGGTAGAGGTCAAGATATGGAGATAGATTAGGATATAGAGAGTTTTTTAGACATTTCATTTGACTTGTGTTAATCATCTGTTTCTAGCATTTTTTTTTCGTTAGTTACCTAGCTTGTCACTTTTTTCCACACTAAGAATGAAGCAGCTGTTCTGCTTTGGGGTCTTGTTTTGGGTTTTTTTGTTTGTTTTTGTTTTTTGGGGTTTGTTTATTTGTTTGTTTGTTTGTTTTTAAGCTGTAAGTCATAAATTCTTTGTGTACTTCTCTCAAGAGGCTGTATTTTAGGTTGTAGGTAATACACTTGCTTGCACATTTCTTACATTGCTGTGTATCAGTGAAAGAAATTAAAACTGGAAACAGGGACATCTTCTGCTTTTTTTGGCAAATCTGATAGCCAGGCTCTTAGTGATTTTATACTTTCAACAGTTTGTAATTCAAAAGAAGTGGATTTGATGAGTAGTAATGTTTTCTGTATATGTGGCTTATGTCCTAGCAAGCAATGCTTTTCATTTAATCACTTCAAAATAGTTTTACTCTCAGTAAATCCAAACAACTGCCCACTGGGTAGTGAGAGAATTGACATGGGGGAAAAAAGAACCTTCTAAAATACTTTATTTGCATTTCAGATTGGAAATCATTTTAAAAACCGATGCAAACAAAGTAAGTCGGGTTGCCTGAAAATAGCACTGACATTTGCCCATAGTTTCCATCTGATTAAGTGGAAGTGACACGAGTAGATTAGAATGAGACTAAGACAATTCACATTGCAATTGTGTTAGTTTAACTTTAACAATCTTTTAACATGCTTGTTTAAATGTGGCTGACATACCATAATTACAAATCTACAAGCCTTGATTATAGAATTTTATATCATGAACCTATGGGGAAAGTGTATTGATTTTTTGTGAAGCAATTCCTTCTTTTTTTAAATTGACCATTCTAAAACTGTGGTATCTTCGCAAGATTGCCTGCTGCACTGGTGGTGATACTGTTTTTTCTCTTTGTGAAATAGCATCATACTGCAAAGCAATTTACACTGATTGTCCCCCTCTCGCCAAGCACAGGAAGTTCTGCAAATTACACAAAATTGTTGGTCTGATTTTGAATACAAATGTGAACAATTACCTTAAATTGAATTATTTTACTGGTGAGTTCAGGATATATTTTGTGCAAGAGAAGTATGAAGAATGCAAAGACTCCTTTTGCTTGTTCACTGTATGATTGCTAATTCAAGCACAAAACTAGTTTGTGTTCTTGATTATTAAGAAATTTGCTATTTCTGGTGTGAGTCAGGAATTTCCATCTTCTGTCCACCATATGAGGTGTGGTTGCTTTCTTGCTTGTTGCCCATTAGCCACAGACCCTCACTTGGACTGACAGCACCCATGTATTGATAAGAAACTAAGGTCTCTATTCTTTATTCTTGTTATAATTAGAAGACTATTCTGTTATACTGTTTGTTAGCTCAGTTAATGGGAAGGGCTAGGATATCTTATGTTATTTGGGTGTTGAGGAATGATCTGCAGAGGTGCTCAGCGATAAAGTGATTTAACGTGTGTACACTGTGCATCTGAGAGCTCAGGGATTCAGGAGTGTGCACACACCGAATGCTCTGTTGGATGCAGGCTGACTCCCAAAGCCACTATTTCTGAAGGGTTAAATAACCCTTCTCAGAGTGCAGATTGTGCATCTGTTGCCCAGGGCTGTCACCAGCTCAGTCCTGAAGTCGTAAATTTAGATTCAGTGTGGTCCAGAGCTACTTAGATACATATTAAATACATATTGTCCTGCTCTTGGCATCGGGATCTGATACACAAAGTCTTGAGTTGGCCCTGAGTTTGAAGAATGCTTAAAATCTTTGAGGCTTACTAACACAGTCTCTTTCCCACATAAACCTGCTACTTTATGTGGTCTGAGGAAAGAGTGCACCTGCATTTACAAGTTGTCTGAGGTAACATCCGTGACATGCAGCGTCACCAACCTGGATAATTAGTTGGAAGGTCTAGAAACAAACCTTCTTTCTTTTTTTCCTATTTCTCTGATTCTTTTCAATACAAGTTTTCTTTTAACTTCACAGTAACAAACATACCCACACATATCTTAAGCTGTGACAGAAGCACAGTTGTTGCTTTGGAAATTGCATAGTGTGTGTGTGTGTTTGTTTGTTTGTTTTTAATGGGTTTGATTCCACTTGTTATTGTGCCTTTAAAGCAGACCTAAGTAATTAATTTTGAGAAATATTTCACAAATTTAAACTAGTAATGATCAGGTCTGTAAAAGATTCTGTCACATACCTTCTTCCATCCCATTAGCTCTTTTAAAAAAATCTGGCATCTCAGGTTTTTTGTGTTTACCATTATCTTCTGCCCCCTGAGGCAAAACTGTCTCCTGCATGTCAATGCTCAGTATAATAATCTATTAATGT
Organism: Chamaea fasciata; assembly: GCF_029207755.1. Taxonomy (NCBI): domain Eukaryota; kingdom Metazoa; phylum Chordata; class Aves; order Passeriformes; family Sylviidae; genus Chamaea; species Chamaea fasciata. Next base: position 4,951,149 of record NW_027094089.1, on the reverse strand, counting down.
TATCATTTTAACTGGCAAATTAAAAAATCCAAGCAGGTTTATGACCATAACTGTTGTTAGTGATACAGTATTAAGGTGGAAAGCATTTTTTTCCTTTTTAAAAATTTTCATTTGGGTGCGAAAATGTCCAAAACTTTGGCTTTTAACCTTCAGTTATTTAAGCAGTCTTTCAAAAGTTTGGAGGTACAGTAGTTCCAGTTGCTTGGTAGTACCAGTTTGGTGGCTTTATGCACATGTGTAGTGCTCTTGTCTTTATTTTTCTTCATGGCGTGGAGCCAAATACTCACCTGTGTGGATAAGACAGGTACAAATAATTATTTTCTGTTGAATTAGAATGTGGATCCATGGGAAATGTAGAAAAATTGTATTGAATTTATCATGGTGCTTTGTATGCAGGAGGTGAATTACAGCTGTGCTGACAACCATTATCCATCCTGGCTTGGCTTTAAGTATTATGGAATTATATGTGTCATATAGGTGGAAATCTCATTCAAGACCACAAGGTCCATTGTTTTTTCTTTTAATTGTAGTAAGTCTTTCTGATGCATTGTGAATTGCCTATGCACGTAATATGACGGCAATTCTATTTAATTTTTCTCATTATTGTAGCACTTACAGTTACTCCCAGCTGGGAGGGGCCGAGAGGGGAGGAAGTAGATTCTTCTAGATTCAAATCTCCTAGTAGATTTGGGTTTTTTCTCCAAAACAAAAAAGCCTTGAGTGAAGATGATGCCTGGGTTGTAAAGGGAAAATAAAGTGAAGATCTTTGGCAAACCAAATTGTTTCCACATCAGAGGCTTCATTTCTTCTTCTTCTCTAAAACTGAAGTTTTTGGGCTCCTTAGCATTTACAACTTTCAGTAGAGGCAAGAACAAGTGGAGCCATGAAGATTCAGAGAGACCTCTAGTAACACAGATGATACAAACGTTTTTAACTTGACAAGTAATTTTTAACTTGTAATAATTTTCTGACTTAAAAAATCATGTATCTGATTTTCATCTTTTTTACAGTAGTAATCCTTGAGAAAACCCAAGCTTGCAAAATTACCCTGAAATGTCATGGTAAATCTGTAACAGTTCTGTAAGCTGTTAGATGTAGAAGGGGCCAAAAATTATGCATATACTTGTGTATTGTTACATCTTGAGTCTTAAAAGAGAAAATTTGTCTTTGGTGATGGTTTTGTTGCTAGAAGAAGAAAATAAACTCTCATAAACTTGGTATCCTGTCTCAATCAGAAAGTAAATACTCACGGCTAAGACAACATGGCAGTTTGCATACCTGGGTCAGGGACTGTATTTCTTCATCCTTCCTTGGCTTTTTCTCTTGGGCCCTTTAGTCTGTAAAGTTTGTATCCTTATGTAGCCCTAGTGAGCCTAAGAGTGTCTGTAAGTAAAATTTGCAGATTTAGGGACCTTGTATTTTAAACTCTGCAGGTAGTGTTTAGCTTATTGCCAGTGTTACTGCAGTTGCTCAATTACTTGTCTTACAATTATGCATAGTGTTAATATGTTATACTATAAGAAAAATTACTATTGTACTATTAATATTAATATGAACATTTACTATGATAAATTTATTACACTATAAGGAAAAAAAGTTGTACCTTGTACAGTTACACTATTATGGACTTGTAAGTTTGAACAGGTATCTCATTATCTAGTCAATAAATACTGTCACTCTGTGCTCTTAGGCTGAATCCATGGCGTATTAGCATGTACAGTGGTTAATGTAACATTAGTTACATCTGAGGAGATGCATGGCCTTTCAGTAGTGAATTTGCTTAACAGCAAAACTGAGCAGTTCCCCCTCATCTTCAGAGCTCTACTTGCTCAGTCCATCCAGGAAAATACTACTTGTGTTGATTTTTGTAATACTGCAGAGAAGTCTATATTTGGTGGTTTAAGCACACAGGGGCTTGTGTAGAATCTGAATTGTCACCAACTGTTGGATGTTGGAGAACATTGGGAGTAGTAGCATGTACTTGTTCTGGCCTTGTACTATTTTACCACTTTTATTCTAGGCATCCTTTAGTAGTTCCTGTCTGGGACTGTGGAAGAAGGTAGAATTTTTGTCTATGGATGGAGGATCTTAATTTCATACTGCATGGAGAAGACCCCCACTGTGTGTAATTTTTTTCATCTGTCAAACCTCAGATAAACTGGCCTTATGATTGGAGAGGTAGATCTGCTTGCTACTGCTCATGATGCAGCTACAGGAGATGGTAGTACTGATGTGGATGGACTGGAGTAAGAATGTAGGTGCCTTCGTGGGGTGAGAGACAAGGGCCATTTGGGCTCCTTCTGCAGCAGCCAGGAGTTAGAACAGCACCTGCAGCTCTGCACCCTCTGGGTGAAGTCCCTTGAGAAATCAAAGGGGTGCAGTCCCTTGAGAAATCAAAGTGATCCTAAATATGGAGATCTCATTTCCCTCTCCCCTTCTGGTTCCCTGGTTTCTGATGCTAGTCAAATGTTTTGCTGAGCTCACTCAATTTGGTTAACACATGAGAAAAACTGTCATGTTGTTTGTTTGGGCTTTGGTTTGTTTGGGGCTTGTTTGTTTTGGTTTTGTTGTTTTTTATTTTGGAGGGAGTGATTGTTGTTTTCTCCGTTGGATTTTCTTTTTGTTTCGTTCATTGTCTTAATTTCCTGCAGTTTTGGTATGGAGAGATCGCTTGAACATTAGTGCTGGCAGAGGAGTGTGCTAGAGCCAGGGAGGGGAAGACTTCTGTTCACCAGTGGTCAGTTTTTTACTATCTCAAACCATCTTGTGTTACTTTGCTCTTCAGGTTGGGGAGCTGAAGTGAGGGACAGAGAGTGAGTAAAGGAAAATGGACAAGGAAGTAAATCATAAGGACATGGAAAGGACTTTTTTTCTCCTTCTACCTTTTGGCTGTTCTACCTTTGGGCTCTTCTGGGTTTAGTCTCTGGCTTTAAAATAACAAAACTGTTTCTTACAGAAAAAAAAAAAACAAAAATTGTCAAATTATTAAGTGTTAAGTAATGTGAAAGTCAAATGTTTAAAGAATTTTAAAAGGGCAGCAGCCATAGCTAGGAGCTAACCTCTTGTCTGTAAAACACATTTATGGTTTAGTTTTGTTTTTCAGTGATAAAAAGTCTTTAACTTGATTTCTAGAGGCAGGTATACCACCAGAAATGTCACTTTATTTGTTTCTTTATATTCTTTCCCTAGTAGTTAACTACTGACTGGCAGTAGAGGCAAGGTGTAGAATAACTGGATCTTACATTTCTGCTTTTTCGTTGTGAAAGACTGGGAGCTTCTAGTAAAATACTCTTACTCTGTTTGGGTTATTTTCATCTGTTGTTTCTAGGATATAGACCCCTTCTCCAGGGTCCATGAAAAATAACTAAGGACAGCAAGTTTGTTGTCACTAGATTTAAGTCAAGCATGTGGGAGCCTTCACTTCAGTTGAACATTTATGTATAGCTGAAAAAGAGCTAATATAAATGAAGACTTGAAGAATGAGGATAAGCTAATACTTACTCTATGCAGTTTGTCAGTTTTTGCTTCTTAAACATTTGGTGTTTGGAAAGGAAGGACTTGAGAATTTTTGGTTCATAGACATATTTTTATGGGGGGAAAACAAAAATTTTGTCACTAGGTGATACCATAATTATTTGTCATGTGCCTCAAATCAAAAGCTCTTGTATACTTCGTGATAGTTTGTGGAACTGCTAGCACTTGCTAGAAAGCAAAATGGTATGTATAGACTGCAATAAAATATATTAAAAAATGAAACTTCTTTACAGATCTTGTGGTTTTTTAACATCTGACCAAATATTGGTCAAATGTGGCAAAATATTTTATAGCATTATTTAATTGACTCTTTGTTCTAGTATTTAGATAACTTACTCTTCACAGAAATGGTTATTTAAAAAAAAAATGCTGTCTTAAAATTTGAGGCCTTATTTTGAAACTCCAGGATAAAAAAGGAAGAGTAAAGTGTAAATAACACTCTAATGTCCAAAGGAAATACTGAATCTCTGTAGAGAATAAAAAGGACAAATCTATATTGGCTTTGAATGTGACTTAGCCTGTGCAATAAGAAATTGATTATTTAGATATTTTGTAGACATGCTGGGTAAAACTGGACTTGGGCAGGTTTCTCTATCCACTTCTCTAAGACTTTTCTGCATTTCCAGAACAGATCAACCTTACATGTACACTGTATATTATAAAACTATAGTCAGTGATTTGCAAATATAATTCAGAAAATGATGACACTTAGGAATTTGTGGATGTTAGCTATACAGTACCAAATCAAGCCTTTGTTTTATTGGGCTGTGATATCTTGGATTGAACATAAGAATATCTTCAAGCCTTCCAAATAGTATTTTTCTACAACAGTTTTTGGCACTAGAAAGTGCACAGAACCATAATGTCACACAGGTGGTGTGCTGGTTTTTACACAGCCTGGTTTTTGTTAGCAGGAGGCCCACAGAGGTGGCTTCTGTGGGAA
>NW_027094089.1:4124172-4319172 GCF_029207755.1 Chamaea fasciata | reverse complement strand
CAGCTCTATTTCCAGTTCTATCTGCAATTCCCCTGAAGAGCAGTAATTTTTTGGCGTAGTTTGTGCCACCTTTACAGATGAATTCAGCAGCTCGCTCTCTCTCTCTCTCTCCTAAGGCAGAAGTTCCTGTTAGCTCCCTGCACTGCAGTGCAATGCAGCCCAAGTACCAGCAGTACCAAGTGTGTTTGTCTGAGTAGGTTTCCCTTGTGTTGTACTAACCTCTGCAATCCATCCCCCCCTCCACCAGGGATACACTCAGCAGCGTCCTAACCCTTTACCGAAAGGAGAGCAGGATACTATCAATCACAGAGGAGCCTGGGTGATCTCAGCATCTTTCCATGAGACAGCCTCCCTCCTCCCCAGCTATCTTTAAATGCCTCTTCCTCATCTTTCCCTTCTCTCCTCAGCCCCCTCCTTTCTGTACAGATGTGCCATGGCCACCCCAGCCAGGATGACTCAGCTCCCACCCTCGCCCCCTACTCACACTGCACCCACAGTGTTTTGCAGGATAAGGCTCCTAGGTCTAATCAGTGACCTACGCGTTCAATTACCCACATGTCACCCAGCCCTCCAGTCCCTGGTGCGTCCTGTCTCCACTCAGGACTGCCAGACCAGCTCCTATGCCTCTCTGAATCCCTCAGGCTCTTCTACCCTGCAATCCTCTTTAAATTAGATGGGTGTTTCCCCCAAAAAAACTCACCATCCCATGGTTCTTCCTAACCCTAGGATTTGGACTATACTTTTCATCACTGTGAGTTCTCTGTTCCCTCCTCCCCACATATGCCAGAATCGTCTCGGGACCTAAATTCCCAAAGCCCCTTGCAAAGCAGGACTTTGTATGTGTTGGAGAACTCCTTTCCTGAAGCTGCAGATAAGGGAATCCCTCCCTGCCCTTTATGAGTCACGAATGCCTAACTATTCTCTCAACATAGCCAGTGTGAGTGACAATTCTTGAAGGAAATCTATAGAGAGAAAAGCAACAGTGTTTTTAAAACCACTTAAATTGGTTATTCTCTTTGTTTTATTCTCCCCACTTCCTTTTCTGTTGCAAGGTCTGAAACGCAGATTGTTCTCTCCTTAAAAGATCTTAGAAAGTGTCAGTTCCCTGAGGAGCTGGAATTGATAACCTTTCTGTACCTTTGGTTTTCCTCGTCATCCTTACTGCTAGGGCATCTGCAAACTTGTTTTCCTCCAACATCTGGAGCCTGCGAACCTCGACACCCCTGGTTTTTGCTCCCCTAGCGTGCAAAAGTTTCAGCTTTAATAAGCCGGATTCTAAAGCGAAGATTAGACGCTCATACCTCCTGGGATCCGTGTAACCTGCTCTCTCTCTGTGCAAAGACCGAGCTCTGGGTAGAGCTGGAGTGAGCAGCAGCCGAGCACAGACTGCTCACGCTCGCCGCGGAGATGAGGGGGTACACCGCGCTCCCGTCTAGCGCCCGACCTGCCCCGAAGAGAGCTCTGCCCCTTCTCCGGCAAGCAGGACCCCTGCAAGTCCCGTGAAGAAGTTGAAGTCAAGCATGCAAATAATTAAAAAAAAAAAAAAAAAATTAAAAAAAAAAAAAAAAAAAAGGCAAACAAAAGGAAAAGTTGCTCTCGAGCAGTGGCGGCAGCCCGGATCATCACTTACCGGGGGGGCAGGAGGCGCAGAGCCGCGGCAGCTCCCTCCGCCGCTGCCTCCTGCTTGGAGCTGAGGGAGGAAGAGAGAGGAGCCTCTCGGAGGAGCCGCCGAGCGTGACAGACCAGAGGAGGGGCGGACCGGAGCGGCTGTGTGGGCTTCGCGTTGCGGTGGAGCCTCTGCGGCAGCGGCGGGGAGAGAGAGAGGGGGAGCGGGCGGGCGCGGCGGGCGGCGCGGGGCGGGCGGGCGGCGGCCGCACCATCAATAACCGGGGGCGTGGGGTGCGGGGAAGGCGATCCCCGCCGCAGGCAGCGGCCGGAGCCGGCCGAGGGCAGGCACAGAAACGCCTCCCCCCGCCCGCCGCCCCCGTCGCTGACAGGGCTGGGAAGCCTCCGTGGAAACAGGGCCCTTTTTTCCCGCTAGAAGAGGAAAAATTAAAATAGTGACGCTTCTGCATTCACTCTATTACAGAAGACAGTGTTTTGTGAGAAGTGAGGGCAGGGGAGAGCGTATGGAATTGCTTGTTTCGGAACAGGTTGCAACAGGCCCGGCCACCATCCAGAGATCACTGCATCCCTCCTCTTTGCTCTCCTCGCAGAGTACGAGCCGTGAACACTTTGCAGCAACAGTGCGAGGCTGCCTGTGCTCCACACGCAACGATTGAGAGTGAGGACCAGTGTTGGTGCAGGAAGTCCCACAAGCAATATTCACTTTCCTGAGTGGGAAAATTCCTGACTGCAAGAAGAGTGAATCATTAGAACAGATTGCCTGAAGTGATAGTGGACCCATATCCTACATGGCTTTTAAGAAAACATCAGAAAAATGTTTATAGGTGATTGATTGTTTGAGGACAAACAGGTAAAATAGATTAGTTGTGAAGCCTTTTTTTTGGCCAGTAGGAAGTTACTATGTTTATTACCTTAACCTACTTACATTTAATGTAGTGGCACCAAAGACTGAGAACTACATCATAACTGTCACACTAGATGTTAATAGCCACTGTAGAACAAAGAATATTAAGGTAGTTTCTCCTTTATGACTGTATACATTTACCTGCAATTGCATTGGTGAAGTGTGCAATGTGACAAACAGTGGTACTGCCAAAACAAAGATGTGAGAGAAAGTGAAGAGAAAAGGTAGAACTCCACATTAAAAAACAGTTTAAAACTCCAAGTTCAACCAGTTTTATTAACAAAGACAGGATTTGGATTCATCTTTCCAAAATATATTAATCCCCAAAATATACCTGTAGGAGAAAGGTAGGGTAATGAGCAGGTAGTGTCATTGCTCCTGTCCCATACTCTGCACATGCCTAGAGTGTGTCTTCTACAGAGTTGTAATTTTTGATAGTCCGTCTGCCTTTGAGTCTTCCTGTCAATATTTGTGATCTTATATGCTCTGAAATTTTTTTTTTTACTCTGTTGTGCAAAAGACTCAAACAGCAAAGGAAAGTGGCTTATTGATTTGCTACCCAGGGGAAAATCTGAATGAACTATGCATGGAGTGCTGTCAAGTGTGAAACACAAGTAGAGAAGCAGAAAAGAAATGCTTATTACTTTTCTGTCCCTTTCAGTAATCCTAGCATTAGAAAATTGCACCTGGTGTTACAAAACAGCACTTCAGTAAATACACTAAACTTGTCACATACAATATACAAAAAGAAAAAAAAAATTCTAAAATTTTCATATGGCAACAAAAGAAAAGGCTATTTGTGCTATACAAATAAGAATGGTGACAAAAATGTCATTTCCATCCATTTACTGTTGACTATTTAATAGGAAGACTTCTGTACATAAAATGCATCTTAAGCCAATGCTATTGTATTTTACTGAAATAAACTGATTAGGATAAAGACCTGTTCCTTGTTCCTTCTTGAGCACAAATAACAACTATGAAAGAAAGAAACATCACCACATTAAAGTCTTGAACATATAGGACTAAAATGTTAAGGACAAAAAATCACTGTGGTAAAAGCACAATGGACAAACTCAACATTTTTTAACCTTAGTTCAGATTCCACGGAGAAATGAGCACTACAGCAGGCACCTTTCTCCTCATCTACTGCATTAGAGAGGGACATTTGTGAGATAGGTTTGTAGGCATTTTGTAGCCATAAGGAAGATAAATTAAAATATTAAAACAAGCATTTTATCAAGAGAAGTAAAAAGTGTGCAGTTTGATAGCTAGGTTAAACCAATGTAAAGCTGTGCTTCTGCCAGAAACACTGGTTCTTCCATTTGTTCTCCATCCTGTCACTTTCTTAGCATCAGCTTTGTCACTTATGTGGCTTCAGGACTAAATGGGCTGGTTTAGTGGATCTGCCTTCAGAACAACTCTAAAACCAAAGAAAATATGTCAAACTATGTGGTGGGTTTTGACCTAGACCAGTGACTGGCTCACTTGTCTCAGGCTGAGTTATGATAATGCTGAACGTTCAGCCCACATGAAGGACTGATTGTGCCAGCTCAGGTCATTTGTTGTGGGACCATGAAGCACCATTGAAGTAAAACTGCATAAAGTCTCCTTGATCTGTTTCCTATCTGTGAGAAGTGTTTGTATGATAGCAGAAATTTCTTCCCCCAAAACCTCCCCACTCCAAGTTGATAGGAAGGAGGTCTTATTCCTTACTAAGACATCCTTACTGGCATACTGACAATTTAGATGAGAAAAATGCCTCTCAAGTTTGAGGATTCTACACAGACTACCTCAATTTTTTCCTCTTCCTGGATCTGATGGCTTAGACTTTTATGAAATTTGCTCTCAAGAGTACTCTTTCATATCAGACATAAAATTTTATCTTTATATGCATTCATTTAAGATTATGATATCTGCTGCTCCATTTGTTTTCTGTAGAGACTATGACACATCTAGATTTTTTCATTTACAGCTGTCACAGACCCAAAACCACATTATTTATTGCTAGTGGATGACCCTAAAATATGACCACAAGCACATTGTATTCCTTCTCCCAAAGGACAAAACCAAAGATGTTCTTTCTAGTTGTTTGAAGAACAAAACCTAAGTAGCATTACTTTGTAAAGAACTGAAAAATTCAGACCTTGTGATTCTTAAATATTATTTATCCCATACTGCTTTTAAAAGTATATGGCAAATAAATGTCTGTGTTAAAATACTGTAGATAGTTTGCCATCATTTTTATTTATTTTAACCTACCCTTAAATGTATGTCTGTGACATACTAGCTTTGTTTCTCCATTATTTCCTTTTCAGGAAAGAAATACAGTAGCATCTACCTATGAAACAATCTTAAAATAGCAACCAGAAAAGATTGACAGCATTTCCCTTGAAACCAAAGTTAAATTCTTCACAGAAGCAGGATTCTACAGGGATTCTACAGAAAACTACATGTTTATTTTGTACAAGTTCCACCTTTATCACTGTTTCAATCCTACAAGTAATTTCCTTGACTTAAACGGGGCAATGGGAAATGAATAGAATACAGATGTAAAACACATAGAAACAGTTGAGGTTAATCTTCAGCAAGGGGTCAGGGACCCACAGGAATCCTCTGAGCTGCCATGGTAAACAGCTTACCTCAGCCACGAAAGAACTTCAGTATTTTATTGTATCCAGTGTATAAACTTTTCAGACTACATGCATGCACAGTGACCTGAGGGAAACATTTGGACATCTCTTTCTTCCAAACAACTAACAGCAGGAAAACGCCACCTAAACATACCAAAGAAATTCATTATGACTTCAGGTGACAGAGATGGAAAAAATATCTACAGATTTTCTCAGAGAAAGGAAAAATAATTCCATTTTCTTTAGTTATGCAAGAGATATTGTTTGAATTTGACCCTAAAGACTGTGTATTATTATGTTTAGCCCCAGCCAACTGAAAATATTACACAAATATAAAGAGGACTGCAATGAAAAGGAAAAATCTGATCCTTCTTTGTTGAATGAAAATCACTTTTCAAATAGTCCATATGGTAGCAATTCATACCTGTAATAAACATCTATCAGACTGTGTTTTCTTGTGTCCTCATAAAAGAAACTAAAAACTTGACAGGTCAAGGCTGCCTACCCATTGATCAAAAGATCCTCTAGTTCTTCTAAAATTAAAGGTGAAGAATCACTAAACAAATCCCCACATAATGGAGGCAGGAGCAACCTGATCAGATAAGCACTCTACCAACAGGAGAACTATTAATATCTGAATCCTTTTGGTCCTTGTTCCCATTGCTTTTGTTTTGTTTTGTCTAAATCTGTTTGTTTCATGTCTAAATTTCAAAATCTGATTTGCAGGAATGAGTTACTTTCTAGACAAGGAATATTAAACATGTCTCCTAAATCCTAGTTTAGAGTCTTCTGCTCATCTGCTGCACTGTCCTTGAACAGGTAATTTTGTTAAGCCTCTGTTTCCTTTCTTGTTCTTTGGTGTCTTGTTTATTAAAGATTTTTTGTCTGTACACATAAAGAATAATACAATTTCACTGCTGTCATGACTGAGCAGTTTAGGTCAATTAAAGGATCATCATCAAAACCTGTTACAGAAGCAGAGTTAATATAAATTAGAGAAAGCATAACAAAGCTTGATGGTGAGGTTCACTCTTACTACATGGATGAAACATGCAAAGGAAAAGTGGATTAGAATGAATTAAGAATAATGAAATTATAGATAGAATTTAGAATGAATTTAGAATTTCCACAGAGTCTAGAAATAGAAAAGGGTAAGGATACAAGAGGGTAACAGACCCTGCTCTTGGGTCATGGGTTTCAGAGGGGACCCCCTTGGTTTCTAAACTCCTGACAGAACTTGGGAGTGGCTGAGTCAATTTTTATCCCAGACTAGGTCGATAGTTTATGTCTAAAAGGTTGGACAGCATCTAATTATTTGCTAATTTATCATTTAAAAAACAGTTCAATAGGATTTACTACAGTTACAAGAGTGACTTAAATACAGAGATCCAAGATGGCAGCATTCATGCTACACTTGCTACAGGTTCCCTAAATCAGTTTGTACACACACACAGACACACAGAGAGACCTTTACATACAATTTTATAAATATATACCAGTGAAAAATTCCCCTCAAGTTCAGTTCACATTGAAAGCCCTTGTATTTCTCAAGGTGTAAGCACTGAGCCTCAAGAATTGGGGTCAAGTATCAGCCTTGTTGTCAGCAGTTGTCCTACAAGTATTGCAAACTTGAGCATTTGCAAGCCCTGAAAGGCATTCCACCTGGTCAGCCTGGTGTGGCCTAGGACAGCTATAAGGGGCCTCACTTAGGGCAGTTTATAGGGTCACAAAACGGCTGACTTCAGTTAGCAATCAATCTTCATCCTGGCTTTAATCCAAAATGGTAATTACTGGAGTTTTTCAGAAGTGCAGTAATAATAATACAGTTTTACTTGGGCTATGATTCAGACAAGTAATGTTCCAACGTTATTTGATGGGATGGCTGATTATCTCTCTTCCCCTTTCTTTCTTAAGCAGAAGAAAGTCCTGGTGCTATGGACAGTATCTGTGATAAGTTCAAGGGGCCTCAATTGCCTGAGAGCAATTAATCAAGGCCAAGACCTAACAAGAACCCCTGAGATAACAGAGCAGCTCAAGAGAAGGGATGTACCACCACAACTGCATATAGAATTTTTGTCATAATTAGTACTGTAATTTATTTGTAACTCACACACTGCTCTCTCTTAAATATATAAATCTTAGCCCATTATTTCCTAAAGGACTACTGAATGATTTTAACTAAGTACTATACTTTGTTGAACTCCTAGGGAATGCTCCTCATATAAAAGAGTTTTCTCTTTTATAGATATAGTGCTGTAGATATTTACTGTGTCGAGGCCTAAATTTGCAACAGGATAAATCCTGGTTTTCTTCATATATTGAACTTGAGATGAGTTCTGAATCATAAGTAGTACACAATTTAAAATTTGTTTTTTTCAAACATCATATGGCTTCTGTGTTTGATCATCCTTCTTAAAGCAATTTCTGACACTTTCATATATTTTTTGGAGAGGCTTATTCTTTAAGGTTTACAGAGTGATAGAGCCTATATCCTACCAAAGCAGTCTATACTGGTATGTAGCGTCCACAACACTGGGGATGGTATGCCAGTACTGGTAAGAAGAGTTATTGATCAAAGAACAAAGACAGGAACTAAATCCAGAGAAGGGTGAATTATTCAAAGTCATAAAAGTGAAAGGGGGGTGAAATGAATACAAACTATCTCATGATTTCCAGTTATTGATTGAAAAAAAAGGCAGATGAATTTAAATACAATTCAATGTGTGCAGCAAAAGAATACCTTCTATGTGCAGAGGTGTATGAACCAGAATAGCAAACTCTGCTGAAATGTAGGATTGCCTTTTAGTATGTTACATTGACTATCTCATACTGGATAACTTCCCTTGTTTGGGTTTTTTTAAAATATAGTTGTTTTTTAAAAACAAACAAACAAAAATCTGTTTCTATAGTATGACTGGTCAGTGTAAGCAGTTTTAAAGTTTTTTCACCTATAACATGACAAGTAGACTATGCCATGTTCCTTCTAAATAAAATCCCTTAAGTGCATTTCCATATTCCCTGCAGCCAGTGATGTACCAGAGACTGTGCAATGATCCCATATTTTTATAGCTAGGTATTTGTGCCTGCATCTTCTGAGATATAATTTTTGGGACTAGATAAATGGCATGAAGTTACTACAAAATTATGTCAAGACTACTTTTTAAATTAAAAATATACTGAATAACATATATTATAATTTAAAATTTGCACACAAATCATGTATATAATCTGATGGTTCAATAATGAATGCATATTCTTCCTGCAGATATCTCAGTGATGTGTATGGTGCCTCAGAGTGCTGATTCTGATTATTGAGGAATAATAAAAAGCTATGTAAATCACAACTTGTCTTAAACTTCCCTGTGGCATCTATGAGCATCTGAAGAGAGTTGGGAGCTTTGTTTGTAGTATGAAGCTGGAACGTATCACACAGCTGAAACACTAGTTGGTATGTTAGTTTCTGGTTGAATCTGGATATATAACAAGTTTAGTGGCCTGCATTTGCACAGCATTGTGTTTTCATCATCTCCTTTCTGATATTTTTTCAAATGAGGAAGTGTATTTGTCCTAATGAATTTCTAAGAGAAAAAAAAATCCTGTAATAAACAGAACTTCCACAGAAGATTTTGGGAACTAAGGGGTTTTTTTCCATTGCATATATTGCTCCATTCTTTGAAGGTATGTAAAATCAATTTAGAGACCAGAATCAAGCCATAAGAAACTTCAGTCGTGAAGATAAAACAATAACTGGAATTATGAAATAGGTCTATATAAAATGCACAATGCAATGCAGTGCAAATGGATGATTCACTGTGGACTACAACAGAGTTTTTTGTAAGAAGTGGAAGAAAATAAACAAAATTAAACCCATCAAGTGTGATTTGCACAGGCATTGCTCATTCTGGATTAAGTTAATGAAAAGAATCTGATTTTCCTGGAACTGTTTTAATCAGTCCAGGAACTCCAGGAGTCTCCTTAATTTTTTAGCACTTTGAGTATTAAGCACTTCAAAACCTGTACCAGATTCTTTTCTATTATATCCGTAGAGCTATCCTGACAGAATTTGAACATTTAAAATATCTGTATATAAAAGGCACTTTTGCGGACCACATTTCTGGAAGTATTTTCATTTAGGGAGAATAATCTGTACCTGAAGGCAATCTATTTGATGATTATTTAGTGCTTTAGGGATTCCTCCTCTCCTCTCCTCTCCTCTCCTCTCCTCTCCTCTCCTCTCCTCTCCTCTCCTCTCCTCTCCTCTCCTCTCCTCTCCTCTCCTCTCCTCTCCTCTCCTCTCCTCTCCTCTCCTCTCCTCTCCTCTCCTCTCCTCTCCTCTCCTCTCCTCTCCTCTCCTCTCCTCTCCTCTCCTCTCCTCTCCTCTCCTCTCCTCTCCTGCATCCCAAGGGATCTGCTAACAGGAACCTGGGTCACTCTTGCCTTTCTGGGATGGATCACAACAGCAGACTATGAGTGGTGTGATGGACAGCGACCCTTGGACTGCTTTATGCTTTAGGACCAGGAGTCAAATTTTTATGTCTTTTAAAACTAGCAGAGATTTTTGCATTTTTGCAGTAGAGCTGAACTGCAAATCTGCTCAGGAGTACTTGCAGTTGTGTGCAAATAATGTGTTCCAAGAGAATGTCTCATTTCAAACATAATTCTATAAAACATTTCAAAAATAGAATGAAGTTAGGAATGTCTGTAGAGTCCATCCATAAAGCTACTTCTGGTTTAAAGAAGAAGGAGACTTCTAAATCTTTATCCAAAATTCTATCTCAATCGCCAACATAAGTCAAAATGTTTTTGAATCCTCTGGTTGCTGCAACAGCTGGAGAAGTAAGCCTGAAATCTGACCATTTTCCCCTGAATCCTAGAGTTATATGAACCGTGTACATATATATATAGACATACACACACACACATGTATGTATATTTCTATCCCTTTCCCTAGGGAAGTGGTCATGGCACTACTCCCACATTCACAAGCCCACAGTTATCATGTCATCTTTCAAAGACAGATTTGAAACATCTTGTTTCTCCCAGCAATCAGTTTTTCATTTGAGGAGAGGGTAGGGGATGTTTAAGTAAATATTCACTCAAGCAACAACTCACCATGACCAGGTTCTTCACACTAGGATTTCTGAAGGACATTTATTTTTCAGTCTTCCTCTCTTAATGATGTTTTGTCATATCTATATTATAAAATCATGCCTGGTAAAATAGTTTGCAGAATAAATCTAAAAATGCTCAGTAAGTCTTTTCCAATGTTAGATAATTAATTTTATCATAATGTTCACAGTACGTGTATTATGATTATTCTATTTCTGGTCAATATAATTTATTCAAAATTTGCCTTGAACAATTTTTTCTAACTGTGTTTTGCAGGTTTCCAATTACTTTTCTTTCTCTGATATTATTTTTGATATCAAGAAGGCTTAGTTCTGAAGATGGGAAAACTTGTATAAAAAGCTCATCTGAAATCAAATTTATTTTACATCTAGGGTGTCATAGCTTTTATAACCAAAATTGATGAACTTGTAATGGAGCATTTGAATTTTACATAGGTCTCTACTTTAAAAAGAACATCAAAATTGTAATGTAAAATAATAAATATTTGGACTAAAAGCACAAAATAGAAAATATTCTTCTGAAAGATTTCTGACTTGTGGTGTTGTTTCATAAACAACTCAAAGATTTTATTTAGATTAATCACTGTTTTTGCAGAGATGTGCAGCTGCAGTTGATCATATCTCTTACTTATCAACTTACAAATTACTGAGCTAATTTCATTTTTGGCTGAGATCACATACATAAAATAGAGTAGTACATGAAGGAGATGACAGGAAGAGAAAATTCAGCTTTCTCCATCTAATGATATTTTTCTGAAAACACACATTCAAATTACGAATTTTGTTGCCAGGAGCAACACCATACAAAGTATTTTCTCAGCTGCCTTAGTTATTACAGCTCTGTCTACTTATCATCACGTGTATTCTCTACATGTAATGTACTCACTACTAATTTCATTTTCATAACCTTCCAAGTCCAACATTTCTTCCAGAAAGCCCACAGAGACAATCACCCAAATGGCTGTTTTGTTCCAGTAACGCATCCGGAAATAGGATGATGTCAGAGGAGAAGCAAGCAGAAAATAACATAATTAATAAAAATTCTTTTTATTTTTGACTTTTTTCCCCCCAAGACACTGAAAATAGCACCTCTATGTTTCTATTTGAAATTCTCTGGCTCTAGGATGGAGGAGCTTCTGACTGAAATTGAGTATGTTGGCAGACATGTTGAATGAATATACATTCGAGAGCTCATAGCCTGAAGCAGTGGAGTCAACCACCCTAAGAAAATTCACATCACTGAAACTGGAGAATTTCGGGGATGAAGTTGCTGATAGGTAAAATTATGCTCACCTCCATCTTTTATACTTGGAAAATCAGTACAAATTAAAAATTTCTGCCTCTAATTACCTGATATATGCTCTGCCATGATTTTTTTAAAAAAGTTCATGTACGTAGAGTCATAAAATATTCTGAGTTGGAAGGGATGCATCAGGATCATTGAGTCCAACTCTTGGCCCTCCACAGGAGACCCTCAAAAATAACACAAGGTGCCTGAGAACATTGTCCAAATGCTTCTTGAATTCAGAAAGGTTTGGTGCTGTGCCAACTTCCCTGGGTAGCCTGTTCCAATCACAAACCACTCTCTGGGTGAAACATATTTTCCTGATATCCAGCCTAAACTTCCCCTGACTCAGTTTCATGCTCAAGTCTTGTCACTGGTCATGAGAGTGAAGAGATCAGGACCCACCCCTCCCCTTTCCTTCACAAGGAAATTGTAACTGCAATGAGGTCTCCCCTCATTCTCCTCTTCTCCAGGCTGGACAGAACAAATTACCTCAGCGGCTCCTCCTGAGCACCTGAGACCCTGCACCGTCTTGGTTGACTGTCTTTGGATGCTCTTGAATAGCTTCATGTCCCTCTAATATTGTGGCACCCAGAACTGCCCCCAGCACTGGAGGTGAGGCTGCCCCAGGGCAGAGCAGAGCAGGACAATCCCCACCCTTGCCCAGCTGATGCTGTCACTGATGCCCCCAGGACAGGGATGGCCCTCCTGGCTGCCAGGGCACTGCTGGCTCATGTTCAACCTGCCATTGACCAGGGCCCCCAGGTCCCTTTTCACAGTGGTGCTCTCCAGCCTCTCATTCCTCAGTCTGTCTGTACATCCAGGGCTGTCCCATCCCAGTGCAGAATCCAGCACCTGCCCTTGTTAAACTTTATATGGCTAGTGATTGTTCATCTCTCTAATTTTTTTCTGATCTCTCTGCAGAGCCCCTCTGCTGTCAAGGGAGTCAAGAGCTCCTCCCAGCTTAATATTGTCTGAAAACTTACTTAATATTCTTTCAAGTCCTCCAGATATAGAACTTAGCCTAAACATGATTACCCGTGTTTGGATGTTCCATCTGAATGCTTCTAGGAATCTGATCATCAAGTTGAGCAGCCACAAATCCAAATGAAGGTAAATTATGTCTGTGATTAGGTCTGGATTGAAAAAAGTTATTATGACTAATGTTAGGGAGCAGCAGAAGCACACTGCTCAGCAAGGGAAACAGGGAGCTAAACATGACAGTAGGGTAGGCAACAGCAGAGACAAGGAGCAAAGTCTCACAGCACCCCGACAAGGAAAGTAGGACAGGTCCAGTGATGACAGTAACAAGGTTCAGCTAAGAATCCCAATCCTCAGACAAGTTCAGGGCCACGAGGATGAGCCATGTCCAAGGTCAAGATAGGAAGTTGAGTCAGCTAGTGAGTGACAAGATCAGATCTGAAGACAGTAAACAAGATCAGCCACAGCCCAGTGACAGACAAATCCACAGGGATTAGACAGGTCTAGGATGAATGCAGATTGGCAGGTCAGGGCTGGAGTCACAGGGGCATAGGGCCAGACATGGGCAGTGAAGACACAGTGGAGACTGAAGGCAAGGGCTGGAGCTTAACAGGAGTTCCCAAACTAAGGGTTGGGAGTGAAGAATGACAGGCTGTCACTTCTCTCAGCATTGTCTCACACTGCAGTTTCTCTGGCGCAAGGCTGGGCAGCTGCACTGCTAGGGCTGGCCCCAAGTCCCAACAGCTATCTCACCCAGAAGGGAGAATACAGTCAGGTCCCTGCAACCTGATGTCCACCCCTACCAGGAACGTGGGTTCCAGCTGACCTACTCTGTTGGATTATGCTTTTTTCTGACCCAGAGTTGGGGCAACTGAGAGGCGTTTTAAAAGCTTTTATTCCATTTTCAGACTCACGTGAAGGGTGAGACAGTACAGATGTTATAATTCACACCATCACAATCAGAAGCCAAACTATTTCCTAATTACAATACATTATAAGCATTTCTTGGCCTATCAGCTTTTGCCACACAATGCTGTTAATGCCTTAAAGCCAATAATCTAAAATTACCCCATTGTGGGTCTCACTACAGTGCATATTTCATAGTTGTGTTTCTCCAAAGTATCTAGTCTATGTGCAAGGCCATCATTTGGAACTTGTTTCTGGTTCCATTTCTCTCCAAACAATGTCTGTCCTATTCCATGGCATTTGTAAGTCAGCGTTTTCTATCTCAAAGTTTGCATACAGATACATACTATGTGAGCCTTCTGTCAGGCTTTAAAAATTCTCTACAAACCCATTTCCCACACTACTATACACTGTCAACACCCTTATTTTTGTAACACTCGTTATCTACTTTTTGGGTTTAGGGCATGTGTTTGAGGAAATAAGGGTTTGCACTGTAACAGACAGAGTATTTCTAGAGAAATTTCCAAAGCATGCTTACCTTTAGCAACATACATTATTAATATATTTGCCTTTTTTTTGTATTTGATATATACCACACTTACATTTATTATGTTAAACACACATGCATACATACATCTTTATCTATATGTACATAGAAATACATATACATATTTGTCTATATTGCTTATTGCACACACACATACATATAATAATGCATAACCTGACATACATCCAATTTGTGTTAAGGTTTTTTCTCATTTTTTTTTAATTTGTGTGTACAACATGGAAGACAACCCTTCTTTGTATACAGAATCCAAAGCAGTACACTTAAAGCAGAGAAAAGGTCAAAACAAGGTTAATTGCATTTCTTGACATTTCACAGAAAATATGAGCTTCTTTTCATGGTAAAAGTTTAAAGGAGCAGCTGGCAATACTGGCAGAAAACTGCCAAGTTGTGAAAAAATAATATATCAACACAAAAGATAAAAGCTATAAGTTAAGACTAATTAGTAGGGCATTGTAAAGTAGTGGGAATGATACAATTGCAAGTACAATATTAGCTCAATAATGATGAAAATAACCCAACTGTTTGTTGTGTGAAAGTGATTTTTTCCCCCCCTAAACATACCCTATTGAGAAACTGGAGAGGAACAAAAACAGAAAAAAATGAACACTGATGGCTTTCAAAGTGCTACAGAATTCAAAAGCTTAACAGACAGAAACACATGTAATTAAATGAATAAGCATATTTAAAAGAGTTTCTCCTATTAAAAATCTAATTTTTCTTCCAACTTTTCTGCACTTTACAAAGTAAAGTTGAATTCAAAGGAAAAGAGCCAAAGGGCAAGACTTGAAAACAGCCATGAAATATTTTTTCTTAAGAAAAAGCCTAAAGCATGTTTTCTGGACTACAATATTTTTGACAATTGTATCTTGAAAAAAATTTAGAAGAAAGCCACAACTGGGCTTCTAACACATCCTGTTTCATGAAGAGCTGTCACTGAGGTGTCCTGTGTGCAAACTGCATTAAGCTCTGATGTTTCTGATGCTTTTGGATAACGTGTTCCCCAGCCTCAATGGCAGCTGTCTCTCTCTACTGCCTATTGCTTGCCAAATGGCCATTTTTATGATATCTAAGGGACACTTCTTCCCACTAACTAACATTGCAATGTTAGCAGTCCTGAAACTGACCTTTGCAGGTTACTGGAGAGGGTTCTCTCCAGCCACTGAGAATCTAAAATATCAACAGTGGTGTGACATCCCTTTGAGCAGTATTTCTGCACAAGGAGAAAGGGCAGCTAGTGTTGGGTGTGTAGGCTGCAAGAGACTTGATAACAGAATTGAAGATTGTCATCCGATTGCAGAAGTGTGATACAGTTTACGCTGTCCACAAATTTCTCTGTGACACCTGACAAGCAAGTGTTCATCTGCTTTGTCTTTCCAAAATGGAGAAAATACCACTGATACATAATGACTGATACATCCAGATACTACAGCAAGTGGACTGTATAAAAGAGATTTTATTCTGGTTGTTTTGCAGCACCTCAAAAAGCTCCACTAGCCTTGGATGTAACTGCTGCATTTCTACATCACGATGACTGTGATCACACAGATCCTCCATAGCTGTGATGGGTTATGAAAGGGCTCTGTTCTCACTTCAGGACATTTAGGGATGTTGCAGTAAACATATATCCACTGAGAATTCAGTCTTACCCTTTTTAATATTGGCAGATTTGATATTTCTTGTTAAGGAATTTTGAAGACTTATTCTGCCCTGCAAAAGGCAAGACTAACAAAAAGGATCAAAAAACTTTGGGAAAAATTAGAGCTAAATGTAGACCATGGCACTTTCTTATTTTTTCTGTATTTTTAAGATCACGTACACTTCCCAGAAGAGTAGTAATGAGCCCAGCTTCCAGTTTAAACTTTTGCTGGCATAATGAACATACTTTTTTCTAATTCTATTCAATTTTAATATATACAAATATCTGTCATATTTTATGTTCATATCTTTCATATTAATATCTTTCACTTTTTAAATCAAAATTAATGCCACACTACAAGACTAATTGCTGAAGGGGATCACGATGTTGTTTGCACAGTTATAGAAAAAAAAATCTATTGAAATAAAAATAATTCAGTAAATTCCTTGCAGCAAAGCTGCAGTTTGTGCATGTGGAATAAATGGTCCAAGGAAGAATGAGCAGCAAGCCACAGATAAAAATAGAAAATACTGTTAAGTTAAATGTATTTAAGTCTGTGTAACAGACTACTTGTTATTCTATTAAAAAAATCCCAGGATAGAATCTAAATCTAATTCTACCATAAACCAGGAAGTTTATCTGTAACCAGGCACAAGCTCTATTAAAATATACTGATACTACCTGCACGGGATTACACACACAGCCTAAACATCATTGGTACCCAAGGTATATGGTGTAGTTTGTCTAACTGTACTCAAAATGTTGTTGTGTCACTAGGTAATTAGGTCAAAACACTGGGCTCATTAGCAGACAGTCATGTTTTGGGTAACAGGACTCTAATTACAAGTATTATAGCTGTTTATACTTTATTAAGCTTGTGCTAAAGGTTTGAATTCTTTTATGGACAAGATGAACTTATTAGATCAGTAAAAGCAACTGACAGGTATCTGAGATGACACTGAGAAAAAAAAATAGTACATATTAACATGCTTGGCTTTGATACTATGACCTTTTCATGACCAATACCTATCTTTTCCACGGTATGTTTCATATCAAGGCACATTTACACTTCCTTATCTTTTAAACTCTGCTAGTCTAATGTGCTCTGTTGATGTGAAAAATTTGGGTCGCAAAGCTCAAGAAACATTCATGTGGGAAAAGAGTCTAGACCTAGATGTAGCACTGTGGTCTGCTAGGTGCCATACATAGGATGTCTGTAGAGTAAACAGTGAGACTTTATACGCTTGAAAATCAGAAATTACTTCACTACCCTTGGCCAACTCAAACTTCTAAAGAGTTTTGATTAACATAAATTTATAAACAGCATAATACACCTTAAAATAATGTCAGTATATAATCAGAAGACTGGATATAATACTCCTATCAAAATTAGAAGTATGGACCGTATTTACAAACTGGGTTAGCAGCACACTGTCCTATTTCCATCCCAGCTTTCCCAGTTCATCAGTGCATTCCTCCTCAGCCTACAACAAGCAGCCTTTGAAAGCCCTGACCATAATATAATGTGTGTGTTTCTTCAGTTCTCACTAAATGTAATCTGCTTTTGTTGATATGACTATATATAATGACAGGCTTTTTGTCCAGTCGTAAAACATCTTTATTAATCACAACTGTATTTAAAAACAATCGCCATATATTGTTACAAATTATGAAACATCACAAAGAAGACCAGTATTCAGAAAGTGCTGAATGTTAAAATATTGACAACACCAAACCATTGAACATTCCAAGGACCTTGACTTACATGCCTAGAAACAGAACTAGCTCTACTATTAATTTTGGTAAGCATGCATATTTCAAGGCTGGACACTGGAAAGACACCAACATAACATCACTTCTCTAATATGAACAAAAAAATAAAACATGACCTTTTATTAATTTCACAATGGGCAGTACCATGGAAAGTGTTTTGAGAGCTTAAATACAGAGGCAAGCAAGGTCACAGTCTTTTCATTTATGTAATAGGTAGTACTGCTACAGCAGACTAAGAATTAAGTAAACATCATGTTCTTTCCCATTCCAGAGTCACTGGTACTTTCTTTGATACAGTTGTGGTACACTAAGAAACACTACAAGGATAAATTTTCATCACATCATTTTCTTTTTAACAAAAGTTGTACAAATCGGATACTGTTCTGCAGAAGATCAAAGTCAAAGCCATTCTTGATGAACTAATAATAAAAACTTACCTCTTTCCTTCAATAAATCAGATCTTCTGCAACTAAAAACTCCAATACTTGCTATCTATGAATGTTTTTTATTGATTGAATGAATAGATAAGTTAGTATATGCATATGAAGATCTTACGCAAAGATAACACTGCTGAGCTGTGTACTGGAGAAGAAGGTTTTCATCCCAGAAAAACTGGTCTGGAAGCAACTTCAAGATGATATCTGATCTTACCTACCATGGTGCAGGACCACAGAATCATAGCTTGGGTTGAAAGGGGCCTGAAAGATGATGAATTCCATCCCCCCTGCCATGGGCAGGGACACTCCTTGCTAGACCAGGTTTCTCAGAGCCCGATCCAGCCTGGCCTTACACACTGCAGGGGTGGGGCATCCACAACTTCTCTGTGTAACTGAGTGCCTCACCACTCTCACAGCAAGGAATTTTTTAACAATATCTAGTCTAGAGTTTCTCTCTGTTGGAATCCACCCTCTCTTGTGCTGTCACTGCTTACTCTTGTAAAAAGCTCCTCACCATCTTTCTTGTAGGCTCCCTTCAGGTACTGAAGGGCTGCAATTTGTTCCTGCCAAAACCTTCTCTTCTCCAGGCGAAAGAAACGCAATTTCCTCATAGGAAAGGCTCTAATCCCTCTGAGCATCTTGGTGGCCTTCTCTGGACTCACTCCAACATCTCCATGAGCTGGATGCAGCACTGCAGGTGGGGTCTCAGCAGAACAGAGCAGAGGGGCAGAATCCCCTCCCTGGCCCTGCTGCCCACACTGCTCTGGATGCAGCCTAGGACACGTTTGGCTCTCTGGGCTGTCAGTGCCCATGGCTGGGTCATGTCCAGCCTCTCACCCTCCAGCACCCCCAGGTCCTTCTGGGCGGGGCTGCTGTGACTTGTCCATCCCCAGCCTGTGCTGATACCAGGGCTGCTCCGACCCAGCTGCAGCACCAGCACTTGGTCTTGTTAAACCTCATAAGATTCCCATGGGTAATATCAGTGGGATCTATCTCATCAGAGAAATATGCAGATGAATCTAATACCAACAATGAGCAAGACTCCACACAAGTTCCTGGAGAGCTTCACTATCATATGATTAAATCCCATATTATGCCACAAAGGAGAAAAAAAGAACCTAAGGCAAATATAACTTAAAGGAAGACTGAGAATGAACAAGGCAAGAGGTACACAATTGCATCTTTTAATGTAACTATGACTATGCTGGCTTATTTATTTACGATTTGTTGATGTTGTGTGTGCCTTGTATTGCTTGAGATTTTTTAGAAATATTTTCCCATGGATGATATTTAAAATGCAAGTCAAAGTGCATGGAGGAAACATCACAAATGTTTTCCATTTCCTTTGACAGGAGGCTCTGAGGGTCATGTTTCTGTGAAGGCTGTTTGAGTTTTACAATCAGGATTTACTTCTTGCCAGTAGTCTCTAATATTTACTTAATATTTGCTGCTTTCATTAACATTTCAGCCAGCAAGTTTACTTGCTTTAACACTTGCAGAAGCAAATACAAAAAGAGTTTAAACTTAGTAGCACTTAATTCAACTTTAAAAATATTTGACAAAATTGTCGACTTACTTTTATTTACTTACTATTTGCTTACCTCTAACACCATATCAGACTTCAAATACTGAAAGAACAACTAATTCTAAAGTAAAATAAAAATAATGTATCGCAATATATAAGCACCTGCATGATTGTTATGCCAATGAGTTAGCATTTAGAAACATTAGCCTGATTTTTTTAAACTTCCACATCTGATGTACTGTGAAGCATTTCAGAGAAATCACAAGATGTTACTAACATGGGGCTTTTAATTAGAATATAAACCACATTGATGGGCCCTACGTTTAAACAACAATAATATGCTAGTCTACTCAAAATATGCCAGACCGTCAAAAAGAGTGCATAATTCAAGAATCAAATGGATCATTCTCGTGCCTCTCTAGTAACTCTTAGGAAAGTCTTTGAATCCAAGAAGATCTATGGTAATATATAAGTAAAGTCAGTCATGGGTAAATTGAAAATCTGAAAGACATTGTGGTCTTCCCACCAGCAGAAGTATTCAAAGCAATGTAATACAACTTCTCTTCTTTTGTCTTTCATTCACAGTCTGGATGGACCTAGGCCTATACATAATCCAATGACTATTATTTTCAATTAGTTAAAAAACCAAAGGAACACAAAAAAAAAAAAAAAATCATCACACCTTATCATCTAAAGCCCTGAGTTGTGGTGGCCTGGAATATGCAGGAGAAGCAGATTAAATGAGTTAAGAAGTTACCAACTCAATATAGTTGCATTTCAGTTGGGTTTCATGTTTCTAAGTGTTAGGCAGCATCAAATCACAATATGTTAACCCACTGTACTACAAGAGCACTGTTTAAATGGGGCTGTTATCCACCACAGAGTGCTGCATCTGGTTACCCTTAAACCTTAAGTAGTGATTAGAGTAATGGTAAACAGAATTTTGGTGGGATTTTACAGAGAAAAAAGCTGAAATGTTGTTGATCTCTAACAGTTTTTTACTGCCAAAAGGGGGAGGCTTTTCATCAGAGGATGAAAAGTTGGTTACTGAACACTAAAACGTAGGTCACTCAAGAGATCTGAAAACTTGTTACATACATAGACTAAAACAATCATTTTTGTGGTTAGGACTCCAGTTTCCTGAAGAATTATACTAAAGTTATATTCCTGCATCTGAGAGTTTTGTTGCAGCACAGCAGTTAGTGAAAAAGGTATTCTAGGAGGCTAAAAAATTTTAGTCTCTTTTATTAGTGTTGACTGCTGAAATTGTACTGCATTGTTGACTGCTGAAATTGCACTGCATAGTTATAACTATAACATAACACAATATTCCATATATGTATAGCTGTATGTAAAATTTGTGCATGGAAGTTGCAGTTTATTAATCTAGACCATTTGTTTTCCCCAGTATCTAAGTATTGCAGTCTCTAACACTGTTTGGTATTGTTCCAAAAGGCTGCTCTATGAATGATTCCTGATAAGCTTATAGCTTGAAAAGAGCAAAAGCTAAAGATAAACAGCAAAGCATTTGGTCTGCAAATCAGATGCAAGAGAGAGAAGACTAACACTAAATCACAGAGATGTTCAAGGTTAGGGGACAGCTTGATGGATGAGAAATGGAGGATGAATTCTACTGTTCTGGAGTGTTTTAATTGAAGATTCTGTAGAGATCTCTTGTCTTGGTGAACAGCTTGCCTTCTCTTCATGCTGCAAAGAAAACCTCTGCAGTAAACCATAAGAAAACATGTTATATGTAGCTGTTAGACCAAAGGTGCTTCTGGCCCAACAGCTTGGGCAGTGATCAGAAGTGGATGCTTAAGAATTTTAAAAGGTTTTTTGAAGTTTAATTCTTTTAAAGAATAAATGGTTAGAGTAACTAAGCACTGGCACAGATTGCCCAGAGAGGTTATGGAGTTTCCATTCTGTAAGGAACTCAAAAGCTGTCTACTAGGAGACGCTCAAATGCTGTCTTCAGTGCAACACAGTATTCTTATCCTCTTTAAGACTTCTCATACTCCTGAATTTTGAGGGGAAAAAAATGTAATGAAATTTCTAAATTGATTTTTTTTTCAGTGTGCTCTTCTGAAAAGCCAAGCAAAAAGCTTTGAGTTGAAATTAACTCAAAGATGTCCTTTCTGGGTTGCTCCTTTGAATAGATGCTCAGTAATGAAAAAAGCTATTATATATGTTAATAGATAGAGTTTACTTGTAAAAAACATTTAATCTTCTCAAGGCTATTTCCCAAGCTATTCAAGTGCTGTAAAAATTTAAAAGGTACTACCTCCAAATTCTCTTCCTATCAACAATTTATGGTATATGCTGCATGATCCCCATGTCTAACTATGAATACTGAAAATAGTTCAATAATTACTTTAAATAAAAGGCTTTTCCCCCCCCCTCTAACTTCACAGTTATCATGAATATTTAACTTTTTTTTTAGAGAATACATTTATAAATGCAACTAAATGTCAACATTTTGAGTTCTCTTTAGCTTTTGAAATAGGAAATACCTGCTATATAAACATTAACCCTTTCACAACTGTCTCTTTACCACATGCAGAAAGGTTAGATTTTGCATGGATTTAGTTTAATATGCTTTATTCATGTATATGTATAATAAACATTCAAATCTAAAAAAATTCTCATTCTTTCCATATACTGGAGACTGGAAAAAAACTAACAACTTCAAAAATCATCCTGTTTATCACTATTTTGATAAGGGTGTTTTTGGCTTTGACTGTAGCAAATCCCTGTGGGAACAGAGTTCATAGGCCATCCAAGACCAAAAGCCCTCTCAGAATCAGAGGACTGTAATCAGCAACATGTTGAGAAATAAGTGGCTGCAGCAAATCTTAAGTGAAATCTGAAGTGCACCACTTCAGAAACTTAATTTTATCCCTACTGTGATTACAAAAAGTTTGACATTAAATTTAGTAAATCTCTGAAAATTTAATAAGCCAAATGAAACATGAGGAAGTGGTCTGTGCCTGCATTACGTGATTTCTCCCAGTGGACTAACTCAAATTTCATAGAGCTTATATATATCTAAATGCATATATATATTTAGCAAAATCAACAGTCAAGTGAAGAAACAATTTATGGGGACTTTTTCTTCTTCTTTTCCACTGTCACATTGGTTTTGTGGGGTTTTATGTTTGTTTATTAAAACAAACCTTTATAATTGCCTCACCTTGGTCTGAAATATGAAAGCAGAAGTTATTCACATAGTTTCATAAACACTATGAAAGAAATAGATGTCAGGGATTAAAATTGCTGTGTTTGTCACTGAATTGCTATCAGAGATCTGTACCTTGCTTTCAAATTTCCTACAGCACATTCTGTCATTTTCCTACAGTTGTCTGAGATAGTACACATTAAAATTGTTCAGACACTAGGACAATTTCAACTAGGCATAGAAATCAGGCTCCACAGAATTCTTTCCCCTGAGAAGGAATGGAGCATCAACAATCTCAGTAAAAACTGGCTAGTTTTTTAAAGGGTCTAGGTCTTTTGAAGTGGTGCTTATTGCACTTCACCTGTGACTGTCTCAATAAACAAGTAACATTTCTCTAATATTTCTTTAGGGTGCAAAGACCATCACATTATTCACATACCATTTAAATATTATAGCCATTTGGAGCAGATATCTGGAAGATTTTTAAATTTCTACTGGCTGGAAAACTTCAAAGTAATTGCTGCTTCATGGGATAGAGAAGATTTCTTTCACTGTTGTCCTGATGTATCATGAATATCAGGTAACATCAGGGATATAGTAAAATTTTCTGATGCTAAATAGTCACAGTTTGTCCTGACTCTCTCACAGTTTCATAACAGCATATACTCTGAGGAAGAACCAGCAAAACTTTGTGATCATTCTTACACTGTCAATGAGGAAATTCCATATTCTGCATGCAGGGACATTATCTCTGCTAATGCTCATTACCTTATTTCTAAGCAGAACAATTTCTGCCACTTCACATCCCCAGTAATCTGGGTGTCACAAGAGGATAGATAAAAGAGGGTCTTAGGGATAAGGTTTCACTTAACATTCAAGTGATTTCTCAGTATGTTGAGGAGAACCAGCATGGAGAACATGGGTCAGGCATGATGTGCTGTAGAAGCCAAAATGAAACATTGTCCTGCAAGTCATGGATTTTAATAGCTTCACACTATTCTAAAATTTTCTAAAATTCTAAAAATTCTAAAATTTCTAAATTTCTAAAACTTAACTGGGAAATGGCAAACTTCAGTGTAGCATTGTGCAGCCATTGTTCTTCCAGACAGGATGAAGTCTACTCACCATTGACAGGTCATGCTGCAAGATCAACAGAAGAATATCTACCAGTAAGCAAGAAACCAAGGGGTCAAAATTAAGTTTTTTTCATCAAATGGGAAAACATTGTGACCAAAAAAATCCCTGAGATCATCCTTCTGACAATCAGCATAGCCTGTCTTTTGTATCTTCTGTTGTACCCAGTTGATCTGCTTTCTCCTGTATTTCTTGGCAAAGTATTGGACTATACTGCTGGTGTCTTAGAATTATTCTGTGTTAGAGAAGACAGAAAGAAGCATGCAAATTCACACTCAGTCTATTCATTACCAAATCACCACACTCTGTGTTTGTGATTGTCTAAAAGGGTCATAAAGAAAGTTAATCTTTATGAAGCTCCAAAGGTAAGGGAGATACAGTATCTCAGAATGACTAATACTTCTCTGCAAACAACACTAGGAATTTCTCCATCTTTCTCAGACATGTTATTACTACCTCAGGAATGACTGATTCAAAAAGGTTTGTGTACTGTTTATCAGTGTCAGGAGAACATCCAAAGGGAGAGAACGTTGCTCCTGTCCTGTGTTTTAATCTAAATCCAGATTTTGGCAAGTCTAGGATATCTCCTGTACTTAGATTCTCAGAATCCTTCCCATAAGTTTTTTTTTGCAAAAGGAGGATTTGGTAGTGCTCAGTTATAAACTAAGACAGGTTTCTTCTGAATTGATCACTGTTGTTTGTCTGAATTTGATAGAGCTATTTATTTTGGTGGGAAAGAACATCATCACTACTTCAATCTCAGTAGTAAGGCAAGAGAGAGACAACATCTTCCTCAAGTTTTCCATAAAACCTTAGTGGCTTAGGAAATTGACTCCTTAGGCTCCAAGCATCCTCTTGGATGTGGGTGATCTCTTTGACAGATGGACTTTCAATCTTTCCTGTGGATTGCCATATTTCAGTTTAATTAATTTACTTAGACTACTCTGCAAGACATTATTAAAGAGCTATTTCAGAAGCAGAGCAAAAAATTCTCAGTGAATGGAATCTTTTCATAGGCTTAGGCAATTTCTATATTGCAGTGTTTGGTTTTTCTCTAGTTTTACACTTCCATCCTTCTGCCTATCTCTGGCACTGTACCTCAGAGAAATCCATATAATAACACTACATTTTCAACAATTTGATTCAAGATTTCTTCTGCACTGCAGTGTCTTTTAAAAATCTGATATAAATCCTAAGCCAAGATCAGGTGCTTGAGTCTTTTTTAGATGGAGAAACACTACTAATTTAATGTCACTCCTGAAGAAAAAGTCTGTTTAGAGATAAAAGCCTCTTGTATGTACAGATTGTATAAAAAGACATGTTACAGTTGGCACAATATACAAACATATAGATAGCAAAAATCTATAAGAAAAAGGGAGAAAAGGAATATTTGGACATTTTCTTTGAGTTGTTACAATAAAGATGGTGAAGTCTTTTGAAATTATGAACCTCATTGTTATGAATAAAAACCTGTGACACCATTTTACGGTAGGAATTAAAGTATTAGCTGAGTGAAGTCTGTGATTTCTGGATGTTTTAGACATGAACTTCCAAAGTTCTGGGGTTAGAAATTCTTGGGTTTTTTTGAAGACTCTGAGTGAGCCAAATAACCCACAAAGATTCAAGATAAAACCACAGTTGTCATGTTTCCTCTCCAATTTTGAAGATTTTCTCACTTTACCTGTTTTAAATGCATGGTCACCCACACAGGAAAGAAGTTCTTCCCCATATTTAAATTGAGCTTCCTGTGCACCAGTTTCTGCCCATTGCCTCTTACCCTATTTCTTGGCACCAGTAGGAAGAACCTGGCTCTAATCCTCTTGACAGCTTCCCTTTTCCCTTTTCCTTACAGGCATCAATGTATGGCCATTGATGGCACAGCACTCTCTAGGGTGCTGGCCACTCCTCCCAGCTTTCTGTTTTCAGCAAACTTGCTGAGGGGGCCTTTGTTCTTTGATCCAAGTCATGAAAGAATAAGTCATGAAGAAACCTCAGGCCGAGTATTGAACCTTGGGGTATTGGGTTTCCCAATACCTCTGAGGGTCCAGCCGTTGCAGAGAAATGGCTTAAAACAATTAGCAAGACAGCATGATCGGATATGTCTTGAAAAATCAAAAAGATTTTAATAAGGAAAGAAAATAATACAAACACAAAAAGCGAAGTCGAGCACAGTATAGGGACAGGTCCCCTGCACTTGCTACAACACCCTGAAAATTTGCTGAGCCTCTTTGTTCTTTCTCTTTACTGCTCATTCGTCAGGTGGGCTATTTGGCCCCTGGCCCAATGAGATCAACAACAGGCTTTGAGTTACACTTTCCAAGCCCAATCAATGCCTCTGTGCTGGCACTGAGCAAATTTCTGACA
This sequence comes from Chamaea fasciata, assembly GCF_029207755.1. Classification (NCBI taxonomy): domain Eukaryota; kingdom Metazoa; phylum Chordata; class Aves; order Passeriformes; family Sylviidae; genus Chamaea; species Chamaea fasciata. Next base: position 4,293,096 of record NW_027094089.1, on the reverse strand, counting down.
GGACAGCAAAGAAGTTTTTGGGTCCTTTTCTTTATAAGAAATGCAAAGGTTGAGTCTTAAACCTTTCTCTATATGGGAACACTTGCTGGGGGTGTGGGGTGCATGCCAACATTGGGGGACATCAGTAGGGACAGTGAAATGCTGGACATGCCCCAGCAATGTGCACTCGCAGCCCAGAAAACCAATTGTTTCCCAGGCTGCATCAAAAGCAGAGGTTGAAGGATGTGATTCTTCCCAACTACTCTGTACTAGTGTGATCCCATCTGCATCCAGCTCTGGAGTCCTCAGCCCAGGAAACACATGAACTTGTTGGAGCAGAGGAGAGTCACGAGGATAAACAAAGGGCTGAAGTACCTCTCCTGAGAGGATAGGCTGAGAGAAGACAAGGCTTCCGGCAGACCTTGTAGCAGCCTTCCAACACTTAAAGAGGGCCTATAAGCAAGATGGAAACAGGTATTTTAGCTGGGTCTGCTGTGACAGGACAAAGGGTAGTGATTTTAAACCAAAAGAGGAAAGATCCAGACTAGATATAAGGAAGATTATTGTGCACCAGTGTTGGTGAAACACAGGGACAGGTTGTTCAGGTTCAACCTGATCTAGTTGAAGATGCCCCTGCTCAGTACATGGGGATTGGAACAGAGAACATTTAAAGGTCTGTTTCAGCCCACATCATTCTGTGACTCTATGGTTATTCTCTTGATCTAATCACCCTTACTTGATTGAATCTTTTCTTTTGTATCAAACAATAACATTTAAATAGAAGAGGTCAATAAGACATCTGGGTAAGTTATTGTTATATTGAGTTGGAAAGTAGTTTTACAATAAAATCCTAATTTTGTGTTAGTAAATTAACAAATCCTCTTAGTATAAAGACATTTGGAAAATATTATTCACTGAGGGAGTAGTTCAGTCCTGGAAGAGGTTTCACAGAAGGGTTGTGTAATATCTATCTTTGGAAATATTTCGAGGCCCTGAGCAACCTGATCTAACTTTGAAGTTAGCTCTGCTTTCAGCAACACATTAAATTCCTGAGGTCCCTCCCAATCTAGATTTCTCTCCATCACTTATTTAAATGACACATACATGAGCATCTTATTACCAATTCTTGACCACAATCAAATGTTATTATGATTACATATTTTGGGAGGGATTTGCAATAAACTCTGAAGTCCTACCCAGTGCTTACAGGACTTATGTTTTTGATTGATTTCTGTTGTTTCTCTTGTTGCTGGTAAAATTCCCAGGAAAAGATGTCCTTATCTTTTTTTGTTCTGCAGATATATACCTCTAGTTGTTAAAATAGGCTGTTACTGTGTTTGCACATGGCAGATTTAAAGTATATAATAGTTGTCACCAAGGCAAGCTTTTAGTTTTTAGGGAAGACTTATGTAGAAGAGCCTTGGAATCTAGTAGAAAACAGTGTTTTAGAAACAAGCTGTTTCACAGATTTGCTATCTGGTAAAATTGTTTTGCAGATCCATGAAACAGTTTCCATTTATGTACTCCTCAAATTCTATTTGTTGTCACATTACTTTTGACACAGCATAGTGTAAAGAAGGAAGGTGCAGGTAAATGTTGAGGGGTAAAATTACAATGAAATCTTAAAATGTGAAAAGACAAAGTAGTTCATATGATGGAATATTCTTAAGATTTTTCTGCTTAGCTCATTTGGACTAGACAACTTGAAACTGTCTCCATTTCTATATTCCATTATTTCACACCTTCTTTTTTTTTTTTCCAACCATGTTTAAAAAAAAAAATCTTGCAAATGATTTGTATTAACTTCCTTCAGCACAAAGAATTTAAGATCGCTTTCCAGACAGTCATGCACATTGAGAGATAAGCCACTTCCATTTACTTGAGAACACAGCTAAGCACAAACACATTTGTCACACTGCAGCTGACACACTGCAGCATCACTCCCAGCATCAGTTTCCAGTAACTTCTCTGCAGTGCTCACATTCATATTGCCCAAGTGCAGGTCACACTATTTCTGACTGATGAAGAACAGCATGTACCCACTCAAAGTATGGGCTCAGTCAGCTCAAAGAGGTATTGTTATTCATGAATATGTATTCAATTATTTTGAGAAGTATTGAATGATTTAAATTCAATTAGACACATTTTAACTACTCCATTTCAAAATAAAGTCAATGTGAGAGATATTTAGCTTAAATGTTTATTGAGAAGGGAATAGTAACTCAGTTAAGGTTTAGAGGCAATTTCACTGACTTAGTGGGTCTTTGAATATAAATAATATCCTCCTACATCCTTCTAGTGGCTATAATGTTAATTCCTGTGTTTATGACTGACCATTATTTCACTTGTACTTGCTCCTATAGGTCAGTCCAGGACTATCTTGCAAGATTAGATGCCTCGAGTGTTGTATAAGTACTTGATTTTAACTCCAGTAAGTCTCAGGAAAATTTATAGCTGTGCTTCATACAGTCAAAATGTCTCCATGGTGCAAACCAAACAAGGAAAAAGGTTTGAATGACTCCTCTGCTCTTGCTGAATATTGCATCCCTCTTCTTGAAATGGAAGGACACGCTCTTACATCTGTTAATTTTCTTCCCAGTTCTTCAACACTTGTAGATCGTCAGGTCTGGGTACAATAGGTAACTAAAAAGATGAGCTCCTTTTGATCTTCTCATCCAATTCTCATCGTACTTCAACTGTCCCAGACTTCTGCGTCTCCTGCATTACAGAACTGGAGATGATTATAATTCTCTATATTCCTGCATTGGATAGATACCTTAATGCATGTAGGGTGCTTAAATGCTGAAATACTGTGAGACACAAAATAATTGGTAGCTGGTGGATGACACAAGTCAGGCTGTGCACTGCACTGAATTACTTTGCAGTAGCTGACTGAAGTCTGAGATATAAGGTAAATGCTGCATGTATTCGATACCATAGTTGCAACAGCAAGAATAACAAAGGTAAATGAAACAAAATAGGTGTAAAGCATACAACTGAGAGTCAAAAGGTGCCAGAATGGGCAATAGCTCTTAGCAAGTAAATGTAAAAATCTGCCTGGATAGCATTTTGCATACATCTGACTGATGAAGAACAGCATGTACCCACTCAAAGTATGGGCTCAGTCAGCTCAAAGAGGTATTGTTACAGAAAGAGATAGTCTGTATAAACCCCTCCAACTATCTTGGTGTCTCGATGCTGAACTCAGTCAGTTTAGTGATGTTCTTTTAGAGAGTGCTCAACTAGATGGAGTAGTCTGATGTAGTCTGGTAAGGGCCAAGCAGAGGCATAATCCCTTCCCTTGAATTATGAGCTGTGTTCCTATGAACACATTGGAAACGCTTGGCATTCTTTGCTGAAAGGGCACACTGCTGGCTCACATTCACCTTGCTGCATTCCAGATTTTCAGGGTGTCATGGTTTAACTGCAGGCAGCAGCCAAGCCCCACACAGCCACTCACTCACTCACTCACTCACCACAGAGATTGGGAAGAGAATCAGAAGGGTAAAAGATGAACAACTCATGGGCTGAGAAAAAGACAGTTTAATAGGGAAAGAGAAGGCTGTGCACACAAGCAAAACAAGCCAAGGAATTAATTCAGTGCTTCCCATGAGTAGGCAGGTGTTTAGCCATCTCCAGGAGAGCTGGGCCCCATCATGCACAATGGTTACTTGGGAAGACAAATGACATCAGCACAAATGTCGCCTCCTTTCCTGCTTCTTTCCCCCGCTTTATACACTGAGCTTGGAGCCACATGGTTTGGAATATCCCTTTGATCAGTTGGGGTCACCTGTCCTGGCTGTGTCTCCTCCCAGGCACCCCCAGTCCCCTCCCCAGTGTGGCACTACCAAAAGCAGAAAAGGACTTGGCTCAGTGCAGGCCCTGCCCAGCAACTGCAAAAACATCTCTGTGTTATCAACCCTGAGTTCAGCACAAATCCAAACCACAGCCCTATACCAGCCACAATGAAGAAAATTAACCCTACCCCTGCCAAAAGCAGCACACAAGGCATTTTCCACAGCTTTTTCAACACTGGTCTGCCCCCAGCCTGTCTTCCTAAGCAAAATAATTTGAATTTGCCCTTGCTGATACTCATTAAATCCTCTGTCAGCCCATCCCTCCAACCTGTCTGTGTTTTTCTGAATGACAGCCCTGCCCTCAAGCATATGAACAGGTCTCGTATTTTGGTGCCACCTGCTAGCTTGACCAGTGTGCACTCTCACCACCTTCAGAACATTGATGAGGGTGTAGAAAGCGATATGCTTCAGATAGATTCCCAAAAAACTACCTTTCAAGTGGAGGTGAAGTAGAGTACAGACCATTACCCACCCACCTTAAGGCCTGGTCACCCAAACTGTTTTTAACTCACTGAGATTCATATCCATGTAGACTGCATCATTTGGATGCAAGAGTATGGTGGAAGAGAATTTCAAAAGCATTGCTACATTCAACATAAAAGTCACCTACTGTTATCACCTCCCCTCACATCAATAATGGTTCATTATTGATTATTTATTTTACCATGTTAAAAATGGTAATTTCACCAATAAATGATTGAAGACACTTTTTTTTGGATGGATTTATGAGATACACCACCCGATAGCAGAAGCCTTTGCCCAAAGCAGTGAAGTTGCTTTCTTTACTTTTCTGTGCTTCAGATTCCTAAGAGCTTCCTTAAAATTTGGTGCAAGCTAGGATGTAGCGAAGTAAAACCATAAATGAAAGTATGAAATGGTGACACTGCAGTTGAAGTGGAAAAACTCAATTCCACTATGGTATTGAATTAGGTCAAAAGTCTTAAACATGATGGACATATTGTTGAGAATTCTAGGCACAATGGCAACAGAAGGTCAATTCTTAAAATGCCATGTTCCCCTCAGTTCATTTCGTCATCTACTTTCTGGAAATCAATAAAGCTTGAAATTAGAGATCACTGGTAATATCTGCACTTCTGAGGAAGACAGAACCTAACCAGAAATTCAAACAATTAAGGCTTCAAGATTTACTGAACAGAGTACTTAGTACAGCAATACTTGTTCATTTATGCAACTCAAAACTTACAGAAGCTGAGTATAATACACCTGGACAATAGTAATAATATGTTAGTAACAGTAGATATAAAAATTCTCATAAAAATCACTGGCAAATGTGAGGTTACACTTTTTACAGACAAATTTTGAATTGAATTTTTTTACCTAATTCTCTCTGTATACTGTGGTACATACAGCTTCCTGGAGGCAAAGTAAATCTAACTATATCTGAAAGTCCGAACATCAAGATTTTTTATTCTCCCAGACAAAATTAAATATTTCAGATTCAAAGATCCAAATAAATTAAAGCAAATTAAATATTCATGGTTATGAAACTGTTCTATCCATTGCTAGCCATTATCAGCTGTTAAAGAAAGATGGTGGTGAGAATGTTTCAATTTGCCATTCAACATATAATTTGAAGAACTGGAAAAAAATGTACAAACATTCTCTGAAGTTTATTTTCCCAAGCAGCCCAAGCACGATGCCCAATAATGATGGTGCCCTCTATAACTGGGCCACCTCTTACTGTGAGCAGCTGGACACTGAACAAGCTGTCATTTCAGTTCAGGACTCAAATTACAGAAGTGAGAAACTTTGAGTTGGAAGCTGGCTAATCTCCTAGGTTTCTGTGGTGATAAGGCCAAGTTTCACTTCCAAATCCCTAGAAGTGAGACTAGTTTAGTTGGTACCTTTTACGTGTACATGACTGCTTGTGTGCATACAAGCACATACATTTATGGTTCTGAATGCCTCCATATAAATATATTAAGGAGAAAAATTAGATTTGAGACATAATTTCAAAGAATTAGTGCATTTTACCACCAAAAATAAAACCTAACACACTACATGCCCACCTCTGAAGTAACTGTTATGTAAATAATTAGCAAAGTTTATCAAAAGAGATTTCGTCAGATTTGAGGTCAGGAATAAGGAAATCTTTCACTTCACAAATGACCCTTAAAGATGGCTTATTTTTACTTACAAATTAACAGACACTTAGGAATCTAAGCTATGAAATAGAAATTCTGCTCTAGGAAATTGTTGTGTAGAAGAGTCATGAAAAGACCTTAGAAATAGTAATTGATTTTTTTTTAATGATCAGATGGTTTGTTTCATCTCATCTGTAAGTTATTTAACAGATTTGCACTTCCTATTTCTAAAGAAAGAAAGACAGAAGGGAAGAACCCCTTAGTTACCTCTTCTTTTTCCAGTTCCAGAGGGTTATTTCTAGAAAGAATACGCCCCACAACAGGAAACATATTCAAGCCAGATTAATTTGAATATGTGCTTGTTAGATAAAAATCCAAGTATAAACATTTACAAATGTTCATTAAGAATTGTCACCAATCAGTGTTGGCCGTCCAAAATAAAAATTATTATTTCAAACCAGGTAGGCTCCAAATTACATTAACGCAAGAGAAACTTGATTGCCTTAGAGCTGTCCTGGAGTTTATTACTTTTCAAATTATACCTGCCATGATTATTGTGGACAGAAGGGTAAAAAATACGTGCAAAATAAATTCTTGAAAACATTACAATGAATAATGTATCTCTTGTTTTCTTCTGAAAATTTTGAGATACGCTCAGGTTCAAATCAATTCAGGTAATCATGTGCATTTTCTGCACACATGTGGGATAACAACAGCAGTTTTAAAATAGAATTTTAGCCTTTACAAGGCTGTAATGGAAGGATATATATTTAAGTTTTAAACGTCCTCCATTAATTTGTTTGCCTATGAACGCTGCAGTCATTCTGAATTGCATAATAAATGAAGAAAAAGGTTATGGACCACTGAGGTATGGAGATCTGTTTGTGATAGGAGGCACCAGGCAGTAGGCAAAGCTGGTGAAATTTCCTTCAGTTCTACATTTTTTTTTGGATAATTAAATAAAAATTTTATATAAGATTTAGGAGCAATTGTGGAGACAGTTAAATGAGTTAAGTATGAATCTGGACACACACTTGACATCTCTTAGGCTTTTGTATTCAGGCACCTGCAGCAGTGAAAGGTGAAAAGGGTGAAAGAGACCTTAGTTCACATTTAATTAAATGCTCCTTTATTTCATGAAAAGCAGCTGGGAGGATTTAGCGATAGAACCAAAGAACAGTATGCGAGAGTCCTTAAAGATCAGCAAGTTCCCACCCCATTACCAAGGACAGGGACATGTGCTAGACGGGGACATTCAAAGCCCCATCCAACATGGCCTTGAACAATTCAAGGGCTGGGTAACCACAACACCTCTGGCCAACCTGTTCCAGTGTCTCACCACCCTCACTGGAAAGAATCCTTCCTCGTATCTCACCTAAACCTAACCACCTTCAGCTTCATTGCCTCTTGTCCTGCCACTACCTGCCCTTGTGAAACATCCCTCTCCAGCTCCCTTGTAGGATTCCTGTAAGTACTGAAAGGCTGCTGTAAGAGCTCCTCAGAGCTTTCTCCACTTCAGGCCAAACAGCCTCAACTGTCTCCTCATAGGAGATGTCCTCCAGCTCTCTGATCAACTTAACATTCTCCCCTGGGTTTGTTCCGACAGGTCAATGTTGTTCTTGTGTTGGAGGTCCAGAGATATTTACCTTCAAACATCCCACTAATCATACAGACAGGGAGCTAATCTGAGAAGTAGGAAACAAATTTCAGTCTCCTTTGAGACTGGTTGAATTGAAATTCAGCCTCACTCACCCATAGTAAGTAGTCTGATCATGGGTCATGAGAAAAATATGGTCACTCCCTCTGGTACAGTGCTGCCCCAGAGTAGTGTAGTCTAAGATATTATAGATAGACACAGATATTATTTCCAAATTTTAGTGAGCTTGGATAGAAGCCAGTCAACCAAATTCTTCCCGCAGGCAAACTTTGAGGTCCTTATGTGTATGCACATTGACAATTGCCTAAATACTTTGGAATTTTTTTAAGGAAACTATTAGCAATCCAGTCAGGTACTCATGAATTCAGAAGGAGATGAACTGAAGCTTGGAGAATCATGTTTCCTCCCTCAGCATTCAATTTTTATTTATACATCTAAGCATTGATACATAAAATAGGGATAAATATATGGAAATTTTTAACATGAAGGCACAAGAGGGAAAAAGCCATCAGTCATTTTGATAGTAGTGAGAGGGTGATTCTAATAGAGGAAAGTGTTCTCTCTACAGTGCAGGAGAAATTGGTCCCAGTGGAAGGGAGACCAGAGGTCAAAGGCACAGCTTTTCAGTGCACCAAATGAGAGATTTACATATTTGGCTTCAGTAATTCACATTCATTTAAAATTTCTGCAATAATTGCCGCCTACTTCTGTCATTTAAAATCATGTTTTCTCTTCCCCACTATCTCTGATTTACTGGGAAACCTAAATATTATACCCTGATCTGGTTTCGAGTAGAGTTACTTTAGTTCAAATTAATTGTTGGGAAGAAGAATTTGGCTTCCTTCTGAAAAGCATTTAATTCCTTTCATCCTAGAAATGGCTCCTAACTGAAGAACCACACTGGAGAATGACAAAAATAATTATGATTTTCCTGGGCATTGCAGGCTAAACAAGGAAAGGTTGCTTTTCAGTGATGAGGAAAAGATGACTCCCTCTTACGTTCCTAGGGCTTGGGGTGTTGGTTAGGTATGGATAAAGGCAGCCTTCCCTGAGGATGGAAAGGAGGCTTTTTTTGCTCTAAGGCACTTCTCTCAGTTCAAGGGAGAAGCAAAGAAGAAAGAAACTAACAATCAATTTCTGGGTATCAGCCAAGGGAAGATATGCCTGAATCCATTAGGCTAAGAAGGTTTCATTGTGTAGCTGTTCTAAAAGATTAAGTAGCATGGCTGACTTCAGACTAAAGAACCTGTATTAGAATTACAGCGTTCATTGATGTAAGTGACTGACAACAGACTGCAGACTGTACTTTATAGGCCATTGTGATATCTTGTCATGATGTAAATAAAGGTGACTCAACAGGCCAACAGCCAGAGAACACCTTTTAAATATCACAATTTGTACTGAGGAAGTAAAATTGAACAAAATCAAAAGTATATTTGAAAATCAAAATATGAAAAAAGGACTTTCTTTTGCTTAGAGACAGGCTAAATTCAAGGTGACAGGGCACAAAAGTCATAAACATTACTGCATTTTTTTCATAGCTTGCAGTGACAATGGAGAAAATATCCATAATCTCATCAGACACAACTAGGGATGAAATTTTGAAAATCAGCACCGTTTTAGTATGATTTTCTCTCTGTCTCTTGACTCGTACAAAAGCTAAAAAAACCCTCTACATCTGAAGGTAAGATTTCCATATGTACTAAAATCACCATCAGCTTCTACAGGAAGACCAGAGCTTTGCTTTGGAATTCCTATGTACTCTTGCACACTGTACTGTACTCTTGCACACTGTACTGTATAATCAAATGTAATAAATGTGTGAGTAGCAAGAGAGAATACTTCATATCTTTGCTGTATTTCAGTCCAGGGAAGAAGTCACAGCTTATAATTCCCTTTCAGAGAGCTAAGGTCAGATAGGACTGGGTCACCTCATCTGATTCAGTGTATCAGAGGATATTACATTTGATGTCTTTCAATTTAAGTCATCCAATTCAGAAATCATTTCTGTGATGCTCCTTTTTCAATCTGTAAAGGTCAGAACCACACTGTACCAACACCAATTTCACTAATAATGCATACAGAGGCAAATAGTCATTGCCCTTCTCCTTGTATTTAAATGATGAAAAATTTCATTTGCATTTGATGACACAGTGTTATCCCAGGAGTTCATATAGAAATATTTGTCTATGAATTTCCTCCAATTTCACAGATTAAGCACATTCTTTTCCCTATCTCTGGATTCATGACATTGTGACTGCCTATATAAAACCAAATTTTGCTTCAAAGGCCTACTCTACCAAGTGATATAGGTGATTATTGCCACTATTGACTCTTTCAATGCTTTAAATAATCCCAGAATGAGATTATTCTAGGTCACAGATAGAAATGTGATAAAGAAATACAACATTTTCAATGATGACTCCTCCCTATATTTTTTGAGCTCCACCAGTCAGTTTGTAATGTTCACCTATATTTGATCTGTCAGTACTAAAGAACAACAATATTTTTAATCAGGATACTATTTAATAATGAATTAACCCTTATAAATACTTATTTGTTACAACTATGTTATTATTTTTTTGAATTTAACTTTTAGTCTCAAAAAATTCATGCTTGAGAAGATATATTTTCATGAAATTAAAATTATGGAAATAATTGTATTCTTTATCATCTGAACACTGTAACAGCTTTTATGTTATTTTGCCTCAGACTGGGAGAACTTCAATTGGCATATAGAAATATTTACATTGTCAGTGAATTTTCCTTGAACTGATATAAGGCCTTCTGACCTTCAGCAGTGATTCCTACAGTTAAAAACCAGACAAGTTTTTGGAATAGTAGTTTCCAGACTTGGTAATATGTAGTTACAAATCAGTTTAAGCAGAAATCCTGTAGTCACTGAGATATCACTCACTGAGTACACAGACAACAGTGATTTTAATTTAAAGCAAAGCTATTTGCTATTAATGTCTTTTATACAAGTTAGTATGACATACAAAAATGAGCATCATTGATCGATCAGCTTTCCTACCTAATGTAGAACTCAGGATCAGGTTTAAAGTTTATTCTTCCAGAAGCATCCATCCCTTCCAAAATCAAATACCAGTTCGAAGAAAAAAAGAGGGGAAAATAATATATCTTTTCCTGAAACAGAAGACTGGATTCCTAAGGATAAGCAATGAAATTCACAAAACAGATACATGCAAATATCTCCACTTTAACCCAGCAGTGCTCTTACTTCCCCTAAATAAGCATGCACCTTTCCCTTAGGGTAGGTGGTCATGTGACAATATTCCTGTGCTCCAAAACCAGAGTTTATCCCCAGCACACCACAGACACTTCTGAACAGCAGTTTGGGGAGTAGGTGGTAACATGTGCTGCTGTTTGGATCCGTAGTTGCACGCATTTATAAAGACAATATTATGGGGAAACAGAGGAAAACTGAACAAAAATGTGATGTTTTATTCCTCTGCCTCATGTTCAGGTTTAAAAAGAACCGTTGATTTTTAACCAAAGAATAACTCATTCCTATGATATAGCTATCCTAGTGATTTCAATAAAAAAAAAATTTTGAGCTAATGGAAGAAAATCTTCAACAAATAAGAACATCAGAGGGTTTCTCATAGACTTTATGGATTTCACAGCATTTTGTGGCAGGTATATGTAGATACCATATGCTATGCACAAAAATCAAGAAATTAAATCCCAGCATGTTTAGAGCAGTAGGCAAAAAAATGCCAAAAATATCTCTCTTTGCACTGAGACAGTAAGAAACACAAAAGACAAAAATGGTTATGAGTCATTGCTAACATATCTCTGCCTCTGTGAAAGCTAGATAGGGATAGAATATATGAAAGTCACTAGTCAGCATGTGTGAGGGAAGCCCACACCAAGATAAAACTATTCCAAAACACGAATTCTGTGAAATGCATAAGGAGAAGCTTGGGTCTTTTGTAAGACTTGACAGAAATAATCCTACTTAGCTTATGAAATGTACAGTACTCAAGCTGCAAAAATTCCCTTGCTTCTGTAAAGAGACAGTGACTTAAAGAAGATAAACTAAAACAGAAACTCATTTCCATCCCCCTGCAAAACTGGTGGCATATGTGCTACTCCCAGATTGTATGAAAGTGTAAATAAATTCTAGATTCTACAGATATGTTTTGCTTTAGATTAAAAAATTACAAGTTTGTCTCTTAAGAGACAGAAGCGTATTGGTTTGAACTTCTAGTAGAACGGGTAGAGTGACAGCATTTCCATGTTGTGCTGATATTTGCTTTCTTCTTAAGGAACCTTGCTTTTGAAACATTATTTTGTGGAAATAATACTAGGGAAAAATATATTGGCTTTAATGTAAATGTGGAGCACACTTTCTGAATTTTTTTTCTCTTACATCAGTGTCCCCTGTACATGTTCTGACTACCAGAAACTGGAGCAGCAGCTAATAGGTTTTGATTTGATGGTCTTAAAGATGAAGGGAGAAGCCTCTCGTTTTAGCCTTCATTTAGTTTCTTATTGAGAAAGTATGTCTTTCTCATTAATTCTGCATTGTGAAAAAGGTCAAAACACATGTAGAAGTGTACTATTGTAGTAGTGGTTTTAGTTCACCGATCCAAGTTTCCCAGACAATGCACCAATTAATCTAGTGGGTCTAGCACTGGCCAAATGCCAGTGCACCCACTAGAATTATTAATTCATTTTCTGCTATGAGATAAGGAGTAGGAGGAGAGCAAAGCAGGCTCAAAACTTTAAATGGTATAAAGAAAACTTTATTAACAGAATTAAAAGAAAAATAATAAGAAATCAGAATAAACCTTCAGAAAACGTCTCCTTCTGAAAACTTCTCCTCCCTCCAGCTTTCTTTCTTTTTCCCACTGACAATTTAGACACAAATTTGGTGTTTTCAATCAGTTTACCACTTTTAAAATAAGCTTTCTTCAGTCCAATTTAAGGAGATGAGTCTCTCCTGCCATGCCATGGAGACTTTTCCACAAGACACTTTAATTTCACATATGGCTTTAATTTCACAAATGGAAGCCCCCTGGAAATCACAAAAGGTGGTCATGAAGTCCCTCCCACAGTTTGGTAGCTTTCCCATAGCCACCACCATAGGTAGTTTATTGGGGTGCAATTTTAAGGATGAGCTGTTCTAGTATTTAAAAAAAAAATAGTTCACTTCTTTGTGTCTGGGAACAGAACTTTTCTTCTTCTCTCCCTGGGGCAAGGTTTCTCATCTGTTTCTCTGTTCAAGCTTCTCACTGGATCACAGGTACTTCAGCATCTGCTTGCTTCATCAATGGTGCTTCTGCTCAAGGCTGTGGCTAGAATGCTACACCCCCTCAATGTATTCCACGAGTTACAGGGAAAAAGTAAAAGTGTGGTGTATCAATTGTATCTTCACCATAGCCTTGCCAGAGAATTTTAGCCCAAGACTAAGGCATCTCCTCGTTCTCCTCTCGTCTGGGATTTGACTGACCTTGGTGTCTCCATGTTGTTTTCTTTATGTGTCTTCGCCCTTTTTCTCTCACTTGAGAGGACTGATGTCTGCAAGTTGCATCTGTACACTGAAAAAGTTAGTATCTCACCCAGGCCTGCGAATGGTGATGTGATCTCTGCTGTGTGGGAGGAATCTCAGCCGAGCCACGCCATGGGCCAGCCTGGCTGTGCAGCAGAGCAGGGCCTGGCCTGGCCAGCATCCAGTCACTTGTTCAAAGGCCACAAGCCGGAGAGCTTTTCCTGAGGCTTGTTCATCTTTAAATGTGATTTCACAGAGGGCACGTTCAACTTTCTTAAGTGATTTCACAGAGTGTCAATATTCAAAACTAGCCAGCTAATTGGTTCCGCCAGGCCCCAAGGAAGCTGCCGAGGTCACCACAGGGAACTCCCTCCCCACCTAAGAACCTGACTATGTTAAACCATGACAACAATGCATAACAAACACTGAAGATTCTTCTCCACTTGAAAATGTTTATTACTGCAAATCACGTTCAAAACCATCTAAGGAACCTGGATGCACCAAGTCTGTGGAATCTCATGAGGTTCGTCTACAGGTGCTGAGGAAGCTGGCAGACAAAGTTGGTAAGCCACTATCTGTAAGTTTTTAAAAATTGTGGCAGTCAGGTGAAGTTCATGATGACTGGAAAAAGGAAATTATAACCTCCACTTTTAAAGAGGAAAGTGGAAAACCCAGGGAACTGCAGACCGGTCAGTTTCACTTCTGTGCCCAGTAAGATTCTGGAGCAGATTCTCATGGAAACTATGCTAAGGCACATGAAAGATAAAGAAGTGATTTGTAACAGCCAGCACGGCTTTACAGAGGGCGAATCATGCCTGAAAAATTTGCTACAGCACTGGTGGACAAGGAAGAGCTACTGATATCCCCTACTGGACTTAGGCAAAGTGTTGACACCATCCCACATGATATCCTTGTCTCTGAATTGGAGAGACATGGATTTGGGGGTGGACCACTGGTGGATAAAGAACTGGCTGGATGGCCAGCCACAAAGAGTATGGTCAAGGGCTCATGTTCCAAGTGGAGACCAGTGATGAGTGGTGTCCTTCAGAAGTCATCCCTGGGGCTGATACTGCTCAACATCGTTGTCAGGGACATGGGCAGCGGGATCAAGGGCACCCTCAGCAAGTTCACTGCCAGCACCAGGCTGTGTGGGGCAGTTGACTCACTGGAGGGAAAGGATGGCATCCAGAGAGACCTGGACAGGCTGGAGAGCTGGGCCAGTGCAAACCTCGTGGGGTCAACAAAGCAAAGTGCAAGGCCCTACAACTGGGTCATGGCAATCCCAGGCAGACCAACAGCTTCGGCATAGAGCTGTTTGAGAACAGGTTTGTGGAGAAGAACCTGGGGGTGATGGTTGAAGAACAACTCAGCAAGAGCTGGCAGCGTGTGATTGCAGGCCAGAAAACCAATTGTGTGTCCTGGGCTGCATCTAAAGGACCATCAGAGAACTTGAGCACTTCCCCTACAAACACAGGTTGAGAAAGTTTTAACTGTTCAAGCTGGAGAACAAAATGTTCCATGGAGACCTCAGAGCAACCTTCCAGTATCTGAAGGGAGCCTACAGGGAAGCTGGAAAGAGATCCTTCATCAGGAACTGTAATGGTAGGACAAGGAGTAATGGGTACAAATGGAAAGATGGAAATTTTAGGCTGGATAATAGGAAGAAATTCTTAGCTGTGAGGGTGATAATATAGTGGTTGTCCAGGAAGGCTATGGGTGCTCCAACCCTGGGAGTGTTCAGGACCCGGCTGAGTGAGGCCTTGAGCAACCGGGGTTAGTGGGAGGTGTCCCTGCCCATGGCAGACTAGATGTTTTTAAGGTTTCTGATTCTGTGAAATGCAAAACTAAGTCAGGTCTGTATGCTAGGTATATGTATGTATATGTAGTCATCCATGATTTTTTATGCAGATACAGTTTCAAAACTAGAACCTAATATAGGAATTGTTGAAGAATTTTTAAGGAACCAGCTCCTGTAAAATAAGAAGGAAAGGATATTAAAGTAAGACACTGAGAGAATGTGTACAAATTGTAAGAATTTAACTGCGTGAAAACATTTTCATGCCAGGTAATCTTTTGCTGCTAGAAAAAAATAAACATAAATCATAAATTGTTTCTATCCTATTAAGGAGCAAATTACAATGGTGATGGTGGAATGGATGAGCAGCCTGAATGATTGTCTCTTGTTTCCAAATTCTGAAATCAGGATTTACTAGTTACCTGGCTGTATTTGATGACTAAGTATGCTCTGTATATCTAAAGACTCAACTGCAAAGGTAACAAACTGAAATTCCTCACACATGACTCTGGATGATGCTGCTCTTGGAAGGAAATCTTGATGACCCTAGAAATCTCTGTACCCTTCAGTGAAGTTAGAGAGGAAAAGCTATCCAAAGGATATGCAGAAGAATCTGTCATTGATTTATTGCCGTACAAAAATGATTTATTCATTCTGATTTCCAGTTGCATCTCTTAGATTCTGTAACACAATGCAACTATTCAAACCAAAAACTTTGAAGGTTACTGTTAGGGCAATTCTTAGTAGATTGTCCCAAAAATACTCCTTTCATTCCCTAAATGAATTAATCCCTAAAAATGGGATTTTTAGGAGATCAGGAGATCACCATATCCATCATCCTGAACCAAAATGCTACATAATAACAGCCAGAATAGATATCTTCTCTAATTTTTTTAGAATAGTCATAATTTCCTTATACAATTCACTCTGAAGAGTTAATAGGGTTTTTTCTATATGTAATAAAAGACCTCTTTTTAAAAATTTGAGTTCATTGCTTTTCATCCTGTTCCTGAAGACAAGTTCAGATTTCAGGAAGGGGTCACTGATTGAATTCTTTTAGAACAGTGATTTGTATTATGCCCCAGGTGAGAAATTACAACTTGGCCATTGACACACCTTGAAAAAAAGGAACTTTGTCATGTATTTCACCTAAGTGCTAATACAGATTAAAGAGGTAATAACAAAACTGAACTGTCCCAGCCACTCAGTGCACTGATTTGACTCCAGACAGAGCAGCATGAAGCTTCCATTGCTTTCCTGGCACTCTAATCCAATCATTCTTTTATAGCATCTGTTACACATACATCCCCAGGCACTCCACATAAAAAACATAATTAAAACAAACATTATGCTGGATAAGCTTTTAGAAACAAAGTATCCTTTTACTGTCAGTTCCTTCTAGTGAAGAGACACACAATGAAATATATTTAAAGTATTCACTGTGAAAATGAAACCAGGGAACATTTACAAGACATGAATCAAATGATCATGATGTACTAATATGCTGATTTTCAACATTCACCATGGGGTAAAGACACTGGTGAATCTGATATATTGACAATATTTGCATATTAATTCCTGAAGAAATTGACAGCCAATACAGCTGAAAACAAACAAGAGCTACAGCATGTGGAATAAGATTATCTTACCTTAACATGAATGCTGCACTATTCTTTGTAAATTGGGAAAAAGAGATAGGGAAAATCACAGCCAGACTGAGAGATGTTCATCCATTTAGGCCTTTATTTAATAGGTTGTAATGTCGGCAATATACCTTCTCCAAAATTGCATTAACCCATGTGAAGAAAAGTAGATTTGAAACAAATAGCAGAACTCTGTGCCCTTAACCAATATTCTGTGTAGTTACAGAACCATTTCTTTTAATCCAATAATTTTGGCTTTAGAAGCCCATTGAACACACTCTAAAGAGGCTGAAAAAACAGTCATCTTGCAGTCTGAATGCTCTGTTTTAAACCTGTACAGCTTCATATTCTGTTAAGACAGAACATTTTGAGGGGTGCTTTTCCCTGTATTCGTTCTAAAAGAGGCTCCCAGGTTATTGAAGAGCTCTTGAATCTCCATCTTACATAATATCTTTAGCCCTTTACCCTACCTCTTACTCTACAAAAATAGATTTCCCTATTGAAAAGAGGAATTTGTAATTTTAAAGATGGTTGGGTTGGAGTATTCTAAAATGGCTTCAAAATTGGGACACAGCTTGATAAAATTAGGACTACCATATAAAACTGATCAAAGCTCCCATCCATAATAGAGGAATTCTGTATATATGCAAGTCAAACAAATAAACAAATCCTAAACAATTTCTACATAGGATTTTTCTACATTAACTTGTAAGTTAAAAATAGTTAACTGTCAATCTCTGTTATATAGACAGAAAAACTCCTTATATTTTCTCTAGATGTCTGAAATGGCTAAACTATACCTGCAGAAACATAGGATATCAGTATAATTTTGTTGTCCAATGTCTGGATCGCTTGGAAGTAGTTCAATACATAAGAAAAGAATAAAAATACAAGAATAAATGAAATTTGAGAATTACAATGTAAGAAAGTGTATAAGCAATAAACAGCCCACCAAAACACAGTGGAAAAATTAATCATGTCTTTGAAAACAAGACTCAGAACTTTTTCTGAACTTTAATTCTGTTTCTTTCTGAATATTGTCTTCCTTCAGTTGCATCCCTATACCTTCAAAATATATGAACATGCTGGCATGTGCAAAGGGCAGTCACACTTAGTCAAAAGCATTTCAATTATTATTTTTGTGAGACTAATATACTCATGGTTTTCAGTTTGAACTATGTGATTGCCTTCAAAACAAAATAATAACATTAATCCATTATGACAATTTTCTTAGATTCTAATTTAGAATTTATACAAAAGAGAATCTTAGAAGCCCAAGGACAGTGCCATTTCTAAAAACTAGGTTATTCCCTTTCCAAACCTACTAAAAGTCAGCTCAACTTTAACTAGTTGTATAGCAACAAGGAAACTAGAATATAATGGAATTTTTAACCTCAGACTTGGCAGACTTCCTGGAAAATATTGAATCATGAGAAGTCTAACATTTATTTAAAAGCAATAATTCAGAGTTGATCTCTAAGTTGACCCTTCTATGCACACAGTACTGGAAACAAAACTGTTCAGAGTCCAATTTTTTAAGGTCTGCTTGCCAGAGAAACACTATTTTTCTTGCCCTTGATAGGCAAAGTCTTCACCATCTCTCACAAATACTACTAAGTAATCAGGGAAAGAGATACAAATGAGGAATAGCAAAGGCGACATTTCATTCAGAACAGTCATGGGCTTGTAAAATTCAAGGTCTTCCAACTCATTTGGTAAACAAGAACAATAGTGTGATCACCTATCCGGGAGGAGCAAAGATTTAAAAGCAGAATATGCAGGAAGAAAATATGCCTGTCGTAATTGTCAGGAAGTGTTTTCTTTCTCTGTCGTAAGATTAATGAAAAATATTTGTGATACTGAAATCATCTAGGAATATTTCTCTCCAATTTCCCCTAGGGACTTACATTCCAGGATTCCTCATTTCCATTATTTTAGTTTAGCTTGCCTGATGTTTGCTTAGTCTTTGTGTTCTCTTAGTACTAGAACATAAGTTAAAATACCACAAGAACCAGGTATCTTAGAGTAAGAGCCATAGCAGAGGCCATAAAATAATGTTTCAACTTCAAATGACAAGATTAATAACTTTGTGTAAGGCAATTACAAAGCCTGTCTGGAGAGCTACGTCTGATGGAACAGAATGTACAGACCAATGACTGCTTATTCCTTTATTAACATGGTCAGATAGGGCTATTAACTTATTATGACTGCGAGAACCTAATTTGTTTGTTTCTGGTCTTCTTTTCAGTCACAGGATCAACCTGAAGGAAGTCGAAGTCATTTATACTCTTTTTTCATGCCTGCTTTAACACTGGAGACGCTTAGTTGCCTGCATGTTCATGGATTTTGTAAATGTTATTGTACAGTCATTTCTTCCTCCGTCACTGTTGAATCCAATTTGATTCAGACTGTCCATTTGTTGAAAAAAGAAAAAGTAAAAACAGTAGGCATAAGAAACATATTCATAGTTAGGATTTAACTTATGATTTCTTTTACTGGAGAGGAGAATCAGAATAGATTAACTGCAGCTACTGGAATATTTTGGATGCTGAATCTGCAGCTTTTCAAAATGCAACAACTGGAAAAGCTGCATTTTGAGGGCAGAAAACATTTTAATAGGATTTTTTCTAATTATTAATACTAATGTAATCAAAATTATATATTTTTAATGATACTGTTTCAGACTTGAGGCAATTTCGCATCTTTTCTGACTTCCTGTCTAGGTTATTCAGCACAAAGAACTTAATATAAAAAAACCAAGTCAGTATTTTTTCTCAATGAATAGTAAGATGGCCACCTGAAACTGTGTGACAAAATTAATTATTCTTGTTTTCCTTTCAAAACGATAAGGGTAATTTTCTAGCGCAGCAGTGGCTGCAGAGTTCCACTCTTTCTTGTATCCTTAGCAACATATCCTGTTCCCTGTTTCAGAGAGTTCAGTGTAATATGAATGTACCACAGCCTTTCTACAGGGGTATGTATCACCAGTTCCTATCAGCCAGTATGCAAATGCAGAGAGCAGTTAAAGAGTTCATCAGGAGCATATGTCATTTAGGAGGCCAACTAGTGTCACAAGTCCAGCAGAAATTGTTTAAAGCTACAGTTCAACATGACAAGCTCACTTCTGTGTCTTGTCTTCGATACAGACAGCTTCATTATAAACTCCAGTTTAGGACCATATTTAAAATGTCAACCAGATTTTAAAATTACTGTTTTGCTGGGGTTTATTTTGACGCTTTGAAAATTGTAGGGGAAAGTAATTTACAAAATTCAGGATCAGTTACAAAAACATGAGCAAGACAGAGCTACCATTAGCTTCCAGAAAAATATGCAAGATTAGTATCTCATTCATATTAAATTTGTATGAATATGCAGAATGCAAAAGGGGAGTAGTATTGATTTAGAAGATACTAAAAATATTACATTTTTTTCATTGCTTTCATACAGAGATATCATTTTCACTGAGAAAATTCTATCATTATCTCGAGTGAAGAAAAGATCATTTATTTTTAATTTTATCTCAAGCAAAATCTAACTGTTATTCTTTGAAGAGTTATAAGACCAAATATGGAAACTTGCAGAGTGCTGCTATAGGTGATATTGCTAGCACATGAAATCAAAATGAAAACCTGTGTATTACATTGAGAGGCAAGAGTTGAAAAGTCAAAGTTTTACTTTCTTGATATTGTCAGCTCTAGGCAAATCTCATAATTTTTTATGTTTATAATATTTAGGACAGAAGCAAAGAAATTGCACTCAATTTTCCAGCTCATGGAAAGACCACAGGAAAACTTTCCTTCCTTCATTGACATGTTTCTTGGTGTGTTTATGGTATCCAGTTTTTGCCCAGTCTCACAGCTCTTCATCAAGGCAATGCATGGTATACCCTTTCAGAGAAAATCACCTCTGAGCATCAGATATCATTGCCATTTAGAGATGTGTTCTGTGGAAAGGTAGGAGAGAAAGCCTTGAAGGTAATGGTATTTTTTTTCCCACACAATTAGGCTTCCAGGAATCAGATTTATCTTTCTACACATGAGCAGAATAAAACCCTGCCATGACAGTAATTGTGTATGTCTGAAGCTGAAGAACTATGAGGAACATCTCTCCACTGCAGAGCTTGTTCACATTTATTCCATTTCTGTTAATGAACACGAGCTAGAACTCATGTGTTTCAGATTACAGAACCATCTCACAAGCCCTCTTTTTTAGAAAACAAATTAGATCTGACCACAAAACTTTTGCCAACTGACCTTTCATAGTTATCCAGTCATGGTTAATTTGCATGCAGATTTCTGAAGATCCTGTCATGGCAAAAGGAAAAACCACAGTTTGAAAACTGTTGGTTTTAAATACATTCTGTAGTTCAGCTCAGACCAGCGACATAGCTCAGAAATTCTTTGACTACTCTAGTGTTAAATCACCCTGATTCACAAAAAGCCATATTTGAACAGACATCCTGGTCCTTTCTCCTTTGGAAACCAATTTCCACTGTAGTTCTCCCAAATCAAAAATACCTATGCAAAACAAAAACAAAGCCAAGACAAAACCACAAAAAACCTGCAGAGATAGAGAGAATAAAAAGCCATAGAACTGTATTTTGGGTCTTAATTACAATTTTGAAACCATCTCTGGCTGCTTCCAGAATCTTTTTTCCCACCACCTAAATCCATTTATGGTTACATGAAGCAGAATCAGACAGACCTAGCATAGAAGATCTCCTTTCTGTGAGTCAAAACCATTCTTTCAGACAGACTGATGCTCTCATCAGTTGCCTGATCTGTTCTTTCAAAAACTTTTCTCCTACCCTAGTCCCATAATAGGGTCCAATATCCCTGCGAGTCCTGACAATAGTGACCTGTCCTATCTGTGAAGGGTCTGACAGACCATTTCTTCTGATTGTTACCATCATTGTTATCTGAAATCCTGAAAATTATATGTGATAAAAAATTAGTACTGATATTTCCTTATCAATATGAATTAAAAGAGATTCCACATAAAACACAATTTCCCTTGAAAGAGATATTCTTATTATCTGGTAGTTAAAAACATATTCAAGTTTAATAAGTCATATAAACTTTCCTTTGTTGCATGCTTGAAGCATAGGTTTTAAAATAGTTACAAGTAAATTAACATTCATGTCATAAACAAAATTAAGAAAATAAAGGTGATAGTCCAGAGAGCAAATATAATGAAGACATGGGACCTTTCTTTGAAATGGTGTTAAAAATGCATTCTTTCTGTGAATGATGCTATCTAATTGCAACCCATTTTCTCATGGAAGAATATCCAAAGAAAGAACAAACAATAAAACACTTGGTAGATGAAGGACCTGTAACAGGAAGACAATTCTGCCAATGCATAGACTTGAGTTAGCAGAAGAATAAACACATTAATTATCCCAATTCCATTACATCATTAAACAAGTTAACATAAATTCATATTTGATAAAGCAGTAATGGAAAATATACAAAAACATTTCCACAAAATGCAAAACCAGAAAATAAACACCTTAGTGAAAGAGTCAGACAGCTTTACAATGCATCTTTAAAACTCTGTTTAAGAAGTTCATTATATTCAAATGAAGTCTACTGATCAATCAGCTTTTCACTCTTTTCTAGATAAAGTTGAAAAACATGCATTATTGATTAAGAATAGCTGAGAAGGATGGTAGAAAGGTACATCCATTTAAAAAAGAGCAATGAAAGGACATGGATAGCTTTTCCAAATGCTCTTTGTTCACAGTGGATTAAATGCACCGGAATACAAAGGCCAGAGTACAGTATCAGAAGACATAAATGCTTTATGTTTTTAAAAAGGGGGGGGGGGGGGGGGGGGAGCTCTCTACTAAAATGCTTTTTGTCATAAGGA
This sequence comes from Chamaea fasciata, assembly GCF_029207755.1. Taxonomy (NCBI): domain Eukaryota; kingdom Metazoa; phylum Chordata; class Aves; order Passeriformes; family Sylviidae; genus Chamaea; species Chamaea fasciata. The sequence goes on along the minus strand of NW_027094089.1, from coordinate 4,270,671 downwards.
ACAGGGAAGCTATGTACCCACAGTGGCTTTTCTGTGTAACTGCATTCAGGATGGTCTGCTGGCAATTACCCACTAGAGACTAAATTTAAGGAAGAGGCATCTCTGACACACTATTCATTACGGCTGCTGGTGTAGCAGTCTGAAAAACAGACTCCAGAGCCTTGTTTCATCCCATGACATTACAACAAATCTTGCCATCTTAGGATTCTGTGCTGCATGGGACAGTGGCAGACTACAACAAAAAGCTGACTACAAAAAAAAAACCCTGACCACAAGGCAGTGCATAAGACTAGACTAACAAAACTAATCAAAAAAATTAAGTAGTGTTAATTTTTACATATCTTTTGTATATTGCCAGAAACTATTTATTTTCTCCAAAAGACTTCCCAGAACTCCAAAAATATTTAGGTATGAACCAGAAAAATTTCTGGCAATCAAATAAATTATTTAGTCCCCTGCACAACAAATTCAGAGAACATTGTATATGAGCAGACCTGTTGCAGTGTACAAATACAATGTATGTTCATTCAAGTCAAATATGATACAATAAACTAAGTGATGCAGACCCTCCTGCCAATATAATTTTTTTGTTATACGCATATATGTGTTGTAATGGGAGATCTGGGGGAAAATGCCTCATTGTATTCATTACGCCAAATTCCAAAAGCCATAGAAATGTCTAAAACTTTGCATTGCATCTTTTTCTTGTTATTACTTCTCATATGATAACAGGTTGCTATTGGGACACTGGAGACAATCAACTTATACCTGAAGAGTTAGATGTCTTACTGCAACTGAATATTTAGGGAATTAGCATTCAGCTCTTCAAGGTGCATTTTAGTCTTCCTACAGATAAGAGAGAAAAGGGTCTCACAGTTGTAATGGTACAAAGAATAGCTAGCATGTTTGTATGATCATTGTGTAAGGGATAAATAAAAATAATGTAAACAGAAGTTAGAACCGTGATGTATTTGTGGATCAAATGGTATTTCTATTGGGGATGAGTTTTCTTCTGTAGAGTTCACTGGAGAATATTCTAAAGGAGAAAGTTGTTCTGATATTTCCTCAAGGATTCAAATTTACTGTCAAACATTTCAAAGAATCAATTATTATTAAGGAAATAAATCTTAAAGAACCAACAGAAAAGTGAGATACAATGATTGTAATGAAAACAGTAGAAAAGAAATATGAAGAGTAACAGCTAATTGTTCATTATGCATTTTCTGCTCTATATCGCAGGCAAGATTACTGATATGTATGATATGCTATGGGCAGACTTCCTGAATGCACTCTATTTTTTTGAGAATTTAAAGAAAAATGATGCTTTTTATGAAACAGCATGAAAGATAGCACATTCATCTTCCATCCATCTAGCATGAAATTTGCTGAATAGATATCTGAAGCAAGAATGTGAGGGCTGGGGGTCTGAAATTGATCTTTGCACATCCATCAAATCTGGGGTATGAGTATGACTTCATTGTGATGAACACCAGTTTCTTATGAGCTGCTTTTGTCTTTCTCTTATGACAAGAGTGTTCTGTGGCCTTGTTTTGAGCCAAATATGAAGTGAGAAGAAATGAGTATAAAAATCCCCAGCAAGCAGGAACAGAGTGTAATGGGCAACAACCAATAGGTGAAGTATACACAAAGGTACGTAGAAAAATCATCAGGGACCATCCTTATGGTGGTCTCTAGCAGATGTCCAACACCACACAGGAGAAGTGTACCTGGACAGATTAGTGGTGACACAGAGAAGTTAAGCTGTTGCTCAAGCTAAGACTGGCCAGGGGGAGGGTCATATTGCCTGAAGCTCAGCTGCAACACCTTGTCAGAGTGGAAACTGGGGAATGTCTAAGTTGATGATATGTGCCTGTGTGTGAATATGAATGAGACAGTATCCCTGACGTCTCCTTTCACCCACCTAATAAATTTCATCTTATAATTTAAGAGTGTCATACTGTTTGGTTGGCATCACCTCTTTTTGCACCATCTTTCTGCACCATCACTAAAATTCAACCAAGTTAGAAGGGCCACTACTAGACCCAGTCTCCTCTGAAGTTTTCCGTTATACAAAATCACAGGATCCTCAAGGTTGGAAGAGAATTTCAATATCATCTAGTCCAGTCACCAACCCAGCACCGTTACAATCAGCTCATCTGATTGTCCCCAACCATGTCCCCAAGTGTGACAACCAGACACCTTCCAAACATTCAGAGATGGTGATTCTACCACCTACCTAAGCAACTTTTTCCAGTGCCTAACCACTCTTTCAATTTCAGTGAACTTTTTCCTAATATCTAACCTGAAACTCCCCTAATGCAGCTTAGGAGTGTTTCTTCTCATCCTTTCACTTGAGACATGGCAGCAGAGACAGGCACTCACCTTGTTACAACCTCTTTTCAGGTAGTTGTAGAGCATGATGAGGCCCCCCTGACCCTCCTCTTCTCAAGACTACACAAATCAATATCCCCAAGAGAGGATCCCAAATCTTTGAAGTGAGGGTCCCAAAACTGGACACAGGATTTGAGGTGTGGCCTCACCAGTGGTCAGTCCAGGAGAAATCTCTGCCCTGGTCCTGCTGGCCACAGGATTGCTGGTGTGTTATGTGTAGTCACAGGTTGGAGACAGATTCACTACTCGAGTCCGATGATCATGAGACAAACAGCAAGGGTTTTTTATGGCCTCCCCCTTCTATAAGGGGTTCAAAATTCCCAGGTTCAGACAACTGATTGATTGGGGTCTCAGCACCACCCAGCCCCCTGACTAGTGATGTGTCCGCATTCAGGGTTGAATGGGACTGGCTGAGGACCCCTGTGTAACTTCAAATCCATCCTATCATTGCTCACCCAGGGACTTATTCTAGAACAAACTAGGCTTAGCCAAGCTGGATTTTCTGTTATGGACAGAATTATTTGTCCATCTACAGGCCAGCTGAGCTGTGACACTGATCCAGGCCAGGATGCCACTGGCCTTCTTGGCCACCTGGGCACAGCCTGGCTCATGTTCAGTCACTGTCACCAGCACCCCCAGGTCCTTTCCAGACACTCTGCCCCAGCCTGTGGCCCTGCCTGGGGCTGTTGTGACCCCCCAGCCCTGGACCTTGTTGAACCTCACACCATTGGCCTCAGCCCATGATCCATCCTGTCCTGATCCCTCTGCAGAGCCTTCCTGCCCTCCAGCAGATAAGCCTGCTTGTCGTCATCTTTGAATTGATTGACCGTTCACTCAATGCCCACATCCGTATCATTGATGGAGTTGTTAAAAAGGACTAGGTACCAGTACTGAGCCCTTGGGAATCCCACAAGTGACCAGCCACAAGCTGGACTTAGTTCCATTTGCCAACACAAACCTATCCCTCTGTGTTCATAAACAAACCATGCAACCTCAAGCTTGGAGACAGAAAACCTGTCTAGCCTCTACATATTTGGTTTTGCTATGTGACTGTGTACGATCATATTAGTCACACAAGCAACCTCTGTGACCTATGACAGGTCTGGAAGAAAAAAAAGCCTACTTCTTGTTTTGTTAGCCAAACATAAAGTAATAAAACTTCACATCAATTTCCTCCACTTCTTATTCATAAGGCCTATGTTTATGCTGTTACAGTGATTTTAGTATTCTCCAAAAATTTCATGTGTTATAGAGGAAAGAAAATTGTCAACAAATTATGGTAAAGTAAGTTAAGATACAAACAGATGGGGAGCATTAATTGATTGCTACTCATGGCAATAAGTTAAAGTGACCATCAGCTCCTATCTGCTTAAATGGGAAGTAAGAAAAGCATTCTCAAGCTTCCATGCATTCTCCACATAAAGTAAACTGAAGAGAAGATTTTGTTGAATAAGAAGTCATCTCCTCTTTGGAAACCCACAGTGCTTATACCACGCAGATTTTGCGCAGCATACATAATCCTAAATTAAATCTGAGAGAGGCATTTTACTCATTCTAGGAAGCATAATATCCATTAATATTTTCTGTGAAATCTATGGTTGTTTCCGTTGACTTTCTCACTGAAAAATAAAAATTATAATATAATTTTACTGAAAAAAGTCTCTCAAATTGGTATGTCATTAATTGTTTGACTCCATACATACAGATATTGAAAAAGTAAAATACATCACAAGTTTTAGTCAGATGATCCAAAGTCAATTTATATGTCTAAAATAAAAACTGTCTTTTTTATTTTTATTTTCTTTCTATGTCCCTGAAGTTGAGATTTAATCTTTCAAGATAACTTTGCTGTGTGGTATGAAGTATTGTTGGGTCCAGTATGACATTTAGAAATATTCTGTTCTCAAGTATCACAGGAAACTCCTATTCCTGTTGATGAGCTGTGAGGAGTGCATAGGAAATCAAATTCAGAACCTGAGATTCCTCCTCCAGATATTCATTTTTAAAAGACCTTATTTTTCTTCTGTGATGTTGCGAGGGTGGGTTGTATCCCCCTAAAAACTCTAAGGTCATCAGAATCAATGAAAAACTGGAAACACAGTAATGCCTGATGACTAAGAGGTCCTCTAAAGCAAAGACTGACAAGTAAAATGGGATTTATGGAGAAGAGGAGGCTCCAGGAGACTTTGCAGCCTTCCAGAACCTACAAGAGAGCTGGAGAAAGGCATTTTTGCCAGGTCATATAATGATAGAACAAATGGTAATGGCTTTAAATTGGAAGAGATTAGGCTTAGATTAGAGATGTGAGGAAAAATTATTCTCCATGAGGATGGCAGGGCACTGGCACAGATTGCCCAGAGAAGTTGTGGATGCCTCATCCATGCATTTGTTCAGGGCCAGGTTTGTTGGGGCCCTGAGCAACCTGGTCTAGTGGATGGTGTTCCTGCCTGTGGCAGGGGGGTTGGAGCTAGATGGTCTTTAGGATCCCTTCCAACTCAAACCATTCTATGATTTAATGGCTCAATAAAAACAGACTGATTGAGGTAAGGACTGATGAGACTCACAACCTAAAAAGTAGTAAAGAATAGTAATCAGGCAAATGGATATTTTGAGTGAAAGATATTAAGCCTAAATATTGGTTCTTTGAAAGCAGGTAGGAAAGGAAAAAAATCACAGCCTCAAAAACAATGTATGTTACTAACAGAGAAGGGTATGTAACTTACAGTAAACATACACAAAAGCTCAAATTAAGGGAAGTCTGAACCACAGCAAAATCAATACATGTCAGAAATTAATATGAAATTTTAAAAAATCCAACTCTTTGGAAAATCTGAAGGAATGTAAGAAAAGTTCCACCTGCCCACAAAAATACTAAAGAAAATACTTTTAAGAATCAAAAACCTTCTCAAATATTTGCTATCTAAAGTAGGTTTCACTCATAGGAATGCCTGAAAAGAACAGAACTTCTTTGACCTTCTGAATCAGTGTAAGCCACTCATTTATCCTTTTGACACCAAAAATTAGAAGTTTTATTTCTTGTTGCTTGCTGAGATGTTATTTTAGTTCCAGCTGGGAGATTTAGGTTAGGCATTGAGAAGAATTTATTCACAGGAAGGATTTAGATATTGGAATGGCCTGCCTTAGAAGATAGTGAAATCATCCTAGGAGTATTTAAGGTAAGTCTGCATATGGCACTCAGTGCCATGGTCTGGTTGACAAAGTGATGTTTAGTCATAGGGTGGACTCAGTGATCTCAAAGGTCATTTTCTCCAACCTAATTGATTCTGTGACTCTTTGTGATTAGTGGATATTTCCTTTTACTAGGAGACTAAGTATCCTGAACCTGGAAGGACAACGTGCTATTTAAAAGAAAATAAAGTTTTATTTACAGCTGCATGGGGAGGACTCTGAATTCTTCATTAGATTGTGAGGGTACAGTGTTTGTTTGCTCAGTTTGCCAAATGAAGGGTGATCTGCTTGTTCCAGATTTTATGGGGATATGGTAACTTCTAAGAACAGAGGAACTCAACAAAGCTTAAGATTGCTTCTCCCTACTCTGGACAAATATGAACCAAACAGGCAAATCCATTACCTCTGTTCATCCAAAAATCAATTAATGTTTTTACTTAAGGCATAAAGATCTGGATTCAGCAAATCATGTTCTGAACAATAATCTTTATATTAACTTTCTGCCAAAATTGAATTTGTCTCGCCTAATACTGGCACATACATCTGCATTTGTACTGGTGGTGTAAGATTTGTTTACTGTTAAGTAAGGCAAGGCAGGGACAACTGTAAGGTGATTCCTAATATTTCTCATAGACACTTATCCCAGGATGTAGTGACTCCCATCCTAGACATGCCTGTTTCTCCCTTCATTAGGTATTGAGGGAACTCAGAAAACTAGATTAGACTGACTGGGGTCTGGTGAGATCATCATCAGGTATAGATTAGTGAATCAGGGACCACACAAGTTTATGTTTCTACAACTAATTGAAAAGCTGGTGACTATTTATCCCATGCCATATTTTGTTGAAGATTCTAGCAGAAACAGGAAGCTCTAACAAATGCCAAAAAGAGGTAAAATTGATAATAATATACTGGTATGCTTTGAATTTTGTGTTCTTCAAATGCTTGGTTGCCAAACTACACGATTTTTTTTGTACCAGACTTTCAGAACATCACTTTGCTAGGAGACATCTGTCCATGACAGCTAATACCTCCTTCTTCTTTAGATACAGCCAACCACTTTGCCCGTCTTTTCAGAATTTATTTTATTTTATTTTATTTTGTATCTTGACTTCATATTACTAGTAAATATATCAAAAATGAACACTTTGCACGTAGGAGTTCGTATACTTAGAAAGAATCATAGTCTTATGAAATATGCAACAAGAAAACTTAAGGGCAATTTAAAAATTGCTGTAAAATTAAAGGCATTTGATTCTTTCATTATAAAGTTACAGAAAAGCTATTTGCTGTTCAGTTATCCATAATCACGTACTTGTAGTATTGACTGTATGAATACTCTCTAATTTTAAGTAACAAAGACCTGGTCTCATTTTTTTTTCTCTAAAACTCATTGTAAAATGTCATAAATCATAGATAATAGACCTGAAAAAATTCTTCCAGCTATCCACTTTCTTTTTGTCTGGATTTCATAATTACAATGTAGAATTTCATGAGAGCCCTGGAAAAAAATCTGAACCAACAGTCTAGAAAACCTGCTGCAGGCAATCACTGTTACACATTCTATATTTTCCAGTTAGTAAAATGAAGTATTTTAATCTTAAAATGACAGTGTACTGCATATCCTTATAAATTTGCCTTCATATGATGACAAATGATTTTTGTTTTTTTCTGAACTGAGAGGGTATAACTATCATTTCACAAACAGAATTATGTTTGGTGTGAGGGTTTTTGTTTGTTTGGGGTTTTTTTTGTATTTTTGTCACTTCTGTGTAATGGAGTTTAACAAATATACAAATATGACTCATGGCTTGCACAGCAAAATGAGGCCTTTACCAAAAGTTAAACAACAGATCCTAATCGAAAAATTACACAGGACTTCCCAGGTTATGCAAGATGGAAATGGGACAAAATTTTATTAGCTTATCTAAAACATAGTATAAAGGAAAACAAAGACATTCTGAAAAAATTATCCCTGTTTTTAAGTCACAGAGAATAAACTAACTGACCAACTAGTAATGTCAGAGATGTCTAATTTGCACCTTCAATGGTTTAACCCCAGCTGACCAGTATGTGCCACATGCCACCACCTCACTCCTCCCCTTCCCCCCACCCCTGGAGGGATGGAGAGGAAAATTGGAAATAATAACCTGAAGGTTGAGATAAGAATGGTTTAGTAATTGAGATAATAACAATAGTAGTAGTAGTAGTAGTAGTAGTAGTAGTAGTAGTAGTAGTAGTAGTAGTAGTAGTAATAATATAGTAGAGATAGTAGAGATAGGGGAATGATGCCCAAGGCAAATAAGTGATGCACAATGCAGTTTCTCACCACCTGCTGACCAATGCCCAGACTGTCCCCAAGCAACAGCTGGTTCTTTCCAGGCAACTGTCCCCAGTTTATATACTGAACAGGATATTCCATGGTATGGAATATTCTTTTGGCCAGTTCAGGTCAGTTGTTCTGATTATGGTTCTTCCCAGCTTCTTGTGCACCTGCTCACTGGGAGAGCATGACGCACCAAAAAGTCCTAATTCTGGATAAGAACTGTTTAATAATATCTAACTAAAACATCAGTATGTTACCAACATTATTCTCACACTGAATTCAAAACACAGCATGGTACCAGCTGCTGAGAAAAGAATTAACTCTATTCCAGTTGAACTAAGGACAGCACTTCAGAACTATACTTGCACTTTAGATAAAAAGGCTTTTGTCATGTTTGCTATGATAGGTTATACAAATATTCTAACTAAATTACTTTATAAATCCTTACGTACACTTGAACTGTGATGAAAAGAGATTAATATCTCTGCTGTAATTTTCCACCATTTTCTTGGGATCAGTATGCTATTAAAAAGTTCAAACCCATCCCTGGGAGCGTTGAAGATCAAGATGGGCAGAGCTCGGAGCAATCTGGTCCTGTGGACTCTGTCCCTGCCTATGGCAGGGAAGTCAGAACTAAGTGATCTTACCATCCTTTCCAATCCAAATCGTTCTAGGATTCTATGATGCTGTATTTATAGAGAGGGTAAAAATCCTCTAATCATTTATCAGTCAGTGAAAATAATAATGTAAAACTGAAATTCAAGGTGTTATGGTCTTAGGGACTTGACATCTCCCACTTAATGCAGCCTGACACACCCGATGCAATGCAGATTCTGATCTCAATCTATTTTTTGAGTAAAAAGCCAATGCTTACTCAAAAATTGATATATGAACATTCAAAGTAAAAGAATTTTTGATTCACAAATACCTTGAACAGTCATAAAAAGAAGCAATGTGAAGGAACACGCTTTTTTGTTTTCTCTCTAAAACTGCATTTGTAGCCAGCCAAATGGAAATTTCATAATTGTTTGACAACATTTATATGTTTTTATTTCACAAGATGATCGGTATATAATCATCTATATTGCTGGTAGCTGTTTCAATAGTTCTGAATTCTGCATTTGAGTACATATTCTCAAAGCCATTAACTTGTTTTGTAGAGATTAAAACTCAAAATTGTTCAGTTCTGATGTGCCACGGGACTAATATCTGATATGAAAAGTTGTCCATTCTGTCAAAATTGATCCTGTGAGGACTTATGTAGATAACCTGATGCACAACAAATTTACTTGTCTGTAAGTCATATATTGTGTGTGTGTGTGTGTGTGTGTGTACGTATGCATGCATAAATGTTTGTAAGCTCTGGCCCTTAGACAACACCACAAAACTATTTGCCTGTGAACTGTTCAAAGATTCTTCACAGAAACACAACATATTTCTTTACTCCACTTGGAACTGGTTTGCAAATAGAAGGTTTGTCAGACATATCAGCCTTTAACTCTGACAAGTGAGGCCAGCAATTAAGCCAGAAAGTTATTGCTGCTCGTGAATGTTTTCTGGTAAAACAGCACATTCTAAGACATGACTCATCATAATTTATTGATTCCAAAAGAGAAATAATTGTGTAGCACAGAACTGTGGGTAGGAAAGAAAAAAAAAAGATGCAAGAAAATGAAAAGGAGTCATCATTCTTTTCTCTTTAGATCAAGGCCCTCAGGATACATAAGAGACATCATGCAGTAGGAGGCCAGAAAAAGGTTTTCTGAAGCAGACAGATTTCCTCTCTTCCCTGACTCTGACTCTTGCACTGTAGACTTTTCTCTTTTCAGACACTATAGTAATGACCGCTAGATGCATTTTATCTTCTATCCATAATAGAGTTTCAATCAAGCTTGGAGGTTAAAATACAAAAATGTAAGCCTTATACCCATTTAACCTAAAGCCAAAATCAATTCCAAGAGCAACTAATTTTTCTTTTCTTTAGGCCTTGTCTCACTAAAATACCGAATATTTTGACCATTGGTAAATATTTACCGGGTTTTTTATGCACCTATGTCATTCATGGTTGCAAAAATATACTGTTAATGTTCTATAAGTAATCTAAATAAATTATATTTCACTCTGAAAATTCGTAGAATTTCAAAGGGATTGGAATAACTGTGCTTTAAAAATGCCAAAAGAACCAGATATTCAGAAAAAAACCCAGCACAGACATGACATCCAAATATAGAGAATTTAGCCATAATGAGAAATCTCTCATTTTCTAATTCCTAAGCAGTGAAACAGCACTGAAATCCTTGCCCAATCTTAGAAATCTTTCCAAGGCATTCTTTCCAAGGATATTAATTAGCTTTATAAAAAAATCTGTATTTTATGTTACTTTGGAGAGGAAAATTGCAAGAAAGCATTTTTTAAAATACAACATAGAAATTGTAGGCTCAATCCAGCAGTGCAAAGTCACTTAAGGTGTATACCAGTAGTGACCATAGCATAGGTCATAACAGTGTTTAGGTTTTGTGTATCACTTAGCAGATCTGATAAACCAAGCTTTTGCAACTAACAAATTACTGAAGAATAAACTCCTGGACTGTCTTTTTGTTTCTCATTGTTCCACAGATTGTTTTTTGTACTTCCTGAGACTGCTTCTCTGTTAAACAATACTTTATTGCAATTTCTTGCTGCTGTTGTTGTAAATATCAGAGTAGCTTAAAGATGGTTAATGTTGCAGTTGTTTGCATTATTTCAAGTTCTTGAAAATTACAAATATTGAGGTTTCTGCATATGACTTGCCATGTCTATGTTTTATGAGTAAGATCAGTTTGAAGCAAGGCCTCGCAAATTAGTGGTCCAGCATCACAGTTACTTCATGTAAATTACTGAAGTTATTAATTTAAAAAATTAAGATGAAATTACACTTGGTTAATGGTCTTGGAACTCATGAATTATGGAATAGGCTAATGCTACCTGAGGAAGGGAAGAATAAACTTATTCTGTGTAGATATCTAAAACCAAATTTTAACAATGGATGTATAACTTTATGTGGTTCACACAATAAAAAATGAGCTGTGTTGCATGATCTTGTACATGTTCTCTAATGCATCAGTAATGGCTCAACATAAAATAATTCTGCCATTAGCACTGCTAAGGTTGGAAATAAGACCTGTAATTTGGAAAGTAGAAATAAGAGACAAGAAATTCTAACTATGCCTTTTATCTTCAGATTCTTGGTTGTTCTTTTTGCCATTTACTCTAAGTTACTGTTTGATTCTGAGGTTTGATTAGTCAAATACTAGTTTTTGAAAAGAAAAACATAGACATCAGAAGTACCTTAACCATAGTTTTTTAAAATATTATCAGCTGAATTGTTCATACCAAATAACAGAATAATGGCAACATTGTCTGTAGAAGACCTCCAGAAGATATCTAGGGTAACCTGTGGCTGATAGTAGGAGTATTCCCAGCTTTAGAGCAGGAGAGCTGTGAATGCCTATAGCCAGTTTGGGAAATCTGTCAGGACGGAGATTCCACAAACTCCCCATGGTAAACTGTTCCAGTGTTTCATTAGGGCAAAAAAATTCTTCCTAATGCATAACCTGAGTCTCCCATGCTGCAATTTCTGGTCATTACTGCTTGTTACACAAGTTGCTGCTCTCAAGAAGAATTTGGCTTCATCTTTCAAACTCCCCTTCATGGGGTTGAAAGCTGCCCCTTAGCTTCCTATTCAACCTGAACAAACCCTAGTTCCTCCATTTCCATCCATAAATCAATGTATTCTAGGACCCTGTACGTCCTTGCTGCACTCTGCTGGACCTTCCCCATTTCCCTGCATCTGTTTTGAACAGGGAATCCAGAAACAGAGCATTCCAGAAAGTCCAGTCTCACCAACTGCAAAGGCACAGAAATTTCTCTCAGTTTGTTGGAAACATGCCTCCTAATGTAGCTTGGCGTACAAGTTGAGACTTATTTGGACTGTGAGCATGCTCGTGGCTTAAATTCCACTTACTTGGCATTAGTTGTGAAACTGATTTGGGCTATTATTAGTCTACTAGATATACAGCCTATACATATGTCAGATACAGAACTCTGCACTTCTGTTCTTGGAATTTTAAGTTAATCTAAACTTCTTAAGGACTGTAGCTCTATCATTAGATATTTGGGCCATGTTAAGCATGTATTTTATCTCATCATCCAGTCCAATGGTGAAGAGATGGCCTCAGCATTGGTTCCAATATACTTTCCTTGATACTTATTGGCTGCCAATCAGATATCAAAGCATTTTCCACAATTGTTCAGACAATTTTCAATCCATCTGACTGTCCATTCATCCAGATATACTTTCTCAACTTCCAGATAATAATGCTGTGGATGTTGATGTACCAAGTCTTATCAAACCCAAATATTTTTGTAATTCTTGATGTCACTTGGAAATATCAGAAGAAAATCAATGTTTGGAGCCAAACTCTAACTTTTTTAGGTGTTATAACGCCACATTAGAGGTTGTCTTGAGACACTAATCATATTATAGGCATAACTGCTTGTGAGTATGTGCTTGTTGCTCAACAGATATAAAAATACTTCAAAGCTGGTAGAAATCACCTATATATAAACAAGTTGTACCATAATGCTGCAATGAGATGACTTTTGGGATCATGAAGCTGTTATTTATCTGCCCTTGTACTGGATTTGGGTGGCAAGATTTGGGGTACTAGGGGGTTGGAAGAGGTGGGGGATGAAGCTACAAGAGTAGTCAACAAAGTCAGCTTCAAAATGGATCTGCTGCTGCCCAAGGCCAAGCCCATCAGTGACAGCAGAAGCACCTGTAGGGTAACATATCCTAAGGCAGGAAAAAACTGTGCAGCAACAACTGCAGCCCAAGAAGAGGGTGAGAATATGCAAGAGGAACAACTCTGGGACATCAAGGTTGGTGGAGAAGGAGGGGTAGGAGATACACCAGGCACCAGAGATGAGATTCCTCTGCAGCCTGTGACAGAGACCATGGTGAGCTGTGCCCCCACAGCCCATGGTGGAGCAGAGATCCACGTGCAGCCCCTGGAGGACCCCATGCCAGAGCAGATTGATGTCTTTGAAGGAGGTTGTGACTCCACAGAAAACACGAGTCAGGAGGATCCTGGCAGAGTCTGTGGTCCCCTGAAGAGAGGAGCCCATGCTGGAAGAGGTTTGTTGGCAGATCCTGTAGACCTGTGGAAAGAGGAGTCTATGCTGGAGCAAGTTTTCAGGCAGGACTTGTGACCCCCATGACTTGAACAGTGTATTTCTGAAGAACTGCATTCAGTGGGAGGGACTCACACTGGAGCAGTTTGTGAACATCTCCAGCCCACTGGAAGGAGTCATATGGAGAAGGTTTTGAAGGCTCTCTCCTGTGGGACAGTCTCCACACAGGAATAGGGAAAGTCTGTAATGGGTCTTCCCTGTAAAGAGAAGTGAGCTGCAAATACAGCATGTGAAGAATTGGTCACAAGCCCAATGCTCCACTCTCCTGGGCCAGTGGTGGGGAGGAGGTACAGAAAATCAGGAATGAGGTTGATTAGAGGATGGTGGTTTAAAGATTTTTCATTACCCTCCTCTTAAATCAGTATCAAATAAAATAATTTGCAATAAGTTGAGTCTGTTTCTCCCACGATGGTAATAGATGAATGATCTCTCTTTACCTCAACTCATGAACATTTCATCATGTTTTCTTTCCCCTGTCCAGCTGAGGAGGGTACAGCAGCTTTAGAAGGCATCTGGCAGTGAGACAGGGTCAAGTCAATCCAACATAAATCCCACCCAGGCTAGCACAAGGAGTGTAGTATGGTATTTAGACACACCATTTTATCTTAATGCACTTTAATAATGATTTAAAAAATATTTCTCAGCTGAGTACTCAACAATATTTGCTACACAAATCACTTTTATCAGGTTCACCTCAATAGCTAGTCTTGTAATTTCTTTGATTATTGCAACTTCATCTTGCATTTCACTGTTTCTTCAGATTAAATATATTTAAACCAAGCAGTCTTAAATCTCTTCCAGCTGTACTGCAGAAAACCCTTCAATTGAGTTAATTCAGTTTGTACCTGCTTTGTTTGATGGACCTGACCTGAGTCTCTGGATAAGGGATTTAGAGTTCTTGAAAGGTCAGGATCATCTTCTTTCTATTAGCCTGCAGGAGGAAAGCTGAAGTTCATTAGGATTTTCCTTGACAAAATACTCAGTCAAACCACTTAACATAATACACAATTCATCATCTCTAACACATATGATTTTTTCTTCTTCATCAGACACAAAGTCCCTTCTTCTCAGATGTTCATTTCTACTGAAAGGAAATGTGAATGTGTGCCAGAAAAGATCCACAACTCATCTCAGACCACCAGGATTCCAAGGCATGACACAGCAGGTACCTATAATTCAGACAAAAATAATTCATTTTATTTTGATTTCCTTTTGTCAAAGGACTAATATTTTCTTTTTCTTTCTTAAGAATATGCAATTTACTCCAAAGAAGTCAGTACACCACAAAATAAATACTTGAGAAAGGGCTCAGAGATCACAAGGTTGCAGCATCATACTGCAGGTATAACCTTACTGAAAATGTCCACTTATCCCCATCCTTTTTCTTCCCTCTGTGCCACAACAGACAAAAATAAGTGCGTGGGTGGAAGGAATCACTCGAAGCTGACAATTTGTTGCAGTTCCTTAGAGTTGCACAGAATTTTGTCTTGATTACTGGTATCAATACTTCATTTCTCTTTGCCACAGAATTTCTCTCGGAGCATTACAGCCTTTCCAATCACATGCACTTCAGGAAAAAAAAAGAAAAAAAAAAGAAACAGTAATTTCTGTAAGTGGCTCAGAAAAGAAGAGAGTAACATAAAGAAGCTGATAAATTAAAATAACATTTTTCTTTCTAATCTTTTGTTGTTCTAAGATCTCTTAGATTACAAGAGTACTCAATTCACTTCATATTATAGTCTTGGAGAAGTTAAAGGTATTTACCTATTTATTTGACACCATGAGGATCCGTGTTCAAAACATGTCCCTTAAAATTCACTATCTAAACCTAGAGGCCTACAACTTTTCTCATTATAATTGTCAGGATTCTACATTTCAGATATCAGGGAACTACTGAGCCACCTACAGACCGGGCATGATCAGATTATCTCATATTGAACTCAATCAAGATTCACATAGAAGAATTTCCCCACTTAAATTACCTCTGGAATACAAATTCTACTAGTAGAGCTTAGAAAATTACAGACAGTCCCAGGAAACACTGTCAAAAGGAACAGTACTCTGCTTCTTAACTTCCACTCCCAAATAGAGCACTTATTCAGAAGCTGGAAGAAGCTGAAATTTCTTCTGTGTGTATATGAATCTTTCTTCTAGAAATGTAGCCTCAGTGAGGTATTCTAGACATTCCATATGAAAAGTCTGTGGAGAAAAATTGTTTCAGAACAAACCATATGCAACTCTTAAGGAGTGGATCTGACACACAGCACTCCTAGATCATCTTACATGGTTCCAAGTTTTAGCAGGTATGACAGCCTCATAAACAGGGAAATGCACTGTGAGGTTTCCTCAGAATTAGAGCAATTCATTTCCACATTTCAGCTTTTGACTTCTTCATTCATTCTTCTCAGGGGCATTTCATTATTTAGTGCTCATATGATTTGGAACTAGAAAATATGTACCTGGAACTCATATCCCCTTTCCACATAGGGAATGAAATTATTAATTTTTAAATAAATCTACAAAGAAATCAGGAAAATACTAGATGGGGGAAAAAAACCCTAAAAAGTAATAAACGCGTGAATTTCAAAGAGGCTTTGTTTTCAGTAGATAAATTCAATTGAAAAAATGTGAGTAGAAGTGTGAATCTAAAGCTTTAGTTGTATTTGTCTGTCCAATAAATTACACAAAACCAAATGCAACTAAATAGAATGAATGACACCACAGAGAATTGTTGCTTATTACTAAGATAAAGCAGTTTGTCAGTAATCATGCTTCTGCTCTTCTCAATTCCATGTTTGTAATTCTGCTATTAGTCTTGCTCAATTCTCTCAGTATCTTAGGTTGTACCATTTCATGATGGCTGAAGACTTCCATGACTTTTGCACTCCCAGCCAGTTCTTTGTGGGAGGAACAGGTCCTGGAAACCACCTTCTCTAGTCATCTTATCCATCAAGAAACTTTATTAAATGTACTCCAGGAATCTCCTGGATTTCTTTGGCCTTGACAGCCTTTAGTAGTTGTTAGAGTAACTCATGTTTCTGACTAGAATCAGGGCCTGCACCTGTAAGGTTTCTTCCATTTTTCTAAAGTAAGCCCTATCAATTTCTTGTTATTAGATGTTTTGTAGTCAAAGCCCCTTATGAAATCATCTTAGGTGACTCTGATGCTCCTTTACCCACCGAACATCAATCAGATCTTTGGGCCTTTGTGTGTAATGCAACTCCTCCTCCCTGCCTTCCCAATCTGTGTGGACTCATTGTCCATCCTTTACAACATTCTATTCAAGCAAACCATACCTATGATCCCCATGAGACTGTAGGTCTACAGCAGCACCTGGACTTCTGCCACTGTGATTCCCAAGCTGCATGAACTGATACACAGGTGTCTGGGATAGGCCTCCAGTAACACTCTTTACTGATTGCACATTGGACAGTCTCCTTTATGTTGTGTCCCCAGATGCTTCCTTACCATCTATCATGCCTCCCTGCACCTCTCTTTAGGCTCTGCTTACCATTCCCTAACCTAGATTCAAGTCTTCCTCTCTTGTTGGGAAAGGCATTCCTGCCCCCATCTCTCCACTGTCATCCTTATTCTTCAAAGTAAACTAAGGAGCTATCAAAAACAAATCATTGCAAGTGACATGAGCTGTTAACCTGGCATTTCCAGATGCCTTGCTGCTCCACTAACAATCAAGAATGTGAAGTGTAGGAATAAATAGAAGTAAAGAAAAAAAGTTTTCATTACAACATAGTTTTTTTTTCCCTGGGTAGTGTGTTCGTCACCGTTTGTTTTCCGTTGTGCATTCTGCTTTCTGTGCATCTCCAAAACTAACTCTTTAATTTTTACCAGTCTGTAAATTTTTACGGCAACCACTCTAGGAGAAAGACCTCTTTTTCAAAGTACAGAACCAGAAAATGAAAGTAAGAATGTCAGAAGTATCAGAAAAATAAATCCATAGGATTTTGAAGGAAAAAAATGAGATCACAACTGTTAATGAAATAATGTTAGTGAATCAAAGGTTCCCTATATTTTAGAAAATAAGAAGGCTAAATCCAGTTCTTTTTCTTAGCTCGGCTCTGAATATGTCTTTTATAAAATATGTCTTTGTATCAAACTGTTTTTTATTATTGTTTCTGTAACAAGCTTAACTACAACACTGAAGGAGGACTGGGTGCTTTTAGAGATTCTTTTTTTTTTTTTTTCCTGAGCTGCCTCTTCCAAGAATATTTGCTTTCTTCTGCATCAGTATGTGAATTTTTAAACTGGAATTAAAATTGCTGCCTCATTTTTATCAAAATATGTTTCCGGGAAGTGAGAGAAGGAATATTGATGTAGTTCAGAAATTAGGAACCTGATTTGGGTTCTGATTTGGGTCTGGCAGGGGTTACCTGAGTTGGTAAAAAGTTGGTAAAATTGACAAATTCAGGTTAAAATTTGCAACAATAAGGTGCTATTTCCCAGATGCTGTATTCAGTCTAACAGGCTGATTTCTAAATTTTCCTATACTAATAATTAAACAAAGTTCTCTTTCAGCCCCCATGTGAGGCATTGTTCAATCATTACTTTGAGTGCATACCAGTTTTACCTTAGCTGCATCCATCACTACTTTAATCTTCGCTGATTCCTTTGAAGCAAGACAAAATAAACATTTCACATTCAAAAACTAAATGAAAACAACATACCCACCCTTTCAAAGCAGATGGCTAGAAACTACATTTAAAAAATTGCTTGCAGCATTGGTAACATGGCAGTTCAGGCCAGATGAGAAGTGCCCAACTAAATGAGTGCTCATCGTACGTAAACATACTGCTGGTTAGGCAACAGCAGCTAGAAATCAGGGAAGCACAATATTTAGGGTCTGAAGAACAGAGGACCAAACAGAGGAAAATGAGACCGCTTCAAGACGACCTACTGCAAGTCTATACTTCCAAAAATACAGAAGAGACTCAGTGTGCACTCACACTTAAGGACTGTGGGATTCCCTAAGTCACATCTCCCTACTTGTAGATGTTTTCCTTTTCTTTTGCCGCTTTTTTATACTTATAGCTCTACTATGAT
The DNA here is from genome assembly GCF_029207755.1 of Chamaea fasciata. Classification (NCBI taxonomy): domain Eukaryota; kingdom Metazoa; phylum Chordata; class Aves; order Passeriformes; family Sylviidae; genus Chamaea; species Chamaea fasciata. Next base: position 4,252,475 of record NW_027094089.1, on the reverse strand, counting down.
TAACCCATCATGAAGGATAGAATTTTTCCTTTTCTACATTAATGAAGACATTAGTCTTTGCTCCACTCACTAAAAATAAAATATAAGAAATTCTTTCAATCACATTATCAATGTGAATATTATTTAACAATACAGTCAGAAATAAACTTTTCAGGATTTTTCTCCATATCTGCCAATAATTAGTCAGATCACACATTAAAGAAAAAAAACACTCTGCCTGCTATAAACTTCACTTTTTTAGGATCACTCATGTCTCTGAAGATGTTAGAAAAATTCAAGGTACTCCTTTAAACTTTTTCATAGATAATGTGCTAAAAAAAAGAGAATTAATTAGATAGACATTGACTCTAAACAATTCATCCAGCAATACTATTCCTTTTGGCTTGCTAGCATTCTCCAGTTAAATTATTCAATGTTCACAGATAAGTCTTTAGTTATTTATCAGACCTTAAGGACTGATAAAAGCAATTGGATTGAGTAGCTTGCTCTCCATTTAAAGCTCTTTTCTATACTAAATATCTGAATAGCCATTTCCTCTTAGTTTTCTCCAGTCTAGGGAACACCAGTATTTGCAAACTTCTCTTGTAGTTCTTACTTGCTGTCTAAATCTTTAATGGTCTGTTTAAATGCACCAGAAAGTTTTACATTTAATATTTGAAGAGGACTAAGCATGACTCAATTAGCCATCAGTCTCCCATCATAATCTACCCACAAGAGATCATTTGTCTCCAGGCTTTCTGAAGTCCAAATACCCTGTGAATATCAGTACCTTAAGTTTTTTTAAGTTCAAATGTAGATAGCTCATAAGCCAGATATCAATGATGAGCCATATATCAATCTCAAACTGCTCTTACACAGCATAAGAGGCACTCTGCATACACAAGTGTTCGAGTATTTTATTTTGGTATTGTCCACTGCTGATCTTAAATTAAATCTAAACTCACATGCATGAATAGCATATGAAATGCATACACACAAAGCAGAGTGAACCAATGTACAGGACCGGTGAAGAAAAACATTCTATTTATTCTTACCAGTATGGTTTCAGCTGTAGTACCATGTTGCATGTTGTATAGTCCCTGAAGAAGGACACAACTCTTCCAGAAACTAAAACTCATAGAAAAGTATCTTGGATGATCAGAGGCTCAGGAAAAATTACATAGGAAGGATGACTGAGAACTGGATTGATACAGTTGAGAGAAGACTGACAGAACTGGGACAAGAATCTTAAAGTACACAAAAATATTTTCCAGAATGGAATCATAATTCTTCCACGGCCCTATAAAGCATACAAGTAGCACTGGGCCAACCACACAAAGTGAGATTACCTTAAGCACCAGGAAAAGTCTTTAAAAGGGAGATAGTGAAGTACTGGGACACTTGACCTAGGACTGTGAAATTTTCATGATTGGATGATTTCTGAAAAGGGTTTTGTTTACACAAATGCCTATGAGGGATTATTTACGTAGACTTTATCTTGCTTTGAATTCAGAAGATGCAAAAATTCATATTCTGAGTTCTTTTCCACTTCTCCCACACAAGATGAGATATTTTATCAGTGCCATAAAGAAAACAAAGAGAAAAAAAAGATCATTAAAGAGACAATCATAAGACATTCAATTTAAATCTTTAAAATACATTTTTTAAAAATATACATATCCACGATTTTTTTGTACTGTGAGTGTTGTCAAACTCTGCAGCCCAGGGAGGCTGTGGGGTCTATGTCCTTGGAGATACTTTGAACTGAATTGGATACAGCCCTGAGCATCCTGCTCTTGATAGTCCTATTTCAAACAGGGCCTTGAACTCAATATCTCCACAAACCTCGCCCAACATCATCCATTATGTGTATGACATGAAATCAAATATTTCCAACATATTTAAACTATTGATTCCCATCTTTCACTCCACCAGTGACCAAAGTTTTGATCAAGCTTTTTAATTGTAAGTACTTGCAATTGAATTATTCTAGCTTTTGTTGTAATGCAACTTGTTTCGTAGAGAAGCTGCATGAGATGAAGGGATTGACAAAGGCCTGAAGTATCAATAATGACGGTCACTTACAAATCACTTCTTACCTTGGTCAGCAGGGAAGCAACCTAAGCATCTGGGTATTCAACCATAAATTTGAGAACTGTTTATTAGAAGTGGCAAATATTCATCTGACCTGCTATCAGGTATAACAAAAACTGTGCTACAAAAGACCCTTCCTAAAAAAAGCATATCTTTGCATCTTGTCATACAGATATTTTTATTATCAGTGCACCTTTCTTCATTATGTTTTTAAATAAATAGCTACTGAAATCTGAACACAGACTGTCATTACCATGTAATAACTGCTTAATTAAAAATGCAAATTAAATTAAGTATTTGTCTTTAAGCATTAGTGGAGAAAAAAAGCATAAATACATCAGTTTGTTATGTTGTATATACAAAAATTAATATTTTAGAAATATACAACCCTTAAGACATATTGAATATTAAGATTGATATTTGAAAATTGTGAAATACATTTATGGTTTTCATGCAACTACTACAGGACTCATTAGAATACAGAAATTTATAAACTGGAAAGTATTTAAATTCAAGCTTGGACTGACATTTCATTCAAATATGAAAAAAAATTCCATTTCTTTCTTTTTTTAGTGATAGTGCTATTTGGTGCTATTTGCATATTTAGATAAACATACTAAAAAATGGCTGATCACCAGCTTTTTAACCACATTTTTCATATTCTACACCACAGTATTTTATAATAGTCTATATGAGAATAGGATTATTTTTAACAGTGGCACGCCCTAGCACAGTTCTTGAGTTCTGGATGAGAATTAGTCAGAATTGAAACAATTGCTGTTTTTCTGATAAGAAGTGAAGCCTTTTCACTAGCCATGGAAAAGGTTATAAACTGCTTAGGATAGGTTCCTGTAAATATGTGAATATTGTATCTCTCACATACAGAAGTAATGAACATTTGAGAGAAAAGCCCATAGAAGTTCATAAAATGAGAAAAAAATTAAAATCCACATCTTCTCATTACATCAATCTTTCATCAGAATGGAATGGCAGCAGCTACAATGCAAAGCCTGACTAACATATATGCAGGCAAAATGGACCAAAGCCTAAAGCATCAAAGTAGATAACATTAGGCAATAGCATTTTAACAGGAAGAATAATTAATGGAGCAACTTTAAAAACCTAGACTGTGTTTTTCATCCTCGACATATTCAGGTTAAGCTTAGACATTGTTCTGAAGTTTGCGTAGCAATTAATCAAAGGAAGACTCATAACCTACAGGGTGGAGAAAATCTGTGAACATAAATACAAAGGTACTGTCTGGCTTCATAACCAAGGAACATGTAAACTCTTATGCGTTTTACTGGAAGTTCTCACTGGAAGTTCAGCCCCAGTTGGTTTGTCAGGAAGAATCTGTCCAAGGTGAAACCATGGGCTTGAGAGAGTAGAGTGGCAAATCTGCCATGGAACTTAAGAAGATCAGAATTTCACTGGGGTAGTGCCCTTTGCAGTACTGAAAAAAAAAATTTTAAAAATGCATGTACCTTTGATTGCTTCCCTTGTCCTGTGAAAGGAGGTAATGTAATGGTTGTTATTAAAATAATACAGTTTGTATCAAGATATCACAGTAACAAGGCAAGGCAGTTTTTTCCAAAGCAGGATGCTGCCTGCCAGAAACCAGAATTAACACTATTTTCTGTTGACAGCAATGAGAGTCCAGTTGCACTTATTGCAGTTTTCTGTACCTCATAGTTTATATTCATTTGTCATACTTGACTCAGAAACTGGAAATATTCAATGAAACCCATACAAGCAACATGAAAGAACACATAAATTAAAATAAATAAACAAAGATAAAGAGGAATTTGAACTAGTTCCAGGCTGCTGAAAGTTTTTCAGGAATATTAAGAAAACTATTTATCAGATGCACTATTTTTAGCATTTCCTCTCTGCTGCCAGGTTTATTTCTAGACATGTTTTCTACATGAAGGCTCTTTCATTCAGACTTATTTACATACTCCTTTAACTACCTAAAGGGGTAACTACCATTTTTAAACCATACCCCAGATACTTCCATCTTCTTTCACAAATAACAGGAAATGTAGGAATGCTGATGTTTCTGACTAGTCCTGTCGGTTATGAATTTATTCCACTTAATACTAATTAGTTCTCTCAGGCACGTCCTTCCTAAGGCATCTATAGCTTTCTCTATCACTACGACAGATTTGGAAATTTCCATAATTTAATTGAAGACTTATGTGGGTTCTAGATTTTTTATTAACTCTAGGGTTATACACAATAAAACCCCAGTTTAAATGTCAGGTTATGATCTGCTCTTTTTCTGGGCATCCATATGTTACCACCAAATTTATGCCTTGACTCTTCTTGTGTTCTTTTGTCATCTTTTTGGTAGAATCTTTAGTGGGATTTTACTGAAGGCATCTTTTTTTTTTTTTTTTTTTTTCATACTGGCTCATTTCTTCTATCATTAGAGGGATGAGAAGAATTTGTGGTCTTTATTTGTATGGTGACTGAAACAATGTGCAAAAGAGCTGTATTTTGCTAATGACATGCAATTTGTCTTTTCTTCCTCACTTCTTTTTTTCCTTTCTTTAGAAGAGAAGTAAGAGAATGCATTAATATTTGACTATATTATCTCTGTTAAACCTTTCATTTAAGGCTACACTTTTTTGAACTCTGAATATTGAGCCTTGAAGAAAATACCCTTAGTGAAAAAATATATAAGTTTTTCAAAGCACTCCAGCTTTAAAAAGTTTAACTTTTTTTTTTTTTTTTAATAGAAGGGTAAGGGCATTTTATCATGGTCAAAAATTAGTTGAAAATATTGCCTTTAAATTTTCCCATTAAAAATTATCACTTTTGATGAAGAACATGAAGGAAAATACCAGGCAAAATAGTAATTTTTGGAAGGTCATAAATCACTGGAAAAACTTTTGCCTGAGCCATAATTATATCCCTCTGAAAGTAATGTGGTTCTAAAATAAATCTCCCTGCCAAATTGTGAGACAAACTTTTTGTTACACTACAGCTGAAAACATTCTTTGCTCACTGCCAGCAAGCATAACATTTTGTTTTCAGCACCCACCCACAGCTACTCAGAAGAGAAAGGATGTGTACTGCAATTGAACCATTAGCCAGTCAGATAGACTGTGAGAGACTGTTCTCTGCCAGCCAGGCAGAGTGGAATTATAAAAACTCCTGTTGAGGTATAAATGTAACTTTCCTTCCTCTATATTTGCCATGAATCTTCACAAGTCCTCTAACGCAACAGAATCAAAAGTCAAAAGTGAAGTTACATTGCAGATTTCTTGCCCTTTAAAGGGCAAGGGATAGTGCCTGGCATTAAACAGACTATCTGCAAGGATGGTGACTTGAAGTGGAAATTAACTCAGAGCAGGAATTTACAGTGAGAATTCACTGCTGGTTTTTTTCCCAACCATGGAAATATCCAATGCCATTAATGAAACTAAGTATTTCAAGAAACACTAATTCTGGTAAAGGGACAGATTTTGGTGTCACATACAGGCATAAGACTCTAGAAGATATGTTGTAGTGCCAAAGATAGGAAATGTTTTAAAGAAACTATTAACCTGGGAGGAGAGACTTAACATTAATGACAAGCCTACTCTAAATTGCTGTGGGAAAGCCACTTCAAGACCTTGCTTTTTCTGTGTCCCAAAAAGAATGATAATTTTTCCCTTCAAAACACTAAGATTTCCATCTTCCCTTTTCCTTATTCTGCAACAACACAAGTTTGTCCTATGCAGGGTGAAATAGCCAAAAGAGCACGCTTAGACAGACTACTGTGGACAGGCAATGTTGCAACAGGTCTCATAATGTGACAGTGCAATGAAGAATTTTTGTCTCCTACAAACACCCATTCCTTGCTGTCATGTTCTGGGTGCTGTGATCTACATATTAGAGGGCAGTTATCTTACCCAAGGAACAGCATATGCTCTCTTAAAATTGGACATGACAATGAAAACATATGATAAATCTGTATTAAATGCCACTGTAGAGGTACACAGTGAAATTACAGCAGGTGTTTGTATACCTAGATTCATGGCTGTGTTGCTTCCTGTGGTGGATACACTTAACAGGAACAATTAGTTTAGAGCCAGTTTAATTTACAGTGCTTTTCTTTTCATTGTCTCCCATATGAACATAACTACAGTTAAAATATGGTCAGCAGAGCTGGATCTTTTACTGACCGTTGCCGGTCTCCTCACTATGGTATAATAACAAAGAGCAGAAATCTGTCTTGTGTAATAAATCCTGTCTTATGCCATTACCTCAGAGGAAGTATTACTATACTTGTAGATCTAAGTGCAAGTTTCTCTGCAATATGTTTGATAACAAATCAATACACATATAGGACATTCATTATATTTCATCTGTACTGCCTCCTATCCCAAACAAAGAGAAGAAACCAATGCTGTGCTCATATACCAGGAAATGTTGTAACATTTGTTTGTTGTATTACAAATATTTGTTAAATATTTGCAGAATTAATAAAATTAATTCTTCCTGATGAGTGTTTTCAAGACATCAAAACTGTGGGTTATTTTAAAGCAGTAAGTCATTATTTAGCAAAAGTAGGTGGTAATTCCCATTATGTTTCCATGTTCAATGTCCATGTTGATGTACCTCTCTGACAATAATGAGGTCTAGTTCATGCTGCTTACTACAGTGAATGCTGTACAACGTGATTCTCGCTAATTAGAAGTTTGAACCTCCCAACTTTCAGTTACCCTCCATCCCTTTTTTCTAATCAGATTTGAGTTCCAATGTTGCTGAAGTTGAATAGGAAAAGTGAATACTGAAAAATACGGAAAAACTTATTCCTGAGCTGATTCTTCTTTCCGCCCCCTGGAGTGTGTTTTGAGGTTTTCTGGGTATGTTTGTGAAGGACTATATCCGACCTACCTCATTCAAGATATGTCCTTTGACTTCATTTTTGAAAGATGGGACTGTCTGCATGAGCAGAGACAGGCAGTATCAAATCCTTGGTATGTAAATTCTTCAAACTTTTGAAGCCAGCAATGTTACATGTATGTGTAAGTGTTCAGTGATGTCAACAAAGAGAGTTTATGGACTAATCTAATGTCCGCTAAACATCTCACAGGCAAATAAATATAAAAGCTCCTTGATGCAAATTTTAAAAATATAAAGACTACAATGGAACTAGCTATAGTACAGCTGTGACAGGAAAGAGCAGAAAAGGGTCAGAAAGCAAGAAGAGCATCAGAAATTGCACATTTTCACTCGTTTCACCAGCCATTGGGGGAAAACAAAACAAAACAAAACAAATCAAAAAAAAAAAGCCAACCCCCCCCCAAAAACCAACCAACCAAACAAACAAACAAATAAAAAAATAATTAAAAACCCCTCCCCCACACCACCACCAAAAAACCCAGCTGCATCTAAATATTATTCCAGACCCAGTAAGAAAGCTGATGAGATAGACAGCAAAACATCAGATATGGCTGGGCACTGATGGTCTCATTTCTATCCAGCTTCACGTCAGAGGTGAAGTAATAGGTCTCAGAGCAAGTCAGTGAATATACTGAAGGGCAGGTAATCCAGAAAGACCTACAGTGTTTGGCAGAATGTGCCAAGAGGTATTGTGTTAATTTCAGCATGGATGAATGGTAATGTCACCACCTGGGAAGGAGAACCTCCTCGAACCTATGGAGATGTATGGCTGCATCATGTGTAAGGCTTACTTGGGAACACAAATGCCACAACTACAAAGATAATGCTTCTTCCTTCTTCCCCCAGCTTTATGTGCCAAGAATGATTTTCTGTCATCTGGAATACCACTTGGGTCAGCTGGGTTCAGCAGTGCCAGCTGTATCTCCCCCAACCCTTTGGGGACCCCCAACCGCCTCACTGATGGGGTGTTGTGAGCAGCAGAAACACTTTGATGCTGCTCAAGGGGTGCTCCATAATAATGAAAACATCCCTGTGTTATCAGCACTTTTGCAACACAAATCCAGAACATAGCCCTATATTTTAAAGAAAAGTAACTCTATTGCCATCCAAACTAAATCTGGAGATACTCAAAACCTGACTGGACACATCTGTGAGCAACATACTCAGTTTTGAGGTGGCGTGGGGGTTGGACTGTGGTCCAATCACTCTAACGTCCTTCAAACTCCAGCTCTTTTGTGGTCATGTGCAATTCTGCTGGATGTTGTGTAGTTATGCCTTGACTGTATGAATTCCTGAACAAGCTAGTCTAACCTCACAGCTGCTCCTGTTTGCAGCAGGAAATGGACTAAGATCTCTTCAGGTCCCTTCCAAGCTTATTATCTTTTGATGCTATGCTTGGCAACAGAGCTGGGTAACGATGAGCCAACTAAACAGTTTAGGAAGCAACAACATAGATAGACCGTAAACATGCCTCAGAAAAGAATAGCTCTTTACTGTGCCTCTCAAAAGATTTTCTAATGCTCAGCTATAGAAACTCCACAAGTCACTGCAACACTGGAAATAGTTTAATGGCACAGTCATGTCTGAACTTCCTTTTATGTCTATTATTGTCAAAACATAGCAAGCACCAAATATAAAGCATTGTACTTGGACCTGTGAAAATCAGATGAGACAAATGCACGTATTATCAGCAGACATCATAGCAAATTTCAGGGTAATACTATTTGATGAAATCCTATCTGAAATAATGAAGAAAATAAATAATGAAGGAAACATCTTGCTTACATACTTATCCCATATGCAAGACATCCAATATGAAAGGCACAGTTGACAGAAGATGGAAAGATGATAGTAATATCTAAAGAAATTACTACAAGGAAATTATGAGGTGTACCTTTGCAGGAGTTTTTTATTCTGAGAAAAAGCTTTTTGGCAGATATCAAAATGAATGTCAATAAAACTTTTTTCATGGATTCAAAAAGAAAAAAGCTTGCAATTCCTGTACACATCCTTTGTGCAAGAAGGTGTAAGTGGGCTAAGTCTTGCTCAGTTAAATACACCAAAACTCCAGATTTTATAATGTAAAATTTGATGATACAAACCATCCTGTAAAAGGAATAACAGAAACAAAACCCAACACAATCATCTAGTCAAAATGAGAGAGACGGACAAACATGCTCATCAAGTCTAGATAACAGTTTAAAGGAAAACAGTTGAAAAATCATCAACAAGTCATAAAGTTTCCCTAATGAGGGGACATTGACAGACTAACAGCTTGGCACCCGAAGAGAAATCAAGGTAGCAGCTGCCGTTACAGCATAGTGGTAGGTCTATATATATATTAAATATGAGCTTAGAGAAAAACAAAGTCTGCTTACCCATCTGAACGTACCCTACATGAAAAAGGCTTTGGTGAATAGCTTCTAAACCCTTGGTTCATCCTTGCTAGGAAGAAAATAGGTTTGCACAAGTTACAGGGGACAATAAGGACCAACTGGTTCTGGGGAAAAAAAAATCACTAAAATGGATTGATCCAAAAAGTCCCACAGTGACAAAACCAAAACAGACTTCAGTCAGTTTCATGTGTCTATATTAGGGCAGTATTTTCTGTGAAGGAAAAATAGAAGAAAAAAAAAATCAAACAAACAAACAAAGAAACAAACAAAAACCAACAACAACAACATAAAAATTGGCTTAGCATCAGAAGAGATGGAACTACTGAAAGGAGTTGAAAATGAGAAAGAAAATATATTCAAAATGTTCTCCCAAAGATTGGGGAATACACCAAGGAAACTACTCACTGGAAATGTCATTAAGTTCAAAATCCTGTGAGCAGTGGTAAATAGGAGAACTTGCACAGTATGCATGGTTGAAAACATACCCTGAGTGATTCTTACTACCACTACATCTTAATGGTGTATTACAAATGATGCTTGCTGAAAAACAAAAGTATAAAAAGTTTCCTGCCACCAACATTGTTTCATGTTAAAATAGGGATGAGATATCCTTCAAGAACACAATAAGCTATACATAACAAAAACAAGAATATGTTTTCAATTAATATATACCTATTTGAGACATAAAAAGTTAAAGAATAACAAAAAATCAAGTTTATTTCAACTTTTGAAGTTTAGACAGCTTAGAAAGTTCAGATCCACTTTACTGGATAAACATCAGGTCCTCCTACTGAATGTACTTTTACTGGATATGGCTTTTTATCTCCTCTTATACAATTACCATAATCTCCTTTGGACAATTTCAGAAATACTTTTGGTTTCTACAAATCCACCTTTCTTTTTGAATCCTCATGGTAATCCTTAACAGCCATTTGTCCAGATGAATTTTCAGTTTCTGAATAGAGGAAAAACAATGGCTAAAATTTTCCCACATATTTATCTCCTATTGGAATACATACTCTGTACCACTCAGTGCAGATACACAGTGAAAGAATATTTTGAAACATATTAGTACAACTACTGTCTGCAAATATATCAGACAGCATAAAATGCAGCCTCTGCATGGATTTTGAAATCCAGATTTAAAAGCCCCAACAACATAAATGAAAAACCAAGATCTTTGGAATTTACTGAAATAAATTAAAGCTGTAAGGCCAGTGATTTATTTTGCGAGAACTTCACAAAACCAAGTAAGTTGACTGCAATATTGTTTTATTTATAAACTACTACCAATGTGTAATAACCCTTATAATAATGTAATTCTAGCAATTTGTGCCTTCCAGACTTCACGAAATTAATGTTAAAAAAATAACAAAAAGGAGAGCAGAAAAAAGCAACCTACTAAGTATCCTGGCTGTCACAATCATTAGATCTAGGGATCTCATGGTCTAGACAAATCTGAGGAGCACCAAGTGTTAAAACATAATAGAATTATCTCATTAATAAAAGATGTCAGAATAGCATTATCACACTGAACTTCAAATGAATCAATGTTTCACCTACACAAAAAAAATTCAGTGAAACAATTCACTGAAGTGGAAGCTACAAACCATTACAAACTTATTTTCTAACAGATTACAAAGCCAGAGGATGTGTACAATTTACTCTTGTGTAGCACTTGAAACTACTTCTTCTACAGAATTGCAGTACCCTTTCATTAATCTTTAAAGTTCCACTGTCTCTCACACAGAAGAATGAATTATTCAGAGGGACGGTCTGACTCGTCACAAAGCACTGCTGCTACTCAGGTTGCTTTGGTTGGTGTTGTTTGAATGAGTATACTAACCTGAAAAGAGCTTGGAAAGTCAGGGCACTGGATGAAAAAAAATGTCCCAATTTTTGTCCCAGTTAGAGTCTGAAGGAATGAAGTAAAATTAACAGGGGTATTTTTTGTCTGTGTTCCCTGCCATACACCTTATGACTTCTTTACATTTAGAAAACCAGTCATACTCATATTTTTATATCAGAAAGCAATTTATCCCTCATTTTTAAACTGGATTGTGTTCTCCCAGTGAAGATTGCTTCCCTAACCCCTAATCCCTTCTTTTTCACTTTGGCACTTTGAAAATGCATACAAGCATATAACAGAAGAAACAGTCTTTGCACTGTTCCCTACTTTATTGACGTTGTGGATCAAGTGCCCAGAGAGCTTAAGCTGCTCCGCAGAGGCAAAACCCTGGCATTTGCCAGAGAAAAGATCAACACTGAATGTTTTTTCTTTTTTCTTTTTTTTTTTTTTTTTTTTTTTTTTTTTTTTTTAATGCTCTCTGCAAGCATTTATTCTACAGTAGTACTAAATCAATGTCCTGCTCTTACTTTGTGGAGACTGTAAGTTATGATCTACTCTAAAATAGGAATCAGGGATTTTAATGAGCAGAGTAAAAACCTTCATAGAGTCAACACCTAGAAATTTTTCCTCTGAGCCCATAGCTACAGCTGAATTGTATTTCTCCTAGTAAAACATACTTTATTTTTATCTGTTATTATTAAAAAAGCAATTTTCTCTCTGTTGCAAAGAAAAGCAACCACCCTAAGTTTCTCCTCACAAGAGTTTTTGTCCACACTGAGAGTCATTTTTCGAGCTTGAGATAAGACATAAAAGTTATGGTATTTCCAAAATGTTCCCCTCACTGGCACTTTAGCTTACATTAGCAATTCACGTAAAATGACTTGGCCTAAAAAAATCTGTATTTGGTTCTGCTTCTTCATGACAGCATTCAAACACAAAGTGGGGGAATTGTAAACTTACAAGCAACTAATGAAATAGAGTGAAAGAGAGAACTGTTCTTAAAAGCATAATTAGAGACATTTAAAGGAAGTAGAGTGCACAATAGCATAAAAACAATTATATTTGCACATGAACTAAAACTACCAAGAATTCATCCTTTTCTCCAAATGTTTTTTTTTCTTTTTGAATTGAAAACCACAAACAGGTACTATTTATGAGGAGATGCCTTTTCTTATTCTTTAATACTTGCCAGCTTCTGTCACTCTTTTTCTTTATGTAATGATCCTTGCAAGAGCAATAATCTCTGCCAATGGATTTATCATTTGGAGAACATCGACTGTTTAGTCCCAGTTTTGATATTCTCTTAAACTGATTCTTTTCTGCCACAGATCTGTAAGCCATAAAAATACATAAAATGATAATACATACATAAAATACATAAAATACATAAAATACATAAAATACATAAAATACATAAAATACATAAAACTGAAGCATCATTCAATGCATTGTTAATTTGTGGACAAAGGAGAGAGGCTGCACAATACAACCAAACGTCCACATCAGTTCTACTGGGCACAAAGTTCTAGCCAGTCTCCATTGCACCTCAAAACTAAACCAGCAAAGCCAGTGCAGCACCAACCTGCCAAGAGTGGCAACCGTAATGTCAGGTTTGTGCTCTAGCATGGGGATCAGTCAAGGTTGCAACTTCCTCCCATCTTCGACTAGTCCCAAACCTGGAAACTTTTAAATTCAGCCAGCTAATTATGATGATAGAAAATCAGATGCAGCTAGCAAGTAGGAGCTCCTTGTTCTGTGTCTAAACCCATCAGAAATTCTTCAGAGGTATGAAAATTTTTAGATATCTGGTATGCATAGGTTTAACAAACACCTACAGTCTATAGCTGGAATAGAAGTGAAAGATTTTTACATGTTCTCACTAAACACCCTGTTCTTAATTCTAAGGTCTGCTGGAGATGGATGGGCATTCATAATGCTTTTATCCTTGTAAGTATTGTAATATTTGACACACACTGAATATATTGGTGCTCAGAAATACTGTGCTCTTCCATTGCCACAACTCAACATAGACGTACTTAACTGTTCATTTTTTGACTTTTTTAGACAATGATTGGGCTGTATGGCTATCTTTGTGCCCTATACCAGCTTCTATGCACATGGACATAGGAATGCAACTGGAATCACTACAGATTTATGAGAGACAGCACTAACTCAGCTGAAGAGAAGATAGCCAATGCACTGCCCTCAAAAATGACTGCTCATGATGTAGCTGATTTTAGAAACAAGGTTACAAGTATAAGTCATGATTGGCATCTTTAAAATTAAAATTCTCCCTATTTCTAATGGGGATTTCTAGCTTTTTTTTTTCAAGTATTCCTTGCAAATGTCACAGGAAAAATAAATTAAATATTTTTGCACAGACACAACACATTTTCTATTTTAGTCTATCTCTCAGCAAATAGGTAAAAGAGGAAGAAAATAGCAGAACAGAGCAAAAGAAGAAATAATAAAAAATTCCCTGTGTTTAGAAAGATAGAGACATATTATGCACTATATAAAGTCAAAATCCCATGCTTTGCTATTTGAAGTTCTCAACTTTTTCATTATAAGGTCTTTTTAGAAGTCAATTTTTTTCTTCTCTGCAAAGGAATTCTTAAGGCTACTGATTCCGGTGTAGAAGCACCGCTCTTGTAGAAATTGGGAGGACATTGCAATAATAAAACCCTGTTGGAAGCTGATTATACTTGTGATTATAAGAAAAATTGCCCTAGAGATTGTTGTAGGCAGAATTAGCCACCGTAAAGGCAGGAAGATTTTTAATTATACGTACTATTCTTCCCTTCTGTAATCTTGACAAGCAGTGCCGATTATTGGTAACATTTCTCTACCCTTTATTTTTTGGTTTTTTTTAAAGTATATTTTCAGCATACATATATCATCTGCCAGGAACACAAGCCCCCAAAACACCAAAGCTACACCACAGAAAAAGATACAGGGTAAGAAGGGGGTGGGGGGCCAATACTGAAGTGCTTCCCTTTCTTGTGCGGTTAAAGGAGAGCTGTTGTCTGCTCAGGGTGTGAATACCTTGAAGAACACAATTACTACCTAAAATCATAGCCACTTTATTCTCTCTCTTCAAAGAGAAACAGTTTATTAAGGAAGCACATAATTCACATCAGGGGTGTGATTTTGAGAAGGTATTTCCATTGTAAGCAGAAATTTCATTCCTTTGCTGGGTGTTCCTTCAAGAATTGAGAACCAGAAGAATAGTCCAGAGCATCCACTTGAGAAAGAAAACCTCAATGGCTTCATCATGAGAATGCATAAAGATAGGAACTATTTCAACCATTCTGTTCTCATTGCTTTCACAATAAAAACAAGAACACAAGATGCAACACTTTGTCCTCCACATCACAGTGAACCATGAACACAAAAAGGCATGACATGAAGTCACAGCTCACAAAACGAGGACCTGTTTCAAAAGTCATTAATGACTTCTATTGGATCCCCAATGGGCACCCTAAGAATCAGGTTCTTTCAAGCTGCAAAATAGATTCTGACCATCTCTTACGAATTCCTAGTACCTCACATCACCATTTTCACAATCAACACTCTCTAAAATTGCAAAGTCCACCCAGGAGATCTCTGGGAGGAGAGCTGTAAAATATCCCAGAGATCAGACAAAATTATTTGAAGCATATTCTGCAGAGAACACATACATGTTTTGATATGACTTTTCAATTCAGAAGAATTGAATCTTCAAAAACTAGTCTACCTGGTTTGAAATACTCTTTCCTACTACAGAATGCATACTGTGTCAGGGATAGCTGACAAATGACCTTTTGCAGTACACAGTTCTGAACTGCCTGGGAACATTTTTACAAAACCCCCTGATTTGATAGAACACAACTGGGCATTATCTTTTCCAGAAAGCACTCCTAACTTTACTGTGTATGTTGCACAAACACACAGACATTTCAAGTCAGCCCTTTTTTGTCTTCTAATCAGTCCTTAATTTATCCCTACAAGAAAAGTGCAATTTTTAAATATTAATCTTCTGTGACAGTCTATAGAAATCTTTTGAAAGTTGGACATTCATTGATGTGTCATGACCAATACTAAAATATTAGAAATAAGTGCCACTTTCTTTCAAAATATCCATTTTTGCAGTCCTTAATCATAACTCTTGGGCACAAAATAATAAAAGTAGCTTAAAATTGTCTGCAAATGTGTCTCACAGTTTGTAGATGACATGAAATTTCATCTCCTTTTCATCTTTTGAGATTTCATCAGCT
Source organism: Chamaea fasciata (assembly GCF_029207755.1). Classification (NCBI taxonomy): domain Eukaryota; kingdom Metazoa; phylum Chordata; class Aves; order Passeriformes; family Sylviidae; genus Chamaea; species Chamaea fasciata. The sequence continues at coordinate 4,237,005 of NW_027094089.1, read as the reverse complement.
GATTAGTGAGCAGAAGCACTTACTATCAGGAAGGTAACAGACTCACAACAGAAATGTTGTAACTTTTGAAACAAAAAGGCGCCAGAAGTAGAGGGCAGGAAAATAATATATCAGTCTCTGACAAAGGCTTAATTTTATTCACAATACTTTTTTTGACCTCTGAAATGTTATAAATTCCATGGACCACACTGCAATGTAGTTATTTATTAAAAATAATGGGACTCTTACTGTTGAATGTGTGATCCCACAAGTGAGGGTTTTGAAGACTTGTCAGCACTGGGCAATTCTCTAGGCTTTTGTAAGGGTAAAATGTTTAGATTTTAGCATTTTATTCCTTGCTACTTCTTACTCAGCAAAATTCCATGCAGAAAATTTCTTTTTACTTATACAAATAAAAATAATAAATTTTTTAAAAATCCACTGATTTCCACATCACCAAGAATACTCTTGAAATAGTCTAAGTTTAGTTCTTTGCTGACAAAATCTGGTTTTTGTACCAACTTTGATAGGTGTTCCCAAGGCCAGGGGCCCAGTAGTGCTGGTAAAGGCAGAGGAGAAGGAAGGTTTGAAAAACTCATCCTGTGCAGTATTTCTGGTGAATGATTCACTCTCCTCTTCAACATCAGGCCCGTATTTTCCTTCTGCTCCTCCTTGTTGCTTATATACTTGAAGAACATTTGCTTGTGGATTTTAACATCTCTGGCCAATTTTAATTTGAGGTCAGCTTTCAGTTTTCTAACTGCACCTCCGCACAAGCTGGCAATGTCCACTTTTCTACATCTCTTACATTATCTTCTGGTTTTGAGCAGACCCAAGAGGTCACAGTTAAGCCAAAGGGTCTCTTGTTCCACTTATCTTCCTTGACCATCAGAGGTGATGAGTTGTCTTGGTGCTTGTAGAAGAGCATTCTCAAAAAACTACCAGCAGAACTGCTTGCAAGTTCTTCTATCTTACATGGAAGCTTCCCGTGAAATTCCTCCCAGCTGAGCTCTGGGTGGCATCAAGTTTTCTCTTCTAAAACCTTTGTGCTAGTATTAACCTTCTGCTCTAGGCTTGATTCCAGACTCCTCAATACTGTGATCAACTCAGCCTAGGCTATCACAGGATATTACAAAGCAGTTTTTATCACTAACCAGGATATCACAAAGCAGTTTTTATCCCTTTGTAAGTAGCAAGTCCAGCAGCACCTCACTCCAGGCTGACACATTCACATTTTCATGAGGAAGCTGTCCTCTACACAAGCCAAGAACTTCAGGGATGACAAATGAGCTACTCTATTGCTCTTCCAACAAATGTCTGGATAGTTGAACTTACCCATAAATACCAGGTTCTCTTGATGAATCTTGCTTAAGAAACATCATACAGCCATCCACTGTTGCATTGTATCCCCACAACAAAGCAAATGTTTCCATTTTAGGAAAGAGGTTTCAGTTTCACCCCTGACTTTTAAGAAAGAAGCACCAAAACTTTCAGTTCTTCACTCATAGTAATTGGCCCAGAGGAACCTGTTGGACTTTTTAGCTGCTCCTCAGAAATGTAGCTGGATTCTATTGGGCAGCAAGCCAAAGGACCTTCCTGAATCATTAAGTGCATAAGAAAGAGCACAGAGGTGCTTGATGCTTTTTGGGGTGCCTTAGCCAGGTGTAAGGGGCTCCCCTGTACCTGTGCACAGCTTTTGTTTTTGTTATTTTCTCTTTAATTAAAACCTTTTGCTTTCAAAGCACACTGATTAGCCATCTTGTAATTTTAAAGCTATTTCTGGGAGGTTGCAGGTCAGCCCTCAGAGCTTGAGACACCTTTGTGGGGCTTATAACATGCTGGCCACCTTGCAGAATCGTATCAATCCATCACAGTTATCCAGTCAAGTGAGTTGTCCCACCATTTTTCGGTCATTCCTAAGATATAATTACTTTCTGACAAGGTGCAAAGCTCTTGCTCCTTATATTTGTTCCCCAGGCTGTGTGCATTGGTACACATATACTTGAGATGGTTGGTCTTCTGATTTTCACCTTGGAAGGCTGGAGGAATGCATTTCCCACACCCAGCAAGTGTCTTCCATATAGGGAAAAGTTTAAGACTCACATCTTGCATTTCTTACAAGGTAAAGAACCCAGAAACTTCTTTGCTGTTCTGGCAGTAATTGGCTCAGTACCAAGAGATAAACACCCATTGAACCTTTTCGCTGTTCTTCAAATCCTGTACCTCTCCCTATTGGAAGCAAGCCAAATTACCCCTCCTAAAACATTAAGTATTTAGGAAGGAGCCCAAGGAAGTAAAGGGCTTTTTTGGAGTGCTTCCATCAGGGTGTCAGAGACTTTCTCAGACACCTGTGCATGGCTTTTCTTTTGTTTTCTGTAACATTTGTTATTTTTCATTTGTTAAACATTTTACTTTACAAAAGAGCAGTCTAGCTAAAATTATTTTAAGCCAATCTGCAAAGGCTGGAGCCTAAAAGATTAATACATTTACACTCTGGCCACGTGTTGAACTGGATCAGGAGGCAGCTAAGGAGCATTTCTCACCGCCCTGGTTGACCTGCCTCACTGCCCTTTGGTTGCAGTGGTGTGAGCATTGCCACTTAGGAAGTGGTTCATCTTAGGTCATTTAACTTCCTACAGCTGGATCATATGTAATTAAGCAATTTTTTCTCACAGTTTTCAGACTTTACTTGCAAGTTTTTAAACCTGGTGTTTTTTTCCTTAACGTTTACAGTAAGGTGCAAATCTGTCTGTAATAAGTAATACATTCATAATAATGTCCACATAGTTAATGGTGAACAAACTTGATTTTGAATAGAAGACTGTCAAATGTTTGCAAATGTTTCACTCCAGTAGCAAATTTGCAAATATTTCTCTCCTGTACCACAAAAATGATCAAGTGTATAATAATTTCAAAGTTTAATCTATGCTATATATAAACACTCTTCGAGTGAAAAAATCTGATTATGATGATGACCACATTAACATTTATTAGATGGCTTACCTCAGAAAGTCCAAGCAAATTAACGGTTTAAAGTTTCCAACAGTCTCCCTCTTCATTTATTGAGATACTCAGAGGAGCTAAGGGCAAATTTATTGTTTCAAATTCAAAAGAAATTAAACTAATTGACTTTTTCTAAAGAGAGGCCATTGCATTTAAGAAAGTGAAGAAGACAGTTACCAAGCAACTATGCTCAGCCTACATACATTGTCTATTCATAATCCCTAGCACAGTACAGGAAATGACAGGCTGTCACTACAGAAGAGAGAAGTGCTGAATTATGCCATTTCTTTCCTGTGCTACCTCCTACAGGAGAGAAAGCAATTATATCCTACATACATTGATTAGGTCAAATAACTAAATAACTGCAGTAAGTTTGAAATATTTGGATGTCTCAGAGCAGCCACATAATGCAGTGAGAATGCTTCCAAAAATACAGCAAATTGCCTCTGAAGTATTAGTACCAGACAAGTTGGACAAACATCTGTTGCATAGCTATCTGGGTAAAGAGTTTCAGAGGTAGAATTAAATTTCAGTTTGGCCCATCAGTGTTGTAATTTACAAGTCATTGTCCTGATTCTGCAATTATAAAAGGTGGGCAGATTGTTGTGACAGCATGAAATACTGTTAACTTCACTGAGGCTCAGCATGCATGTAACCTTCAGCACACACACGGCAAAACAGAGGACCAGAGCCTATGATGACCTTTTCTAGGCTTCTAATAAATGAAAACACAGCACTTCTCTGAATACATGGCAGAACTGAAGCCTAAATAAAGTCAGTAAGAATTCCACCATTAACTTCTAAGACAACTTCTTAATTTTCTTCATAATCTTTGTGCCTAAAAGAACCATGAGAATAGGGGACATTTACTTTCAAAATCAAGTTGGAAAAAATAAAAAGAAGAATCCTGAAAGCTGATGTTGCTGAAATTTTATCAATATGGCTAGGATAAAAAGAACTGATTCCTCTGCTGCAATGATGACTTGTACCCAGAAAACATGTTTCTCACTGTCAGCAGCAAACAGAAACTCTGAAACAGCATTTTAAATTTTGTAAAAAAATTTCATTTTATTATATTGTATTTTTCCTCTGTTTTCACAAATAGATTCTTCCTGTCTGGACCCAGAAATAAATAAGAAATACAAAAATAACTTCTTAGTTAGTAATTGAAGGAAAAAAGGACACGGACCCTCTTCTGTATTAGAGAAAACCCACAAAAATCCCATTATTAAATAATTAGCAAGATAATTAAATGAGAACATCAGTGTTTGCTCATCTTTAGAGCATGGGCTTCACTCTTGGTTTTCATTCACTTTTTCCTCCTCTGACTGCAGGAAAAAAAAAATCTTTAGAGCCTATTTACTTCAATCCCCGTTGGTTTTAGAGCCGGACTTGATAATCTTCATGAGTCCCTTCCAAACCAGAATAGTCTGTGATTCTGTAATTCTTATTACTGGATTCAAGCAAGTTTGTCTAGAAAGAAAAGATCCCACCCCTCTTCAACTATAGGAACAGAGGTATTTACCATCTTTTGTACTGAGATCTACAGATCCCACACAGAAAAGAGGTTATGTAAACATCACTGTTCAAGGGGTTAGAGAAACACCAGCACTACAGGATCTGTTTAGAGCAGGAACAGAACTTTTACTCCAACACAAAATAATGTTTGCACAGAAAATCTTTTTTATTCCCAGGTGCAAATAAAAGCTGCTTTCCAGGACTCCACAAAATGTTGTTCAGCTGCTTAGGTCAGGCATAGGGAATAGGCATTGTCTTGGACCCACACTTTCTTCCAAATAATATAACCTGAAAGCAACTGAAATCTACTTGTCATGAATGTTGGGAATATTAAATAAATCACCCAAGGCTAATACATCAAACTAGGAAGATTTGGGGTTAGGGGAAGACCAACTGTATAAGGAAATTTTACTTTTTGTGGGGCTTCTGCATTAATTGTTAATAGCAAACTCTTTAATTTTACCTATTTAGTAGTGATGATGTTTTTCTGGAACTAGCAGAATTCATAATTTACACATACAATGACATCTACTGTATGCTTCATTTAACGTACTAAAAATCTAAAAGTGGTCTACAGAAGATTAATCCCTAAAAGTAGATCTGATAAATACCTGCTTGAATTACAATTTTTTAACTGAATCATCATAAATCATGAAAGTGAACAGCTACAGCAGTTTTAATCATCCTTGTCATCAAAACCAGTGGTGCCCCAAATTTTTGCTTAAGCCATTGACAAATCATGGAAAGTGAATGACAATAAATGAATGGCAGTGTGCTTTTTCTTGCAAAGAATAAGTCTAGATCCTAGGGAGGGAAGAATATAAAGGAAAGCCAGTGAAAAAAACAGAGGCTGTATGTCCAAAGGATGCAAATAAATGATGAAGGATAGTCAGTAACCATTGACCAGAAGAATAGAAATGGATTAACAAGATTAAGTTCCTCATACAAAAAAAAAGTCTATTTTTTTGTACAATTTTCAAGATTGAGTCCACTTCAGAAATTCCAAAACGAAATAAACCTATTTTAAAGTCTTTCATTTAGTGCAAAACTGTTTTCATTCTTTCACTTTAGTGGCACTGCTTCATGGCCAGCTCCTTATTATAGGCATTAAATAGATATGATGTGTGTATTGTGCAGTCCCTGCCCTGAAATGTCTCATCAGCACAATTCATGCTCAGCTTCATTAACTGATTGTACAGATAATCCTGGCTACCCTGAAGAAGCCAAAATGAAGCTCCTCAGCAGAAATACTTAAAACAGAGAGAGTATGACAAGTGTTGCCTTTAACCTAGATATTTGCAATTTTTTGCTAGTTAGGGTTGTAACTAGGAGTATTCCAGGAGACTCTTCTGAGTTAGTTCAGCTAAAATATGTAAAATTCCATTATGATAAACACATGACTACTGTGTTTGCTGTTCTTCTATCTCCCCTAAGCTGTCAATTCAAATACAACAGAAAGACTTTCTCTAAAGTATCAAAATATCTTTAAAACTAGTCTGAGTTCTTTTACAGACAAATTGCATAAAATTAAGTTTCTTGGATCTACAGAGTGGGGCAGATATGTATCCCCAATGGAAAACATCTGGCTAACAGCTGTTGCTATGACATGACCTGCAGAATATATTTTTTCAAGTATTTCTTTTAACAGTGGAAAAATCCAGGTGTACAAAGAGCCTTTAAAAAAAAAAAAAAAGGCCAGAGCAAGAGCAAACAGCAGGAAATGTCTTCATTTTCTGTTTTCACTATTATTTTTAAGTTATTACAGATTTACTGCTGCTGAGAAAGTATTTTTTTCTAATTAGAGATGAGCTAGCAGAGTGAATCAATAGCAGCAGTTGCAGTCAGTCTTATGCTGATGGCCCAGGCAGTGAACTGGAGAAAAATAAAAAAAAACCCACAAGATCCTGGAAAGTGTTTTCCCTGCTTTTTTAAGTTTCTGAACACCATTTTTGCAGGGAAGAAATGCATTACTGGGGCTCAACATTAGGCTTGTCTTAGATCTAGGGCTGAAGACAAATTGAGCATTAAATCTTTTCAGAGCATAAGATCTCCTGCTTAGAGTTTATTTCACTTGACTTGCAGGGGAATCCATTTTATCAATAGGCTCCTGAAGGCTAATAGTCCCAGATAGAGCTTGGGATTTCTCCAACATATAATGCAGACTAGAAGATTCATAGAATTAATTTCTCCCTCATTCCCCTTCTCCTGCTTGTTTTGCAAATCTTGGAACCCTGCAGATGTAGGACTCGAAAGCAGACTGTATGACCATATTAATCTAAGAATGAGGGACCTTACACATAAGAGAAAGGAACAAATTATATACATAAAACCTCACAGCTTCACATATTCTGTACGAATAGCAGGCACATATAATAAGCATAAATAATGTTTTAATATGGCAGTTTCCTAACAGTTTTATTTTTAGTATCATGGCAATGCTTTAGAAGAGTGAAAGGCAATCTAACAATTAGATGTGCTATAAAAATCTACATACTTGTTTTAGAACTGTGGATGATGACCTAGTATAAAACCCAACAGAGCATGAAACTCTCCAAAACCTGAAAGAAGTTGACTATCTTCAATACCTGAGGAAAACCTTCAGAGAAAATTCAGTAAAATACAGTAGCAGTAACACTTTACCAAATCCTGTTTTCTGAGTGAAAATGTTGTCACTAATTTCTGAGTGAAAATCTCTCACAATCATGCAAACTAGGGGAGGGGTTTTTTACAAGAGTATTACAAATAAACAAATGTTTCCCAGTTTTCTCTCTAATACAAACTGGTTTCGTTCCACTCCATGTGGAAGTGGATACATAATCAGGTCTGTGATCTGCTTCTTGTCTAAAACAGATGCTGAAGGTGGCCTTTGGTTTCCTCTCCGTCCAGGCCAGACTCCAGCCAAGCTTAATACACCACTAGAACTAGAAACATGAAACTAGGTCCACATAGGATCTTCCAGAGTGAAATAAAACTTTTTCAGATAACTTGCAGGACTAGAATGTAAATGGGAAGAAGGGATTGCCACAGGGAGACAAAAGCATTTCTTACAAGTGGTCAGTACACCTTTTCTCCACTAGATTCACACTTATCCTTTAAAAAGAAGCCCTGATTATTAGAAGTGCCTCTTCCCTTCTATAGGTTCGTGAATGTCACAATGATATTTAAACGTATTTGATGTTATTTAAAGGTCAATCAGTCATCTAGAATGCAACATAATATCCAGGAACAATGCTGCAAAGTGTCTCTTTGGAAGACATACGCTCCCTTGTTCACAGAAATTAGATGTAAGGTCTGCCATCTTTTAAAGTAGAAAACGTTTTTCTTGCCAGTTTAATCATAGGATATTATTCATTTGCTCAACAGCATGAAAAAGAATACTACTTTCAAAATAAAGAATAATAAAATATGAAACTGTGACAAAAAGACCTTGAAATATCCAGCTTGTTGGATGGACCGGGAATAATGAAAAGGCAGACCACACCAAATGTGCAGAACATGTGCATTCCTGAGTGAGGCTTGTCTACACATGAAGTTCTGCAGTCTCAATCCACATTGGGGCAATACTCAGGCACGTATCACTTATCAAGTTCTTCCTGCTTCATTCCCTTCTGCTGAAAGGAGACCGACATGCAAGGACTGACTGGAAGACAACTGGACCATTTACTCTCTTGTGAGCAGAAAATTGGGATCTCTGCCATCACATGGCAACAGAAGATTCAGGCAGAGGTTGCAACACCAGAATGTCAGGAGCAGAAGAGAGTGTCATCTTTAAATGCACAGTTTAAGAGTACTTGTCTTCAAAAACACTGCAAAACCATAAGTGTTGAAGAAATCAAACTTTTTAAATCAAATCTAGACTTCCTCTACATCTTGCACAAACACAAAATAACTCGAATTACACGATGGAGAAGATCAGAATATCATTACTGCTTTACCTTAAAATCTCCAATATTGGCATGGGCTAAACTAATAGGTTATTTGCTCTGGCATTTCACAGTGCTCAATACATATGAACATTTCCGAAATGAGAGAGGGTAGGAGGGAGTCTTGTAACTTTTGTGAGAAGCTGGTTCAAATCCTTTTGTGGTGGAACTTCATTTATGTCATAGGAAGGATAAATTTTGTTTGTTGCACTCTCTCCTTCTGAGTGAAATTTCACACAGGATTTTAAAATGCATTTTCCCAGTGTGTGTTTCCCTGAAGGCCTGAGCCTCAGGGCTGAATCAGGTTAGCTTTTTTCACCTCTATGGACTATATTAACACACTTAAAACCGACACGGGTAACATGACAATTAAATGAACCATACATTTGCTTGGTAGAAAGAAAAGCAAAATACAATCTGTAATACTGCTTGTAAAAATCTAGGCATTGTGCAGAGGGATATATTACAGACAGGAGAAATACACACTGCTAGGAGGCCTGAAAAACCTTATTTAATAGGTCATATTGGTTTGGTTTTTTTTTTACTAGTAGATTTGGAAGAGATTCTGGTGTGGGGTTTTTTCTCTGCAGGATTGCAAACATTTAGCAGCTTTTTCCACTTTTTCATTGTGATCCAGAAAATTTAAATCCTAAACATTTTTTTTTTATTGTGGTTAGATAAGGAAGAGCTCTGGGAAAGAAAGGCGTCCCGAATTTTACTTGCACTAAATATGTAATGGTCAAAAAGTGTCAGGAGAAGAAATTTAGACCAAGAAAATGAGGACCTGTTAAGAAAAGAGTATGTCATGCAATGTAATTTTCTCCTCTGCTAGAGGAATCTTATGTCATTATTAAATACAAGGATGATAGTTACAACACATTTTCTAACTCTCAAGAAAAGAATGCAATTTACAGTGATGGTCTTTTCCATGTCACTCTGCAAGACAGTCATAATTTCCCCAAGGGGGAAAAAAAGAATTTAACTATGCAGTAGATAAATATTTTGGTTCTTGTCAGTGAGATACTGTATTAATCAAATTTCCTTGGAAAACACAACTTATTCTGAGTATTTCAAATTTTGAGTCTGTGTAAACCAATTTTTATTTTAGCTATATCCTGACTGATGAGGACAATCCAACATATCTGAAAAATGGCTCACAAAAATTTAGAAAACAGCAAAAAAGGAAAAAGAAGAGCCTGGTTTTTAAAATCTGGACTCACCAAAGAATTATCCACCCAAACAACAAATTTTGAGCCTAATCCTACCAAAACTACACTATGAACACAAAGTATTTCTGAAAATTAATGCATACTAATGGATCTGACCAGTCTCATACTAGTGCACCTTGACAGAACATAAAAAAAAGAATTCTGGGAATTGGAGACTAGATGTCTGTATGACAAGAAAGAGACATGTTTGAAAAGGACTAAATCAGGGTCAGATAGCAGCAGAGAACTGAGTAACAATAGCAAATCTTTTTTACAAGTACACACTGGTTTTGCTATAGGTGCATCCTCACATGGACGTTTTTGGACCATGCATTTTTTACCTTTTTCATACAGGAGGTCTTGGGGCAAAATAAGCCCTCTGAAAGACAGTATCAAAACAATTAGCTGAACAGGTAATGACACTTTTTAAGTAAGAGACAGGTTTTATATGTCCTTGTATATGCTTCCCAAGTCGCAGCAAATGGTTCAGTTAATAATTAGGTAAAATCTATTCAAAATATGCATGCTAACCAACCTAAAACAACAAAATAAAATGCTAGACATAAATGCAGGGCTCATGCTAGTCATAAACAAAATTTCTAGTTGACAAGTTAAGAAGAAGCAGTAAAATTGTCATAGTTGATCTGAGCCTTAATAAATATTTAATACTGCTATGACCATTGAGAGATCATCAACTGCCACTAGGGAAAAGACAGGAAGGAAAATGATCCTTTCCAGTAGCCTTAAATATCACTTTTGAATCTTTCTTTCTTTTGAGGACTGAGTCTCTAGAACTCCCACTTTGATCTGCAGCCCAGTTCTCACCTTTTTCTTTCATTAAACATACCAGATACTGTTGAATCCTAATTTAGTCTTCCACCATTTTCATGGCGAAACTGTATCACAGCTACATTACCAAAAATTTTGAGTGGGTGTCATAATACAGCTGGTCTGTAGCTGAACAAGATAAATTCTCATTAATTATATTAATTAATTAAATCTTATTAATTTATAATGAGATAAAGCTCATTGCTATTTACTGAGGACACTCAGTGTGTTTCTGTCGTCTCTCTCTTTGACCAACGACCCCAAGTGGGTAACAAGTGGGCATTTCTAACCCTAAACTACCATGGAAAAATATGAACCTGAAAAAACTCTTCAGGGCAGAGTCAAAAACACTCAGTAAGATTTCATATATTGAAATGAAATTTTGTAATTAATTTAAAGCATGACATCAGAATTTGTTCAAGTTTTTTCTAAAGTTAGTGATACAAATAATTTGCATTATGATAATTTTTGCAAATATCCACGTAGGGCAAGTGATAACAAGGGAGGCAGAGGTTAACTTGATAGACAACATGAGATGAACTTTTACAGGTCCAGAGCCTCTGTATGTTCTCCTTTAAATTTTACTCATTAGTGTGTTCAAATTCTCATCAGGTGGGAGACTGGTCACAAACAGGGATATGTGAGCATGCTAAAAGACAAAAAAAATCCCTTCCTAAACATTCGTTTTACAATTCACTAATTTCTTCAGCCAAGAAATCATCACTTAGTTCGCTTCATACTGCAGAACCTGACAAAGCCAATTTTGAGAAGACAATTGGGCCTCAACAAGAAATTTTGTTTTCAACGGCTGTTTGTAGGAAAAACATTAGACAGTTGCTTGCAATGTTAATTTGACCAAAAAGTGTCTGATAGTTTCATCCAAAACCCAAGAAACAAAGAAGTTAATTCCTACACAACCTCACCACAAAGCTTGATTCCTCAACACTAATATTACAGTTATCTTGAGTTAATATTCTATTTCCATGTCCCTTATATCAGAGAAAGAAAAAAAAAAAAAGCATTACGGGACTGAGCTTCACACAGTAAAAATCAGTTTATGGATGATTTTAAACACCAGTAGTACCCCATGAAAAGTTGAAAGCAGCAGCACCTTGAATACTGTTATTTTACCATACCATTTCATCTGTCCTTTAAAGCAAAAAGAATCTCTTGGTGTACCTACTTCTTTTATTTTCCTTCTCATCCCTTTCTCCACATCAGGAATGTCAGAGTTTCAGTAAGAAAAGAAACCTGTGAGAAATACTCTCTATTACAGTTCAGGGCTTTAAGAAATCTCTTCCAGATGCCTTTGCAGAAGTAGAAATGCTGACAAAGAGTTCCATAAATGGTTCATGTATGTCAGGACTAAGAAGGAAAAACTAAACCAGTATACTATTATCCTGTCCAGAATTTGGATGAAAAGGTCCTACAGTTATTACTGGCTTATTTTTTTCAATTCTTCACAATACTTTTGTATTTTTACTAATCCTGTAACTATAAATTCCTTGTTACTCTTCTCCAGTATCAGGTGCAAATGTAGCCTGCCCCCCACCAAGTATGCAACAACACTTGAACAAAAAAGTACATTGAACTTGAATGCCTATGAAATGAACAATAAGTTTCTTATCTTCATGTCTCTTATTTATATTAATAAATATTACATGTTTTCTACTAGAATAAGATTCTCCACCAATATATCAAGTGAAGAAGCACACATTCAAAAGTTGTTAAAAATGTCAATAAGGCTGTAGTTTCATTGGCAAAATTGACATGCCTGTAATTTTTAATGTATAGCCTTTGGAACTGTCATATTTGACATTGTGATTTGATTTTTACACTGCCATGTGATACAATTCACATCTCTAAAGTCTGATTTTGATGTTCCTCTCCAGTTTTCCCCGGATAACTGAAGAGCTGACTCATGGCGCTTCTATCTCCACTTTCTCATTCTGGTCCATCAAGCAGAAAATTTCATCAAAAAAGACAGGAAGAATATATACAGCCACTTCTGTCTGAGAAGTGACAATTTTCTGCATTCTAATAAATTACATTTTAGGTAAAAAAACCAATATTTCATAGGTTTCCAGAAACATAAAATCGATAGATTATTAAAAATAGAATTTTCAGGAGCAAAGAAGACTGAGGATCACCTCACACAAAATTATAGGGAACACATTTATGAGGAAAATTCCAGGCTCCATTATGTTTCAAAGTGCGTATATGTGTGTGTGTGAGTGTACATGCACACATTCAAGATTAATTCCTGAACAGCAAATGGCAGGGAAAGAAAACAGCTTTTGTTCCCTGAAGCTGGCTCCTGCTGTTGCAATCAGCACAGGCTTTCATAACACACATAAGTATATACACAAACTGCTGGAGAAAACCTTTTAGCACTCTGGTCCCTTCTTCAGATTTTCAACCAAAAATAAGTGAGAACTGAGGAGGGGAATAGAGACAAAAAGAAAGACTGGAGGCCTAAATTAACGTTTTATTTCCAATTTTTCCCAGATCATGTTTCTCCAAGTGAAAATAGTGGTGATATATTACCAACAGAAACAAAACTGCTGCTTCTGACACATTTTATGGATCAGACCTCAGGTTTTAGTCCACAAGAGAAAAAAAGACTACCCTGAATACTTAAGTAGTAGCTATTTGTAGATTGCATATTTTAAGGGAAATCCTCACTTAGAGGAGAGCTGGCTTAATTTCTTTTATGGCTGTTCCCACAATGTAGGGGAGCATAAGGGGACATTTTACTGTCTGGATGTCAAAAGTATATGGCTGGAAAGCTTATGCCCTTTAGTACCACACTATATTCCAGCTGTCAGTAGCAGATTCATAGTGGTCGTTGTGGGTGGACTCAGCCTGGAACAGCTCAGCACTTCCTCAGGCAGATCACAAGCTAAGTGAGGAACTGGGTGTCCTAAGCCTAGAGACAGAAAGAATAAGTGTCACACAGTCACCTTTCAGCCAGGTGCTCAGGACACAAACAGGAAGGTTGACTACCTGGTTCAGTATCTATGAAGTGAAAAGTAATTGTGTATGAGTATGCAGGAATTTCTTGACAATACAAGTACAACTGACAATACAAGCCCAGCGCAACTGTTCTATACCTCCTGTATTTCCTGATATTAAATGGCTCTGTGTGGCTATTTGTATGGTTTAGATTGTTTCATACTTACAGGAATTGTCAGAGGCTTTGTGATGCTGATTGAGATATTTGGATATGTACTCTTTTGAAGGCTGTATTTGGGGATCACCACACAGACTTCACTCAGCAGCAACACTTTACATGGCACCAGAAGTGAGGTGCCTTACCCTGTAGTTAATTTCACTGAGTACAGAGAAAAATCAAAATTTTCTGTTTTCTATGTACGTGCTTCCACAGAAAAACTTTTTAAAGAGTAAAAGCCTCTACAGCAAAGAACAAAGAGTAGAAGTCTGCAGTGCTTATGCAAACTTCATCCCAGAATTTGTATGAAAATAATCAATTACATTCCTATTCTACAGTTTCTTACATGGAGTTCTATCCCAATTCACACTAAATTGTTTATATACATTTAGTGATTGTCTACTTGATTTAATCTACATTGTCTGGTAGAAGACACTAAATTTAGTATACACCATTCCACTCCAGAATTTTTTGATGTCCAAACTAGTAACAGTTATTTGGTTTTGTTTTGTTTTTTCAGTGCAATCATTAGTTTAAAATCTAAGTGCTTCACACCGATTAGGGTCTCAGTTTAAATGCCTAAACATTGATATCTAGTGCTGTGCTATAGAACATATGAGAGACCTGCACAATGCTGTCATATAGCAACACTTTACCTACTTGACTTGCTTGATTGCAGAGCATGTTTCACAATTATGAATAACCCAGTATAAGGCCCCAAAATTTGCTCAATAAGACTCATGAAAAAGCTTAGGGGGTTTTAGGTACTCTGATTTAGAGGCAGGGGAGAAATACCAACAGGTTCCCAAGCAGTCAAGACAACAAAAAGCTTTACTGGCAACTTCAGAATATCAGAGAATTTTTGCAAAAGTTTGGAGCAGCATTCAATCAACATAGAACATTTCATAAAGCAATAACTTACAACTCATTCAACTTTGCAAACTCCAAGCCCGTCTGATTTTACATTACTCAAAACTCCAAAAAGAGGGACTTAGAAGAAGAAGAAGGAATAGAAGGAAAGAAAGAGAGAAGAGATAAAGAACAGATATAGCTACCACTCGTGGTTTCAGCAGTGTTAGAAATCCCAAAGGGAGATAGGATCAAGACATGTGCTTGTCTCATGTTCTGGGTTAAGTACACTTTGGCCTTCCTGGATCCCTCCCAATTGGGGGAAGGTCACCTGGCCACTGTGGGGCTGGACTGCAGCTCCCAGGGCAGGTGTGGAGCAATGCCTCCAGCACGCCATGGATTGGCAGCCAACCAGGGGTTGGGATAGAGGCCCCCAGGGGTGGGGTGTGAGGAGCATTATCTCACCCAGCAAGGCCCAGCCTGCCCCTTCTCCCGAAACAAGTATGAAATGTTTTAAGCCAGCAGTCATTCCAGCCTCTCACACCTGGGATTTAGTGTCCATGGTTAAGTCTGCCCCTCAGCTGTGATCTCATCTGTATGCTGCATCTCTTCCCTGGTGACCACCAAGTCAAAAATAATTCATCCTTGTGGTGCCAGTCCAGATCTACCTGTGACACCTTGACGTTTGCAGCTTGATCCACGTGTCCATTGCGGTGATGCTCTTCAGCAACCAGACTGTTGGGTATGTGAGCATCTACAAGATGCACTTTTACAGCCAACTTCTCTACCCGTGCAGCAATGTCTTGCCACAATTCAGTAGCCCTGATGGATTTACTTGTGTGCTGCCAGTTGATCTTTTTCCACTGGCCCAACCACCCTTGCATTTGTCACCATCCACAAGTCACTGTAGGGGCACTTCTTCCACCTTGTCCCTCAGCGGCCTGTGTGACTTGCTGCGTAGGACTACATATGGCAATTGAAAATTTCCATTTTCAATGTATCCTTTACAACGTGGCAGGAACCATGAGTGAAGAGAGGGTGTTTGTTAGTTTTCATTTTCTGGTAGAAGATTTTATGGAGGGGCCTGTCACCTTTTTCTCTGGAATCTGAAATTTTCACCATCAGGTCAATTTGTGATGATCTCCAAGATCCAAGGGAAATTTTGATTTCCTTGCTACGTGATCAGTGAGACCCATTTACTCGGCATAGCATTGGTGGCATGAAGTGTGGAAAGGACTTCTCCTCTGAATATCTAGCCCAGCACTGGCAGTCTGGGTTCCAAGAGGAGCTGTGTTTTGGCATCAATCACTTCTGGAGCAGCCCGAGCCCCTTCATAAGCTGCCAGTATCTCTTTTTAGTAGGGTTTCTTTTTTCAGTAGAAATTAAGACTCCATTCTCCATCAGATTTACACATTGGCCATATAAGACTATTAAAGGCTGAGCAGGTCTTGCTGACCACTCCCTGGCTCTCCAGCTCACAGATCATCTCATGAACAGGGGTCACAGAGTCTCGGTCAGTGCAGCACAGCCAACTGTGCACTGATAACAATCAGTATCTGTTGTTCTTCCACCCTCAGCAGTCTCACAGCAGAAAGGTCCTCTGAGAGACCAAGCAAAATATTCAGTTGACTAATTTCTTCTGTCTCCACACCAGCTATCCCAAAAGCTGAAAAATGCCTTTTTGGGTCTTTGAAATACCCTCTGCTGAAGCAATCTATGCCAGGGATGCACAGGAATTTTGGGTCAGTCATAATGGTGTGGTTTTTCCATTCTTTCCTGGTCAGGCTCACTTCAGCTTCCAGTACAGTCAGCTGTTGGGATCCCCCTGTCACCCCAGAAATACGGATGGATTCTGCTCCTACATATATTCATGGCATCAGGGTACATTGTGCCATCAGATCCACACAGTCCAATGGATCAAATTTCCACTTTCCTTCACCTGGCTGGAGGCAGGGATCCTCTAGTTCTACTCCTAGTACTTATTGTCACTTCTTATAAATATGAAATTGAGGTCCCTTCAAGAGGACCAGAAGAAACATTACCCCTTCTATTCTGTCTGAGAACTTGCCCACTGGACACTGGATCAGCTTGTATCCTTGAAGAATTTCCTGTGGTGTTTGTTTTTTTTTTTCCCTCAGCTCATGTACATGTGCTGCTGGGGCACAGGTGGGTTTTCCATCCCACTTCATCATCTCCTCACAGTGTGCACCTTATCTCTTGGGCAGGGGAGAACTTGATCCCAATAGATCTGGTCTGTACTAGCAGGGCATAGGACATTTCCTCTCTAGTTTGCTCAAGTCTTTCAACGCTCTCTGTAGCCTTGGACAATCTCAACAGTTGAGGCACAAGTCGACAGAGAGGAAAAAAGATGATCTTCATATTAGCAGTCGGGCAGTCATCTGAAGCACTGTTTATTTTCTTTCTTTCAATGCCAGTGAGTTGGTCTACAATGGTGGCACACTCCATATAAACTTACGCCGCATGGATTGTGTACACTGGACCTCATCTGGATCTACATGGGACTGCTCATTATTCAAATCCCTGTTCAAATCCCTATGTCGAGCACAGTTAACTCTCTCGGGTACTGGAGACCTTTTTCCATGGCATTCCACCTGCTTGTGTGCATTACTAGACATCCTTGACAGGACCTTTCCTTCATGCTTGACAGGAGTCACCTCCAGGGTCTGAGTTTCTGTCCTCTTCCCAATCCTCTTGTCAATGCCCACATCCCGGGACAGAGATCCCATTGCCTGGCTTCATTACCATCTGGTTTCACACTGGGGGCTGCAGTATTCCAGTGTTGGACCAGGCAGGTTACCAGGGGCTCTCCTGACTGGTGGCTGAAATCTTCTTGTGTATCCCACAGCTCACCCAGGGATAGAAATGGGGTGATTATCTCTGGCCCTCCTCTTACTGTTAGGACAACCCTGCTTCCTCCTCATTCCTTCCTGTGTGAACTGACTTATCTTGCATTTCTTCTTCTGTATAGGAGCGACTGCTACCAGCAGATGTTTTTTCTCTGGTTCAGCTGCAGTTTGAGTGGCCACAGTGCCTGGTGGTCTGCCTGGTTTCCTCCCTCTCCCCTGAAGGTGCTGTTTAGGGACAAGCAGTGTCCAGGATACAGTAGTGAGGGGCCAGCACACATAAGTTCTCCTTGCTGGAGTTGCCACAGCATTCTCCTTGCAAATATTCTGTCATTTTAAGAGTTTCTGTGGTTGGTCAGAGGTGAATTTCCAAAGTGTTGGACCAGAGAATTTCCTCCCAAACTGCCCCATTTTCTCCCACATTCCATTCCACTCATGACTACCCACTCTAGAGGCAGATCTCTGAATAACTTTCCTAGAAATTTCTTTTTTAATTCTAAACATGGTGTGGACCATGAGGACACCACACTGAGGAGGCCTGGCAGACCTAACAACATGAACACGCCTTCCCTAATATCCAAAGGGAATTCAAAATCCTCAAAAGCTGTTGTAACAGGCCCAAAAGAAGAAAAGGTAGGGAAAAGATAGGGAAAATCATCCTCCCCTTTTCATCCCACAGGCTGGCTACAATTGCTAATGAATTCCCAGATGTAAAACTCCAGGCCAGGAGGGCAACACTGAATACACATCCAAAAGTATCTTCATTGCCTTTGATGTTATCATGCCACAAACTGATGTCACACAGTTCATCAGTTTATAGCATGATCCAGTATGAAGCAACAGAACAATCCTGGCCACTCTCACTGCTCTGAAAAAGGTCCCCACAGGCTGCACACAGAGGAATATTTACAGGGTTATCTACCACATCCACAGGAACAGACCAAGCAACAGTGGCTCCCTACCTAACAGAGCAAATGCTTAGATCAAATTTATTTCCAGCTCACTCTGATCAAATGTTGTAATCTCAATCCTTTGTGTCTCACAGTGGGCACCAACTGAAGGCTGTAATTGATTAGGAGAAGCACTCCCTAATTTACAAATTTACAGCTCCTCTTCTGCCCCCACTTGCTCTTCTTCCCACTCTGGTGGGTGATAAAAAAGACAGGGATTACAGGTTGAAATAAAATCAATTTACTGGAAACAGCAATGAGATAGGAAAAGAAACAGTAACAGCAACAAGATTAACAACAAAGTTACACAAAAACAAGATGATTTAATGCAAAAATTACTTACCAACCAACCCAGCATGGCCGGACCCCAAGACAAGGAATAAAATGCTGGATGGACCTTCTGCTCACCATCTATTCCTTCCCAACCAAAACCCACACTGCACTCCTCCTCAGAAGCAGGAGTCCCTCACTTTTACACCCCCTGAAAATGATTTGGATGGTATAGAACAACAATCTAGACATGCCTACAGGGCTCCAGGCTCTGCCCCCTCATGGCTAGTGTGAACAATTAGAAAAAAAATAACCCACTCCTGGCCAAAATCAGGAAAATCTACCAAAAAAAAAAAAAAAAAAAAACTTCCATAGTAGACTGAGACCATGCTCATACAACAGTTCATGGAAGTACTTTCACCCGATATTTTTGTCAATGATTGTCATGCTTTGATGCTGGACTAATGGCAACCACTCACAAGAGTCACACAGACACCCTCCGCTGCCACAACCCGGCAGAGGACAGAAGAAATTAGTGAAAGGTTTATGAGTTAAAGATCAGGAGAAACACTTCAAGGGCAAAACAAGCTCAACTTAAAGTTGCAAGGTGAATTTATTACTAAAAGAATCAGAGGAGGATAATGAGAAGTAAAATAAGCCCTAAAAACACCTTTTCTTCCTCCAATCCTCTCCTTCCTTACCGCCAACAGCACAGGGAGACAGGGTGTGGGGGATTTGGTCAGTTCATCACCCGAGGTTTTCCTCCCCTGCTCAGGGAGAGGAGTCCTTCCCCTCTGAAACCACGGGGTCCCTCCCACGGGAGACAGTTCTCTGTGAACTTCCCCAGAGTGGTTCCAATCTCACCAGCAGCAGTCCTCCCAAAACTGCTGCGGCCTGAGTCCCTCCCACGGGCACACAGTCCTCCCAAAACTGCTGCAGCCTGGGTCACTCTTCCACGGGGTGCATCCTCCAAGGACAGGCTGCTCCAGCCTGGAAGCAGAGCCCCCTCTCTCCATTGAGTGTTCCACAGGACCACAGCCTCCTCCTCCAGGCATCCCCCTGCTCCAGCATGGGCACCTCCCCCAGGGGCTCTGGGTGGATCTCTGCCTCCCCTGTGGATCCCCAGGGGCTGTGGGTGGATCTCTGCATCCCCCCTGGATCCCCGGGGGCTGTGGGTGGATCTCTGCATCCCCCGTGGATCCCCAGGGGCTGTGGGTGGATCTCTGCATCCCCCCTGGATCCCCCGGGGCTGCAGGAGCACAGCTGCTTCCCCATGGTCTCACCATGGCCTGCAGAGGAATCTTGGCTCCGGGGCCTGGAGCAGCTCCTGCCCTCCTTCCCCACTGACCTTGGTGTCTCCATGGTGTTTTCCTCATGTGTTCTCACCTCCTCTTCTCTGACTAGAAGCTTTGTGACTCTATTTTGATTTTCTTCTTAAATATGCCATCACAGAGAGTTACCAGCTTCTCTCATTGGCCCAGCCTTGTCCAGCAGCATGTCCATCCTCAGGGCCATCAGGGATTGGTTTTGCTGGACGTGGCTTCTGGCAGCTTCTCACAGGAGATATCTTTGTGGCCCCCGTGCTAACAAACACCAGGCTGTGCAAAACCAATACAAAATGACCATGTTCAATTTCCTATTCATTCATTCAATTCCCCATTCACAGCTATCTGAATCATATTTTCCAAGATATAAAACCATATGTCCCTTGGCTTTCATAAAGTACTATCCCAGAGCCAAAAAATGAGCAGAACAAAGTACAACTGTCCACTGTATAACACACATTTGTTTTCTTAGTAGATCTTTTCAGTTTCACCCAAACACACACCAAGTATAGCTGGTTTCAAGTTGCTATCCAATTTTCAATTAAACAAATTTGTTATACAAAATAGGAAGAACAGGCCAAATAATTACTATGTCTATTTCATAGTCAAATAATGCTGCAAAACAAATGCCTTGAAATCAAAGCTTACATTTTAAAGGAGACTGTCTAAATATTTTTATAAAATAGGCTTTTCATTTTTGTAATAGAATAAAGAATTGAATACCAACCATGGAAATTTATTTATTCACCAAATTTCTGTCTTCCCTCTATGCATATACACTGCATGTTTCTCTATGGTTCCTCAGGAATAATAGATTGCTGGCAGATACAAATTTTTTAGAAAACACCATTCATTTAGGGAAGAAAAGAAGACATAAATACTGTAGTTTTAATTATGCTTGTTTTTATAAAAAGAGAAATACTTATGGCAACTCACAATACATTATCTTCAGAAGCTCCTTTCTGTTCTGTAATAGCTAATACTCCTCAGAAAGGACTACAGCATTAATTCCAGACACTCTTAGCTGCCTTGTTAAAGTACCCATCACATTTCCATGGATCTCAGCAGAATAAGGCAGGAAAAGGACACCCATGGAGTTGTCTTGATCAGTCTTTTGCCATTCATCATCAGAGCTCTCCCTTGAAGCTCACTGTAATTATTTTTCCAACAAAACATAAGTATTTTCTCCTGAATTTGATAGGAAATTAAGGCTGGTTGTAACAACATTGCGTGGATTTAGTGTCTGGCAGACTGAGGAAAAAGCAACATACAGAAAAGACCAAAGACCTCAAGCCACACTTGGCAAGTTTTGGACCTACTCATATCGCTGAGACTGTAAGGCTTGAGGCTATTAACTACAGAACACATTGGTATCATTACAGCAAAACAATCAAAGATTTGAATTGTATGTGACCAGGCAATTGAAACCAAACCTAACTTGTCATTTCAAGTCAAATATAGGAACGAGCTGGGCTTGAAATGCTAATCAGATCAACCTTTCCACTGAAACTCATTTTTTCAGTATGCATTGTTTGAACAGACTTATCTTACATAGCTAAATAAAGAGCTTCTTCAAAGCTCTCCACAGTATACATGGAAAAATACTGGAAATCTTCTGCAGCTCTAAACTGCTGTGATCAGTTTGCTCAGATGACATTAATTTCTGAGGCACTTCTTTCCTCTATACTGAAAACACATTGAAAACCATAGAGGGTTGCAACTTTAATCTAGCTTCCTTTATTACTGTATTTTTTATTTAACTTGAATCTGTCAATAAGCTTATGATCTTACACCAGATTTATTACCTCCCTTGCAAAACTCAGTGGAGTTAGAGTAGACCAAACCTGGTTTGATCTGGCAGAAAAAGATCAGGCTTTCAATCTACAGAGACAACCTTTTAGATCATGAACTCCAATATCTCTGAAGTGAACATGAAAGGCTTTTATTTTTCTGTCTTCTCTTCATGGCATGCAGATTAGGTTGGTGATCAAGAACACTGAAGAGTTAATACATGAATGGTGTTTTTTCAGACACAGTTCTATGAAAATCTACTCCTCCTAGGTGGGGTTTGTTTGGATGGGGGAGCTTTTCTGGTTTTTTTGACTGGGCAAGTAAAACACTTGCTGATTTTTCAGGGAAATTATCATCATTCTGAAGGAAAGACAAGCATATGTTTTGCCTGGACTGGTAAGTCTTTGTGTCAGTTTTGCAAGGCACTTGAATATCTTTCTCTCTCACACAGACACACACACAAACAATTACAGTATCACATGTAACTGGGAACAAAGACTACAGGGAACAGAGTTTAATGGACTGTGATTACTGTTCTGGAACAGATTGAGTCTCTTTATAGTCTATGAGAAGATGATGTGAACTGAATTCAAACAAAGAACTGATAATGGGTTTTACTGAAAGCTACACAGTTAAAAAGGACACTCTCATAATTCATAGCCACAGAAGGTACGTCAAATGGAAAAGGGATTTTAAAAACTAAGAGATGGATTATATGTAAAACAACAGATTTCAACATTTTATCTCTATATAGTACTTTACTTTCAAGAAAGGAAAATCAAGAATTATATTTACTTTTATTTAAAATATTTTCATTAGTAAATAGTGTTATGTTTTGACTATTTTGCACTAATACAGTAACTGACTCCTTCTCATTGTTCAGGGAGTTCTGTTCTTGTTTCTGTCTAACATAAGCCTCTGTTGCTACCAAATCAAATCAACTGTACCTCAACCAATGCTTTAAAAATAAAGCATATTTCATATCAGCCATTCTGTTTCCCTATACTTCTTATTCCAAATCAGCTACCCAGACATTTTCTTTTTCTTCTTCCACGATGAGGGAAGAGGTGATTTTTCAGCTATTTGTAATGATTCTTCTTGACTTGTTCACAGCATGGGGGAGGGAAGCACCTCATCCCTGCATAAATAGCTTCCTTTGTGTCATTTCTGATGTGCTATCCTAGGTGTCTGTTTTCTTTAATCTGATATCTCTCCTAGCAGTGGAGGCTGCCTGTTTCTGAGTAAACAGCTTATGAATTTTAGACAGTGGATGAGAAAATCATTTTAAAATATATTAACTATAGTGCTATCTGCTTCCAATTCTACCTTTTACACAAGAAGGAAAACACTGTTTGTAAATCAGAATATACCTTATTGAAATTCTTACCAAATGAGACTGAAAGATTAAAATAGTGTATAGATCTTGCTGTGTTGTTATTAGCAAAACTGATCAGTTAACTAATAAAAATCAACAAACATCCCACTTTCTGATTTCTGAGACACATCTTCAAATGCCATTTCAATAATGTCTGTCTTAAGAATTGATACAGTATTAAATCTGGGCTCCAAACCTAGCCCAAAAAGATGAATCTTCATGGTCTTTTTTCACTGTATTAAAGAGGATTAGTTCTGTACACGAACAATCATTTCCATACCTCTAATTACATTGTACAAATATTTTAAAATTGAAATTCTGTCAAGTTTGTAATAAGCAAGCTCAAGCTGAAGTTTTTCTAATAGGTAATTTTCTTCTAACTTTGAATCCTCCCACCAGACACCCACATTGTCCTCGTCTTTTTGTACTGCCTGTGCTACAGACATCTCCACTAGAAAAGACTCAAACAATTACCT
The DNA here is from genome assembly GCF_029207755.1 of Chamaea fasciata. Classification (NCBI taxonomy): domain Eukaryota; kingdom Metazoa; phylum Chordata; class Aves; order Passeriformes; family Sylviidae; genus Chamaea; species Chamaea fasciata. The sequence goes on along the minus strand of NW_027094089.1, from coordinate 4,213,474 downwards.
AATGGTGCAGAACTAGCATGACAGCGCTTGCTGCTGTGCACCCCATTTCAATGAAAATGTGCTCTGTATGACTCAGAATGAATCAGACTGAGGAAAGAGAGCTGCAGTTCCAGAAATAATAAACAGCAGCATACAGTTTGGAAGAAAGATCCTATGCTGCTTAATCATCACTGCCCCACAATTAATTGCATTGCACATTATATATATATTGCATGCCTAAACAGGACGCACTTGTGGATGTATGACTGTGTTTATAACGAGTAACACAAATATCAATCAAGGCCCTTTGTTGGAAATATCAAGTCCTAATCACTCATAAATAGGTACTGATACAATTCTAGAGGCCTGACCAAGACATTAAGAAGTCCATTGCTATACCCATGCTTCTGTCCCAACAAGCCAGACCAGTGCTGAGAAAGCACATGAAAAGGGGTGCAAATCACTGAGGGGGCCCAAACCCCCTCCCTTTCAACTATCCAACACATCAACATGATGAATTCTGGACTCAAGGTCCTCCAAAGTGGAGAATGCTTATTCACACAGCCCTTTCACACAGTCAGACTCAAAGCTAACAGAATGCTGAATGTTTTTAGAGGTTCAGCTGAGTTGTCTACCCAGGTCCTCCAAAGGAACAGGGAGATTGCTGCTTATTTAACATAGCCCAGTTGCCAGGTCTTCACAGCAAAGCCACACACATGTTCTGAGACACTTAACAGCTTCCATCCTTAGCCATGGGTGTGTAGCTGGGGCACAGCACAGATGGGCACTGGCAGACCCCTACCTCTGCCTGACCTCACAGGAATTTTCCCTGTGGAAGTACACAGCTTACAGTGTTAGACTAGAACTTGGCTCTAACCAGTAATCAGAGCTGTAAAACTTTCAACATGCTCCCCAAACTGGGTCAGATTTGTTCTCTAGAATGATGATGTTAAATCCCATGTGAGATACACACCCTGAAGGTGTTCCTTAGCCCAGCCAAACCTTCTACTGAGTCCTCCAGCTGGGTGCTGCTCTCTCACTCTTCATCACATATTGGTCAGAACCCCACCACCACCTCTTGGGCACAGATCTATGACAGCTGTTTTTAATACAGAAAATCATACCCCCTTTCTTCATTTAAAAAAAAAAAAAAAAATCCAAAAAAAAACCTCCCCCAAAAAAACAACCCGCCATTAAAATACTATCAGAAAAGAAAATTAAAAGCTCTCTTAAAGAATATAGACAGTAATAAAATTACTGCACTTCCACATAATGTTTCCTTTTTTCATTCCCTAATCCTCCATTATTTACTTTCTTGTAAATAGGTTCGGTTTACCTAGATTTTTTCTTCATATATTGATGTTTCTAAAATAAATGGTTATTTAGTCTACTTCCTCCTACATTTATGTAGAAGCCTTCTTTTATTCCATGGTTTCCATAATGCCTCTTGTTTTCATGTATTTTTAGGCAAGTAGTTTTTTAGATCAAATTTTAACAATCCACCGTGAAGAGCAATTATCCTCAGTAAAGTCACTAAGTCCAGTTCATTCACTTTTAGGAAGAAGTCCAATATTTAAAATCACTGCACACAGAACCAAAAATCCTTGAGATGTCCTGTACTGCACCATCTTATGGTCAACTGCATTTGTTTAAAAGACCTTAAAGTACTGCAGTACTCCTTAACTTTTCAAAAGAGGATTGCATTTCCTGAGGTAGTGTCTCAGGGGTATCACAGCTGCATAGCTTTCCTGAAAAACATTTATTTGTGTTTTCAGTTCATTACCTTTGGCCACAAACGTTACTATTTTTTAAACCTCTAGGGCTGTAATCTCAGGAAGGGCTTCCCCAAGGGATTTCAGCTTTCTCCACAGGATAAAAGGAAGCCAGGGGCATGTTTCTTTGCCAGTTTTACTCCAACATTTATTTAATGTTAGCAATTTAAAGTCAGCACTTTTTTACTTTCAAAGGTAAAAATACTGAATATACAGGATAAATTACCTCACCAGTCAGCAACTATGACTGCTTTTCTTTTATACTCTCTTCAGCAACTTTCTCTTCCATCAGAGAGAACTGCCTACTGGTTTTGGTTTCCTGTGTAGTTAGTATTCTGTGCTTCCTTACAAGACAAGAGAAAAGAGCTCTAGGCCCATCCCAGATAGATTGATAATGGCTCAGAAGCCTCACTGAGAGGGCCCAATTCAGAAGCTGTATCATTAATCTCCAGGACATTCTCATCTTACGGAAAACAAAAGAAAGAGGATATTGGAAGGAACTGTAGTTAGTATACAGGTATCTTAACTTCATTTGTTCTTTTTCTTGCCCCTCATCTTTCTGCCAGGCAATCTCTGGAATATCCAAGAACAAGCTTTAGAGAGTGGTTTGGGGAGTGCAGATAAGTTTTTGTCTTTTCTCCTGCAGACCTTGACTGAGAGCACCCCACAGACTGCATCACATCAGCCTGCTTTCAGGGAGGCTCCCAGAAGCTCACTTAGGCAGAAAATTAGCAGCAGGGAGGAAATGCAGACCTGGACTGGCAGTGCATTAATCCACTGGACAGTCTGAACACATAGTTCCCCTTGGACATTCAAAAGTGAACTAGTATTTGTAGTCTGATTCCTGCATCCCCTTTGAGCATGGCCTTGAGGACAGTGCTGAAATTGTTCTGAGAAATAACGCTAGACACACACAAAGAAGTTCTTTATTGGTAAGTTTTTCATTTAAAATGAGCCATGAAATTTAAATCTATGTAATGCCAATTATTATTATATTATATACAAGATTTTTTTGACCCATATACCCTGTCAAATCAACATTTTTGTGTGACCAGGCCATGAAATTCACAATAACTAATACCAAGAGAAAAAGGGTTGTATTTATTCTGTTCCAAAAAAGACAGTTTTCATGACTGAAGGGGACTATTACCATCAGATCTACTGCTTAAGGCAGTAAACTGAACTTCCTCAGTGAACTTCCCCAGTGGAGCTGAGCACAGAACTTCTGTTTGAATCTTAGAAAGATATCCAAGGAACTAGGGAAAATGGAAATATTGCCTACCATGAAGACATCCATTTAAAAAAAAAGAAAAACAACAACAACAACAACAACAACAACAACAACAACAACAACAACAACAAAAACACGGAGCTGGACAGATGCAAAAACTATGTTCTTGGTTGAAATTTCTGATGGAATACTCTAGTGGGTTTTTGAGGACAGGTTTTAGTAATACCAGTGAGCACAGGGGTGGCTCCTGTAAAAAGCTGCCAGAAGTCTCTCCTATATCCAACAGAGCCCACAGCAGCTGCCTCCAGAACAGAGCCAAGGGTGGGCCAGTCAGAGATAATAACCTGTGACAACAGATTTTAAAAGGAAAAATAGTTATTGTGCAGATGTAATTGCAGTCAAAGAAGAGCAGACTGGGAATATGTGAGAGGAACAACAGTGCACACACCAAGGTCAGTGGAGAAGGATGGGGACAAGATGATCCAGACACCAGACTCGAGATTCTCCGGCAACCCACAGTGAAGCAGCTGTGCCCCTGCAGCTCACAGAGATCCATGGTGGAGCAGAGATCCACCTGCAGCCTCTGGAGGAGTCCCATATCAGAGCAGGTGGATGTCTGAAAGGAGCCTGTGAATCTGTGGGAAACCCATGCTGTAGCTGGCTCCTGGCAGGGACCTGTGAATTCATGAAACGGCAGCCTGCTGGAGCAGGTTTCCTGGTAGGACTTGTGACCCTTTGAAAAACCCATGCTGGAGCAGGCCGCACCTGAAGCACTGCACCCTGTGGAAACAAATTCATGCTGGAGTAGTTAATGGAGAACTGGTGCCTGTGGGATGGACTCACATTGGAGAAGTTTGTGGAGAACTGTCTCCCATGGGAACAACTCCACACTGGAGGAGGGGAAGGATTCCTGTCTCTGACCAGAAGCATAAAGAACATGTGATGAACTGACCCTAATCCTTATTCCCTGCCTCCCTGAGCCACTGGGGGGAATGAGGTGGAGCTTGGAAGGAAGGAGGCATGGGGGAGAAAGGTGTTTTTAATATTTGTTTTAGTTCTTATTATCCTGATCTGATTTTGATTAGCAGTAAATTCAGTTAATATCCCCAGTTCAAGTCTGTTCTGCCCTTAACAGTATTTGGTGAGTGATCTATCCCTGTCCTTATCTTAACACACGAACCTTTGTAATATTTTCACTCCCCTCAAAAGGGAGTGATTGAAAAGCTCTGGTGAGCGCCTGACATCCAGCCATGGTCAACACACCACAAATAGTGAGGAGCATTCCCAGGCTCTGGGGCACAGATATTTCAGATTTCTGCAAAAATATTGTCATCCACATCTTAATTCCAAGTGACATTATTTCAAACTTTAACTGTGCTCACTTTAAGGATTTTGTTCATTTAACAGATTAAATATAGTTTATAATGGGAGAAACACTGTGCCGTTATCTACACACAATAACGGGGAAAAGATTTATTTGTACTTTAGTAAGTAGACCAACATTAAGAGTGTTGAATTTGAAGAACTACGGTCAGAAAAAAATATTAACACTAAAGATACTATCACTCAGTAGGGTCAATTCAAAGGCAAAACTGCTGTGAAGTTAATGACTAAAGAATGGGTTTGAAAATGCACATACTTAAAATTATGAAAAAAAAAATTCAGAAAGCCACAGTTCACAAATTTTTTCTAACATCACCTTTATAAGCCTGTGAGACAGTCTGTAAATGGTTAATGACTCAAACAATTGATGTTTAATCTCTCAAATGCAGAGGGCATGCACACCCATCATCAGAGGCTCACTGTGACAGCTCCCCTCCAGAAAAGCACCTCATATGCAGCCTCAAAGTATTCACCCCTGCTGATGGGCCACAATTAATTCAACTTCTCTGATGTCAGAGGTGGCTGTAGCATCTTAGGAGGTGTTATAAACCATCAAATGCTTCCAAGTGTCCTGTGATCCAAAGTATTCCACCACCCAGGGTTAAATACCCTGAGTTAGGGAAATTACCTGAGTGTTCCCACCTAAACGTGAGCAAATATGAACTCAGTGGATTCTTTGTTTCATGGGTTCCCCCACACTTGACAGATCAAGACAATGACCATCACTGACAAAAATGGAACCCCCACAGGACCCATGAAGTTGGTCTACTGAACTTGCCTACCACTCTTTCTCTTCCCAGCCCTCAGTTTTTTCCTATTTCTTCCCATCTCTCCCTCACACTTACTATATAAATAGTTAAATAAAAATCCATACTGACCTTGGCCTATGGTCCCATTTGTACCTTAATTCAGGCAGAGACATTTCCCTAATAATTTTAATAGCTGGATCTTTAAAAAGCCTTGAGGAGAAATTCTTATTTCACTGTTTGAACCAAAACTTCACATTCTCTAAAACTGCCTTTCATGCAAAAGGTTCAGTCTAGAGCTATGAGCCCAGTGTTTCACTTAAGATTAAATTAAGGGATACTTAGAGAAGTCTATACACTAATTGTTGTAAATTATTAATTTCAACCACTAAGAGGATGATTTGATAAATTTTTCATGCTGGGAGCAACATCAAATACAATGTGCCATGGTGCTCACTGAGATCCTGAAGACAAGAACCTTTAAGACTCTATTTGAGTCTTAAACTAAAAGTTTCCTTGGAAGGTGAAATGCAGTTTCATTAAGAAAAAATACGGGCCTGGAGGAAATTTTCTGGATACAGAAAATCTGTGAGAAACCAGATATTTTTCAACATATCTAAAAATTTCCATGCACAAATATCAAGTGATTGTAAAATTTGATTTCCTAAAATCAAAATGTTCCTGTTTTTCATTAACATGCAGTTATAAACTATCCTAAACATGTTGTCAAACAAGGATAAAACATTCCTTCAAGGTGATGAAAAATCACCAACCCCAAAAAACAACAGACTTACTTACTTTATTGTAATGGTAATTATTAAATAAAGGCACTGTAACAGGAAGCCATGTAACTTCCATTTCTTAATTTCACCATATGCTAAAATATGCTTGAAACATCCAGGGTTATGCTTCCAAGACATGCTCTTGTGTCCAAGAAAATGTTACCTTGTACCTTTGTCACAGCAGAAATGTTGACAGAGACTAAAAGCATCACAGCACTTGGTGTATATTTATATCTGCTCTTAAGCCTTCTCTCAAATCCACTGAGTAAAAAAATCTTCAAACTTTAGATAATCAGATCTGGAAATATTTTCATCAAGTTAGTAATAAGTTACTGAGGTTAACAATATCACAAATTTGAAAAACCTCTAACTCAATTTCCACCATCCATATATAGATCTCTAAAATTTTAGATAACTCCAGTTTCTTATCTAATATATTATACCAGCTGCAGGACAGGAAGCATCCCTTTAGCTGTGCTTTTCTGAACAGTGGAAAGTCCTTTCAGCTTGTCATGTTTGCAAGTGGTTTCATCCGTCAGTTTGAACGGCAAATATGCAGCTTTTAGGGAGGTTTGTCTCCTTTTATAGCCCAAAACAGCAACGCAGAAAACAGAAATATACTTCCCTCTGCTTCATTGTGGACACAGGCCACAGGTCACCTTTATTGAAGCTGGAGCTTTTTGGTGAGGAGGTGACTATGTGCAAAACTGAGCACAGAAAAAGAATCTGGTCCCGTCTTGGTCTCAAGGGCCAGGGGAAGTTACTGCTGTGCAAACGCCTGCAAGTTATACCTTGGAAGAACATTTGGGAGTAACATGGATTGAAGTCCAGAGCTCCATGCATCCTTTGCCTTCTATGAGTTTTCCTTTTAAAGAACATTTAACTTGTAATATGTATTTATTAGAGCTTTAGAGACAGAAAGTACTACCATTATGGTTCATTTTCACATACATATGTATGTACTTTGTAAAGTAGCGTCAAGCCTGAGCCTTTTGTGATATTAGTTCAGGTTTTCCTACCAAGAATCAGCCCTCATCTCAATATCTATTTAAGGTTAAAGAACATAAAAATTATTCAAAATTTGCATACTGAAATATTTTTCCTTCTGATTTCCAGTACATGGTCACACCAGGTACGACCAAGGGAAATTATTTGTAACCCTTTTATTTCTTCCAAGTATTGTGATTTTTGGAATCTGCTGAAGATTATGTTTTAACAGCAACCAAAAATACTCCTGAACACTAGAATACACTTGTCTATATAAACTCCTAAAATACTCCCTCAAAGATCTGTATCTTGTACCTCTTCCAAATAGGTCCCTGGACATAATTTGGTAGGCAGATTTTTTTTCTTAAAAGGCAGCTTGTACTCAACCATCTTTTGGAGGATAAGAGAGTTTGCTGAAGTATGTGCACAGTATTATTACCAGCCAGTTAGTCCAGTGTCTGGGAGAGGTTTTAATCTATTAGACTAGAAACTGTCTTGACTTAATCAAGGGATTCTTATAATGAAGGTAGAGGTGGAAACTCATATTGTTCATTTGATGGCCAACATTATTTGTGCAGCTGTTGAAAACATTAACAATGAGTCAGATCCAGTGAAGATCCTCTGTGGCTCATGAGGAGTACTGAGCATTCTAAAATCCAACTTCAGGCATAAAACTAAGTTGCCTGCAGTGTCCAAGAAGGGAAGACACATAAGATTAGGCATGAATGTTATGATAATATTCAATAAAAATTCAAATGCAGTGGTAAGAGAGTTCACTGTAGAGCAAACCCTGTATCAGTGAATATAACACGTCATAAAAGCAGTGTCAGCAAAAACTTAATTGCAAATAGTCACACTAGAGAAACACACTCAAGGAAGGAGCTGGAAAAGTTAACCGGGGAAATAAAGAAAAAAGCAGTAAGGACTCATCACAACTTTGTCTCTCTTCCTCTTCATATTTTGTAACATGTGAAAACCACCCATAGCAACCACTAATGAGTTTGCATCTACTCATGACATTGCAGGATATACAATTTTTTTTTAATTACCATTTATAGAGTTTTGGAAGTGAATGGCTCTTACAGCACATTTTCCCCTCCTTCCTACTTTTCAATTTGCAAATGTTCCTGCTAGAAAACACGCATGTTTTCTACCAAAAATATCTCCTCATCAAAACGTCTTTACATCAGAAAACTTTTGCATTTTTTGGAAGCCTAAATAGCTGAAATAATTTTTTTAGTTTACTGTTATAAGAAAACTGCAAAATCCTCTTTTGGCTAAAAATATTCCATTGAGAAAAAAAAAAAGAAAAAAAAAAAGTCAAGACCAGAGCATCTTTTTTCATCATTCTTTTGTTCAAGTGTTAGACTGAAACAATTAAAAAGTACCCAGCAATTACATCAGTTCAGAAGAAAAAAGAACCCCAAGTCTGAATCTTGTCACAGTGAGTGTCACAGCCACAAGCCTCACTGCAGGTATTTATATCAGCAGAGCTCTCACTCACTGCCAGAGAAGCCAACAGGAACCAGGGAAATGACCTTGCTGAATGTGGGCTAACTAACCTTACTTCTGAAGGAAAGCATTGGGAACCTTAAGAATCTTACTGGACAAGCTCTGAAATCTATGATCCCTTCACACAAGACTTTAGGACTATTAAGTGCCTACACCATGTGAGTGAAGGAAAGGGACAGGTTGTGGCTAGTAAACATTTCCAAATATTCAATTATACTAGCTGACAAGCAAATTCACATGTTCTGTTCAGCTCTACAAACAGTGAGCACTTGCAGCTCCTACTGCTTTTGAAAGAACCTCAGTACTCAGCATGAAGCCCTACCCTCAGTGGAGAACCTTTATATCAAACTCTTTCTTGTTTATCTTGTAGTCAACAGATACAAATGGAAACAGAAAAATTAGCACCTGATTTGAAAACTGTGAGATTGCAACTCTACATTTCAATTTCTTATACTCTTAAAGCCCAGCAACAATACTGATGAATGATATTTAGCTGCATCATTATTTAATATTATTTGAATATCCAATGATGATTAAGACCCATCAGTTGTAGGAATACAAACTTACTCAAAACTTCCTCATGACCAGGCCTGTGTTTGTTCCACGGAACCTTTCCTTGTGGACACCATCATTTCTTTTTTTTTTTTCATTCACTTCTCTCCTTTTTCAAAATGTGGTACAAGTTTGCTGGAAGAATTTATTTTGAAATTTTTCATATCTTCCCAAGAAAAGCAACTTTTCTCTAAGTATATCCCAAAAGTACCTAGAGAAATACTATACCACAAATCTTCACAAAAAACTTAAGTGTGTTGGTATGCAAGATTATATGAAATGAACGGATAAACAGATAAATAATTACACAGGTTACTGAAGAAAATAAAAGCTAAAACCTCCAAACATTATTCCTCTCAGTACCACAATTTCAGGAGCTTACTCATGAGCTATTTTGGGAAGGGAGACAACACAAAGCAAGCTACACAAACACTCAGAAGATCTGTATTTGTGCGTACATTCTGAAATCCGAAGGCGCCTTTGCAGTCCTGTTAAGTTATGCAGACGGGAGGAGCATGACACGCTATAAAAGTGCTAAGTCTGCAGCACAGAATCACTGAAATACCCATGACCAAATTTGAACAGTTCCTAATAATAAACATTGTGTAATGGAAAGATAAGTGAGATCAGATAAAAGGATAAATACAGTTGTCACCCGATACAAATGCTAAAATTGATGTAACTTCAAGAAAAAAAAATACAATTACTCTAACAAGTATAACTATCACATTAGTATTGTCTACTGGGAGAAACTGCATCAGAATATTCTGGACATGGTCTGGCACTACAGAAGGTTTTCCTAAATACTAAATTATCTTCATAAGCACTGCTCTGTTAAGGTAAGATACCACCACATATTAGTAAAAACAGAAAAATGTAGGTTTTGAAAAATGTATTATAGCAATAAATTAACTATTGCCCTGGATCTATAATAAGACTTTAGAAATATAGGCTAGGTTAAAAAAAGAACAGAAGAGTTAATGCCTCTCACAGACACTAATTAAGAATCCATATACCTTGTAGGTTTCCCAGCCATGAGCAGTGTCAGTCATTGGCCTGGCTTCCCTAAGCTGTCCTTTCAAATTTACCATTTCTCATTCTGTTTAGCTGCTGGTCTCATTGAATGGTGTTCATGATCTGAATGTAGAAGGAGTAAATAAAAAGGCAACAGATGAAAAAGTGTGGTGGATCTGATTACTTGTTAGGAATAGAAATTCTATAACAAATAGGGATACTTCATTGCACATATAAGGACGGTCTCTAGCAAGGTTTCAAGGCGCTTCGCAAACATATTACAAGGTGAAGGAGCAACCAGAGCTCCATAATTATTTTCTACGTCAGGAACATTAGATCCTTCCTTTTATCAATTATTAGCAAGGATAGAGAGGAGGATCTCAGGAAATAATGATTTTCTGTACATAAAAAAAAGAAAACTATGCCTGTCTAAACAGACATAGTTATGATGTGAACTGTAGAGTCTGTAACACTGAGGGGCTGACCCAAACCTCTATCTCTGACTAAATATAAAATAACATACAAGCACTTTAATATTTAAAATTGTACCTTCAGTACCAGGGATAAAATGAGCTACAGAGCTGACAGGGTGATGTCTCACATGCATTCAGTATACAGAAATTCAAAAAGGACTCTAACAGTATCTAGAAGTCATATATTCTTGCCATATAATGCAAGTGATAATAACACTTAACTATTCTGCACTGATGTGATGCTGCATCTGAGATATCAAGAAAAAAAAAAAAAGGGAAATACCACTTTTTGTGTAACACTGAGTGTTCTCAAGGGTTGGCAAGGCCACCAGCTGGTTAGAGTCTTTATGTAATTTAGTTAATATTTCATTTCAACTGTTCCTTTTAAAAGTTTAAAAAAAAAAAGAAAGTGCTTTTCATGACATATTAGTATCTTTGAAGAACTAAAATTGAAATTATAAAACTGTAGCATGAGGCAACATGAAGAAGAAAAATAAGATGCAGTCTTGCAAATAGTGTCTTAACAACTAAAAATTAATGTATGGATTACACAACCATGCTTCACAATTATAGCTAAGACAATGTCTTATTTCCTCAAAGTATGTTAAAAGTCAACACAGATCACAGTCCCTGCTAACTGTACACATAACTTCACAATTTTTAAACAAAGGTCTTCAGGAAAAAAATTTGCACATAGTGTCCTAAATGGGGAGGTTTAAATATTGGAGTGAATTAAATTTGTAATAACATTTTAAAAATGAAAGCCTATGAACTTGCCATACTGAAACATATCTTAACAATGTCATCTAAATAGAGAAAAATTGATTCCAGTTATTACTCAAATACCTCTTTTATTTCCAGGGTTGTAATTGAGACTATGTTCTTTGAAGAATCTGTTCACCATAAAACTAGAATGCAGCACTTTGCGTAACGTCTCACAGGAAATGTTCTTGGTGCATTAATAATTTCCATCAGCAATGCTTATTCTACTTCCCTTTTTACTCAAGTCATAAGGAAGGGACTTTGACTTGTCCTTCCTGAATAATGTTTCTTAATACAGCTCCCAGTTTTAGAAGGACTACCCTCTATCCCTCACGGACTACTGTAAGTTAACTGATACAAAACTGACTCCTACTTTTCTTTTCATTGCATCTATAGACAAAATTTTAGATATTTCAATGGTAGGCATTTGAGAGACTGGCAAATTCTCCTCATATATCAAAACTTACTTATTACTCAGGTATTAATTTTGCTATTATGCAACAGCTAAACAAAACCCTTGTCCCTTCCTTTCTGTGATGCTGCATTTCACAGCTGTGTTTATTACAGTAACAGTATACCCAGCTCAGAAATATTTTGCTAAATGTGATACAATATCAGAGGGGAAAATCAGAACTGGAGCAATTTATTAACAGCATGTAATTAACCAGCAATCAGTGATCTCTATATTTAACATTCAGCAACACAAATAAACGACAGTATTAGATGCAAACAAAATGCTAATAAACCACAATATTAGATGCATATGAAATGCTTATAACATACACAAACAAAAACTACCTCCTGCAACAACCCACCCGAAATGCTCTAATGATAGACACACAAACACAGTGACATGTCCACATCCTTCTCACAGGACCTCTGAGCAGTTACAAGTGCACACACCCAGTCTGGGCGTGCTTGTTCCCCTCCTCACACATCTCCTGCTAGAGGTGTGGGTGGTCTGGCTTCCCACGGATCTGTTCAGCTCACTACAACCTGCTGAATCACACACCAGTGTGAAAGAACCCCGTGGCTTCACATATGCACATCACAAGTGTGGGTATGTGTTCCTGCAGCCTGAACTGGCAGTTCACCGGCTGGATGCAGACACCTCACAGCATCCAACAGGGAGGATGCTTCCCCCTTTAGATGGAGGTTTTAATTCCAGCAGAGCGGTTTCTCACCGAGTCAAATGTCATTCCCAGTACTGCTGTTTCCAGTACAATACCTCTCCTCCTCACAAATTTCCATGCTGCTTTTGTATTTATTTTCAGTCTGTCCCCTTCTCAGAAGAGCCAATACATGTAACTATCTTTCTGTTAAGCTAAAGGAACTATAGTTATCTATCTCCCAATGTAACATTCCATGAAAACATGAATACTGTCTTTGAACTTCAAACTGAAAAAGAAACTTCTTTTCTCCACACTCATCTTCCTCTTCCTGCACCACAGCACAGTAAGGGCATGCTTACCACAACAAAGAATGGAACATCTCTCATTTAGCTTCAGATGTCACATGTGTCCTCTAACAGGTTTAAGATATCCGCTTTAGGGAAAAATAAATCACATATTTTGGCTTCTAGCTCAGATGTAAGAGTTTTTTAACTAAATTTATGCAAGCAAAATCTCATCTCAAATTTTTATAATGTCTTCTAAATTAGTGTCTTCAAAATTAGCATGAAGCACATACTCTTTTTTTTGCTGAGTGAGAATTTGTTTGGTTGCATTTGCATTGGCTTCTGCCTTTGTGCAGAGTGAGGCAGTTATCATTTTTAAGGTTTTCTTGTCCTTTGCTGCATCTTCTTCTCCATTTTTCCTCCCTGCTCCAAACTACAATCCATTAAAGTCAACTTAAAATACAAAAGGAGACCAGCACTAACACATACCAATACTTTACGGGTCAAATACATTACTGGAAGTAATTCCAGTTTCCCAGTATCTGTATTTCAACAGAGTAGCTCATCCACTTGAGGCATTCTTTAAAGGTATGCTTCTTAATACAATCTTTCTGTCACTAAAGACTATGCACACTTTTAAAAAATTCTCTTTGTATGTTATTTTTGCAGGTTGTCTACTGAAAAGTGTTTTTCAGCTGAATTTTGAGTATTGTTTGATTATGTAATGGAAAGGAAAGCTGGGAGAGCTGTAATACCTGCCTACAGATGGGTGGTATGTTTCCAAGTACTGCAAAATGAAATTCCCACTTAGACTTCAGTGAGTATGAGCTCGATGGTAAAGAAATCTAATACCTTTAAAACTGTTCTAAATTATTGCCTTCATATTAATAGATATATGTGATTGAATATAAGCACTTTGTCTTCATTTGAATACCAGTTTCATTAAATTAGTTCTGACTTTCTGTATCCAAACAGATACAAGACTGTTGGACAGGCAGTGCTAACTACTTCTATCCTCCCACATTCAATAATTGTGTTAAAATGAAAACTACATTGAAAGGGAACCTTTTCCTCTCAAGTCTCATATACACAGCCACAACATGAGCAAATAGTTGTTTTCCTTCCTCCAGGTACAAAGATCCATCTGGATTCACATCACATGGTGGAAAGTATAATGTGCAGTCCTGAAGGAGGGAAGCAGGAAAATGTGAATTACTGCGGCACTTACCACAGATTTGGCACTACTGGGTAGATATGCTCTCCTACAAAAAAACCCCACACTGTTAAGAGTGTAAAACAGGAAGTCAGTGTTCTTGGTTTTGGCACAAATAACACTTATTGCTCACTAAAGCAAGTGGGAGATAGGAAACTAAACAAAATCTAGCAAACGAAACCAAAAAATGAAGGAAAATAGATATTTTCGAGGAAGAAAACGTCAGAGTTGAAAACTAGAAAACAGTAAAGAAAAAAGATTTATAATCTTCACTGGTTTTGCTATAGGACTGACATAATCAAAAATTTTTAACCTCTTTAACCACACTCCTGAAACTACAATAAGGAAAACTGTACGTCACACATAGAACAAGAAGAAATCACTCTACTTTAAATGCAATCCTATAGATTTCATATATTTACCTGAAAAATATCTCAATATAAATTACATGCTTTTGTTGTAACTCTATTTTAACACTACAAGATAAATCTATTATTATTTTAAATCAGCTTTGTTTCTAAAATAAGGGTGATTCTAGGTCAGAGCAAAGGCCACTGATTCATCAGATTTAGTGACTATTCTCCAAAAGATCACCCTAAGTAAAAAGGGAACAATACAGCACATAACAAGACTTCACCAAATAATCTAACCTCAAAAAATTTGCAACATTTGGAATTCCTCAGCAAGTAATAATGTCTTTTTTTTTTATTCAGTAGGTATTGGTGGATGTCACTTCTCTATCCACTATTCTGAAGGCACATAAAACGTGTGGAGTGAATTTGTGGAGTTTCTTGAAAAAGATATTATAGATGATAAAACAAGATGAAGAACCAAGACTTCTTACCTGCTTTGAAAAAAATATTACAGATGAAAAAGATATTGCAGATGCTAAACAAGATTAAAACCCAAGCTTTCTTACTTGCTTTGAATGAGGCTTCTGTTAGCTTAAACAGATGCTCAACATTTTTTTAATTGGAAATGAGACTAAACAAGAAATCCTTAATGCACAGCCTACACACCATTTGAGGGTCTTTAGCCCTCTTTAACATTTCCATAGAACAATCTTTTCTCCAGGATAAAGAACTCTCGTTTGCCTAATTGCTATTCCCATTGTAACATCACAATTTTGATCATCCTTTTTACCTTTCTTTGAATTTTTTTTCCAGTTTATTATAGAATTTTTAAGAGGAAGGGATAACAATAGTTAAGAACCAAACTCATGTTCTTACTGTAACTAAAGACCTTCTTCCCAAGTAAAAATGGGCAAAATACAACATGGTGTGGGGAGAGCTTGGGATGTTTTTATTTAAATAATAATATATTTTAGATAACACTGTATTCAGTTACATTTGCCATCTCAACCTTCAATCACTGTCTCAAGGTCTTCTTGTAAAGATAATCAGAGATGATCTGTGAGTGCTAGCATTGCTAGTCACCTTGAAAGATGAAAACTTTTTTGTGTGGTAACTTAAAAATTCCAAAAATTAGTAAGTGAAACACAGTTTTCCTTGTGGGATTTCTACAACAGCAGCCTCTGACTTTGCTGATTAATCAACTCATTCAAAAATAGTCCCATACTCACTTACATTTCACCCTGTCAGTGGTTCTGTTGGGCTTCACCCCAGTGCCAAAGCTTTTGACATTCTGCCCAAAACACTGTCACTTATCTACATGCACACACCTTCATATCCCTTCCTCTCCTCCTTCTTTCATTTAAGGCTGCAAAAATTTGCATAAGCACTTTTATTTCCTTAATTTCAGTTCACACTCAAGGGTTTGGTTTAGTCTGTATCATTCCTTTCATATACACTCTATCTTCCCATCCTCTTTCATAATACTGTCTTCCATAAAAGTTTTATTTGTCAGTTCACTTATCCGCTATTTAAATTTTTCCACAAATTTGTATTTAAAAATAGCTGTTTGGCTTTTTACATTTGTTTTACAAATCTTAAGGAATAAGACATTTAAGCCTCTAACAAAGTCTCTTCCCTTATATTGTTTTTACTATGTTTTTAGAATGTTAACATGGTGAACTGCAATGGAACAGGCAATACCAGATATATCTCTCACCTGACATAGTGGGAGTTGTGTCTCCCTACTCCAAAAAATGGATAGAATTGCTCAGATCAATGTCCAAGCCAGGCTTGTAGAGTTTCGATGCCAAACTGAAAAAACTGTGGCTTAATAATCAAATCCTTTGAGAGCCTGTAGTTCCATTTGAAGTAGAATTACATTCAAAAGATTAGAATCATCTCAGCAAATGCAAATGTCTGAAATGTAGATATCTGAACTAGTTTTCTAGATTCTATAGTCACAACAGAGTAATAAGCACTTTCGTGGTACGATTCATCTGACCTTTTAGAAATGTGTGAGATCAACTGGGCCCTGCAGGCACTTGTTTCTCTGCTAGGAGTACAAAAGATTCAAAGACTTTCCAGATGAAGCTACCTCTGATGTCCCTTCAGCAACTATAAGGGGAATCCACAATGAATGGCCCAGAAGATGTCTGCAATAAAAAGGCCTGAAGTTGGCAGTTTGAATACACAACATTTCAGCCTGAATGTCACAGACATCTAAACACTTGTTTGAAAGGCCTTTTAATAGCAACCAAAGTTTTTGTTACAGTCTAAATTGAAGGTGCTAGCCCTTCAAATTTTATGAATCTTTCCTTATTAGCAGAGAGAATTTTTTAGTAATCAGATTCCAGAAAACTTGAAAGAAAAAAGAAAAAAACAACTGTTGCAACACAGAGCATTTTCCGTCTTAAAATGAATGCCAACAGCACTCTCTAAAACTTAAAAGGTACCTTTAGTGCATACTCCAACACCATTTAGACCATGTCATTGAATTCTTTTCTTCCTTATAGTTAATGGCATTTAATCAGTCTTTGTCAACATTAATGTAGTAAGTCAGAAATGTAATAATACTTAATTTTATTTAAAAAAAAAGAAATTAAAAAATAAGAAAAGGAAGGGGGATTAGATCAGATCTGTGCTGACTGAATTCTGCAGAATGCTGCATATTACAAGCGTTTGTGCCTTTAAAACCAGATCACGAGCAGAGAGCAGCGTGGTATGTTGCCACCTGGTGTAGAGGTGATGTAAAAATCCTCGGTGACTCCTGCGTGAGCAGAGGCTGCGTCACTGCAGAGGCACATCCATCTCTGCGTGCCCCATCCCGGCAATGCCGTCAGCCACCTCGCCTGCTGACTCACGTCTCGGGGAGAAACCTGCCCGGAGGAGAGTGTCCTTCAGCCCGCGATGAAGCGGAGCAGTCAAGCACAGGGACTGCAGACCGCCCCGGAGAACAGGGAGAGGATCGCTGCAGGCAGAGCAGCTGAAAGCGCTCAAACCAGAATGCAAATACACATGTTTACAGCTGTCAATAGCCAACGTGTTGATCCTGCCGTAAGATGCTGAAGGGATGCTAAAACATTTTGACTGCTATACAATCTCTTCAAGTAAATGGGCAGATCTTGGAGGAAGGCTGACTTTCTGCTGCACATTACCCATTCCTAACTTTTCCTGGGCTTGGTTTGCCAAAAGGGTCTGTGTTTTAGGACGGAAACATCATCCAAATAACCTGCCTGGTATTCCTTTGTGCAAAGAACCTCTTGAAAGTGGTAAAAGCAAGAACAGTGTGCAGGTTTCTGAAAGATAGTAGTAAACATCACAATTGTTATTTCTAAAGATTGCATTTTCCTTAGGAACAGATCGTTAATACAATCAGGCTTGGAAAAGCTTTTATTTATTTTCAGCAAGAACAGTTTAATTGCTGCCAACTCCTACAACAAATACATTTCTACCTTTCTGTAAAATCCTGTATGCTGCTGCAAGGAATAATTACAAGTCCAGCATTCATTCTACAGATACGATTTTCAATACTATATTTCAGTGGGAAGTCCTAATGCTAGTCTTGGAAGAAGCTGATGCTTTGCCTTTTACAGTCATTCAATACTCTAGAGCACAGGTGTTCTATTTCCCCTGCAGCTGAATATGTCATCACAAATGTGTTGTGCATGTGCACTCTGTCACTGAAAGATTTCTAGGGATGTTGATCTTTTAATATCTTATGAGATTTCACCTGTTCTCTACTGTTTCAAAAGGAAAAAAAAAAAAAAAAAAAAAAAAAAAAAAAAAAAAAAGCCCACTAAAATATTCCCAGTGCTTTTTGGCAAAACTATAGATCTGTTTTGGTATCACACTGGAAAAAAGGATAGAAGCTTGAAAAACAGGTAAATGTATTTTTACCTAAGGTACTGTAAGAGAAGCATTTTTTTTTCTGTGTAACTGAAAATCTTTATCTAACATGCCGATAAGTAATTATAGCAGAAAAACCATCCTTGCTATTCATGAAAAATCTCTTCATAAATTCCGTCATGATAGGTTGTCACTGATGGGGAAAAGACTGATGATTGACTGATGTCAAAACACTTACTTGAGTGAAAAACATTCAAATGCCCTGGGAGAAACTTTTAAATACATATGAACAGGCTCACTGGGCCTTTCATAGTTATAGGCTCTTCAACATTGTCTTGTGTCTGTCAAGATAAGCTGAAACAACTGGAAAAAAAAAAAAAAGAGAGAATATATATTTTAGATAACAGCAGATACTAGACTCCAGACTATTTTCAGACTATTTTCAACCTCTAAAAACTGATTACAATTCCCTTGTATTTTTTTCCAAAAAACAGCATATACTTGATATATGCACTAATCATTATAGAAGAGACAGCGTAGTCAGGAGAGTATCTTTATAAGGGAAGAGGAGGATAATAGATAGAAGATAGAAGAGCCCTTTAACACTGAGGTGTTCAATATTCACAAGGTAATTTTGTTTCTACTATCAGCATTATCACAAGAAAAAAATGCCAGTAATTTCCAAAATATCTGGAACTGCAGTGCCACATTGCCCATGTTCACTATGGTTATACAGTATTTTTTGTATAAAATAAGTATTTCAATTGTGTATGAAATAGCAGTATTTTGGAAAACATTTCTTAATGCAGTCAGAACAAAAAAATTCATTGTGAGTCTTGAAATGAGTGATCTGTCAATCATATATTTAATATTTCAGTTCATGTGGTGGAAAAAAAATGGTCCTGGATCACCCGATTACAACAGTCCCACTGCACAAGGCAGTAGCCAAAATGTGACAGTCCATTGAATGCAAAGCCCCAAAATATGCAGCCTAGTGCCTTTTGTCTGGATCTCTGTCTCCAGGCACTCAGCAGTTCTCTTTGAGACACCTGGAGCCATGGAGCAGAAGAGAGATGGTGAGACCACAATGTACAAGGCACAGATCCACCTAGAAGCCAGGGATGCATCTAGCACTCCACGTGAGAGAAGACAGATCTCAGGTTCACACAGCAATCACTCAAATAGAAAATCTGGCAAAGTCAAACAATAATCACTCCAGTATCCTCTCTTAAATTAATAACAAAATATCCGGTCCTCCATCATATAATCATGGTAGATACAGGGCGGGGGGGGGGGGGGGGGGGGGGGGAGGGGAAGAAAGCATTGGTAATGTGTTTCAGCAACCTACAGAACTACTGAAAACACTAAAAATTTATTATTGTCTAATAAAAACTGGATGATGTTTATTTTTAACTTTGAATTCCTCAAAAATAGTTTCAAGGAAAGAAAAGGTGACTTTTTGATATTAGATGTGTTAATGCCATTCAATCAGTTCAACCTCCTGCCTCCCTTCTACCTGTTTCCTTCAAAAGCTCAGAACAGCACCTGCCTCAAAAATAATTCTTAGTCAGCACAGACAACCATACTTTTCCTGACTTCAATCACTGCTGCAGCATTTGCTTGGCTAGAGCAGTAGATGAACATAAGAGGTCATAAAAGCATAGTAAAATCTCCTTCCTTCTGTGAAAGTAATTCCACGTTCTATTGTACAATACAATCCAGCATGAAAGATGGAAGGTATTTTTTAAATACAATTCAAAAATCAGAAAGTTTCAACAGAAGGTTACATCAGATACAGCATAAAATCCCCAGTGTGGGAATAGGGTAATTATTGTCATTTCATTGGTCTCTAACTACCTACAATTATCCTTTTATACCAGTAATCAGCTTGATAGCATTTGATCTCCTTTGCTTTTAATCCATCTAATTACAAAGTAGCAGTAGATGTTTGCATCACAAAGACTGGCTTGAGTACTCATTGCAAACTCCTTCAATTTTCAAATGTCTGCATTTTCCCAGAGATGTAAGACTGAAAGCTAAACACATATTTAAAGGCTATGTTTTATGTGCCAATGATAGTCATGTATTTAAAAACTATTTTATGAAGAAAGACTCATCATATTTTTAACACCAGCAGTGTGCAAAACAAATTAACATGAAAAGCATGATAGAAGCATATGTGATCTCTCCATTTTGATAAACAAACTTAAATTATTTGGTCTGAGACATGAAATGTGCTCTTTTTCACTAACATGCCCCAGACAAACATTGCAGTAGTTCTGCTTTCTTGTGACCTCATGTGAAACACACCAAAAAAAAAGGTAGATTTGGAGGCTGCTTTAGTAGTTAGAAGGTTCAGAAGGGCTTGTCTGGATTCTGTGATTAAAGACGGTCTTTGGAAGATATTCTCTCTCACTCTTAGCTGAGTGCAGCCTCTTCAAACACATCTGTAGAGGAGGTATCTGTAGATATCTGCAGAGGAGATCCTGTGACCAGAAATCTTGCCATGTTTCGTGGCTACAAATGCCACTGCCCTTTGCTGTGGAGGCCAACCCAGCCCAGTCACAAGCAGTATTATGTCTCATGACGCTTATTTTAGAACTGAGGGATGATCCAATCCTACAAATTCATTGCTGTCAGACTACAGTAACACCTCTACTCCCCTTTGTCCAGAAATATTTTGGTTTTATGGTTTATTGCAATATCCTCCCTCAGCTACGACCTTTTGGAAAAGCCAGTTGTGACAAGGGAAAATAAGCTATGCTTTGCTTTGGTGTGGACACTGGTCACCAATATGTGGTTACAGCTGAAGGCCAGGTTCCGTTCAGCACTCAAAAAAGGGAATGGGACAAGGTCTGAGGCCAATTCTCCTTCAGACCTTGCAAAATGCAGTTCCTTTTTACCCCAAACTTAACCTTAACTGGAACTGAAGCTCCTATCATAGATATTGGCAACCAATTTCATTAAAAGATATACATATTTCTGAAACCACACACTCCTTCACGCTTACTAAAATCCATCCACAAACGCAGCCATTCCATTGTGCTTTTCTGGAAACTAACACCATTGTAGGCCTTACTGAAACACAACAACTGCACAGTCAGTGACTCCTCAGGCTGGAATTTTCGCTCATCAAATCACACTTACCTTACCAGATGCTGCAGTCAAAAATAACCCTCCATTGCCACTTTGTCTAAATAAGAACTTCAACAAATGCTGAAGCAGGCTTGTACTATGTGAAAGGCTCACTTCAGGAGGACTTAAGTGCTCCTAAGAGAGGTGAAATTTGCTGGTGGTTTCCTTATTTTTCCAGCTGTTTCACAGGGGCAAAAGATTCTAGAATGAGTTATATGCATTGCTGTGAACATTTACAAAGGGCAAATAATGAGTTTGTGTTTATATGCATATTTTATGCCCAAATTATCTTTCCCATGTTATCAGACAAAATGTTGGTGCTATATAAGGTACAATCTCAAATCATAGAGCTTGACCAGAAAGCCTGTGGCACTAGCATGCCCAGTGCCATGCTGCAGCCAGAGTTCAGTGCTGTAAATAATTTTGAAATAATACTGCATTATTTTCAGTGTCACAGCCTGCATTACAGAAAGAAGAATTATGACAGTATCACATTAAGAGAAGGCTGGGAAATGAAAGGACTCTCTACTCTTGATGCCTGATGTTAAAATCTTTAAAACCCCTGTTGTATTTCTTTCTATTACAGCGTTGAGATGGCAGCAAGGAGATTTGCCTCAGGCGGGGTGTGCATTATTTGCCACGGGGCTGGCTGGATTTAGCTCCCGAATCCATCCCGCCTGCCAGCCTACGCAAAGATTATGGGGAAGCCTGTCCTGGAGAGAAATGCTGGAAACTACCAGCCAATACCTCCTTCTGCAGCATTACTCCACGAATTATTTAAAACCGCTGCTCGGGAACTGTTTATAGCTTCATTATTAGCATAGATGGAAGCGTTTAAGAATGAATGAATTCTGCCAAGGAATTCTCTTAGTTTCTTTTTTTTTGTTTGTTTGGTTGGTTTTGGGGTTTTTTTTGTTTGGTTGATGTTGGTTTTTTGTTGTTTTGGGGTTTTTTTGTTTGTGGGGTTTGGTTTTGGTTTTGTGGGTTTGGGAGGGGGGGTTGGGGTTTTTTTGTTGGTTTTGGGGTGGTTTTTGGGGAGTTGTTTGTTTTTGGAGGGGTTTGGGGGTTTTTTGGGGGGGAGGGAGGGGGTGTTGGGGGTTTTTTTGGTTGGCTTTTGGGTTTTTTTTTAATCTTCATTCCCCACAGGAATGCCCGTCAGCAGCCGCTCTCCCACACGGAGAGACGACCCAGGACCCCCCCCCCACCAAAGCTTTTAACCTGCCACGGTCCCCTCCCCCAGCACCGCCACGGGTTTTGGGTTCTGGGCGGCCAGTGCGGGCCACGGACCGGGAAATGGGGTCCCGCGGACCGGGAATTCGGGCCCAGGCACCGGGAACTCGGGCCCGCGGAACCCGAGCCCGGCACACCCCGGTATCCGCCCGGCGCCACCGCGCCGGCCCCGCTAATCAGCGCGGGGCAGGAGCCGCCGGCGGGAGGGGCGGGGCTGGCGGCGTGCGCGCCCCGTGCCTGGCGACTCCGATTGGCCGTTTCGCAGCCGAGCCGGCCAATCGGAGGGCGCTTTGCAAAGGCGCCCTGAGCCTATGGCAGAGGGGGTTCCTCTTCCGCTCGGGCAGTTTGAAACCGTCGGTGCCGGGGGCCGGCGCGGCCGGAGCCCGCAGGTGAGCGGGGGGGGCCGGGGCCGCGCCGTCCTTCCCACAGCACCTGCCGTCCTTCCCCCTGCTCCTGCCCGGGGGCCGCGCCGTCCTTCCCACAGCACCCCCGCTCCTGCCCGGGGGCCGCACTGCCGCCTGCAGCCCCACCCTGCCCGCTGGTGGGGCTGGTTGCCTTAAGAACCCTGTGTAAGAAAAGAAAAGGAGAATCTCCCTGTTGGTAATCTGTTGTGTTCCCCGGTGCCTAAGCACCCGTGTGCCTCCCTGGTTTCTGTGGGACGCTCAGTGGGCTGTCGCTGTTGTCCCCGGCTGCCATGGCAGCCGCGGTCTCAGCGGTACCGGCGCCGGGGGCAGCTGCGGAGCTGCTGTGGTGAGGAGTTACAAGTGTGAGCAGCGCTGCTTTGTAAGGAGGTACAGCTAAAGGGAGCGAATGTGTCTTGCCTCTACTGGCAAGAAGTGTTGTTCTGTCACTGGGGGTGTCCCCTAAGGTTCAGTACTGGGCCCAGAAGTGTTTAACTTGTTCGTCCATGACTTGGATAAGGGTCAGACGCCTCCTCAGCAAATTCACTGAGGACACAGAGCTGGGAGGAATGGCCAACACCCCTGGGTGCTGTGCAGCCCTTCAGTAGGACCTCGGCAGGCTGGAGAGATGGGCAGAGAAGAATCATCTGAAATTCAGCAAAGGCAAATGCAGGGTCCTGCTCCTGGAAGGAACAACCTCAGGCACCTTGGGCTGCCCTGCTGGGGAGCAGCTATTAGGAGAAGGACCTGGGGGTCCTGGTGGACAACAAGCTGTCCATGAGCCAGCAGTGTGTCCTGGTGGCCAAGAAGGCCAATGGGATCCTGGGGACATTAGGAAGAGCATTGACAGCAGGTCATGGAAAGTGATCCTGCCCCTGTACTCAGTCCTGTGAGGCCACACCTGGAGTGCTGTGTCCAATTCTGGGCTCCTCAGGACAGGAAAGACATGGAGCTCCTGGAGTGGGTCCAGCAGAGGCTACAGAGATGGTGAAGGGTCTGGGACATCTCTCTCTTAAGAGGAAAGGCAGAGGGAGCTGAGGCTGTTCAGCCTCAAGAAGAGAAATCTGAGAGGAGACCTCATCAATGTCTATAATTATCTGAAGGGAGGGTTCCAAGGCAATGGAGCCAGGCTCTTCCTGGTGATGCCAGCAATAGGACGAGAGGTAATGGGCAGAAACTGATACACAGGAAGTTCCACCTGAACATAAGGGGTGACATCCTTATTGTGCAAGTGACCTTGCACTGGAACAGATTGCTCAGAGAGATTGTGGAGTCTCCCTTGTTGGAGATATTCAAGAACCACCTGGATTCAATCCTATGCCATGTGCTCTAGGATGACCTTGCTTGAGCAGGAGGGTTGGACTAGATGACCCACTGTGGTCTGTCATGACCCTGCCCACTACATGATTCTCTTTCCTAGGCCTTGAGCCCTCTGTTCTGAATGATACACAAAGTTATTTGGAAAGTATCACCTTTACTTAAAAACAAAGCAAAACCCACAAAAACCCACCTGAGCATAGCATAATTAATTCAAAATTAAAGAAAGGAACAATGAGTCAGACCAAGGTCTTTATAGTTGCATCCTGTTTCTTGAAAGTAGCAGTGTTACAACTGCAGTTGTATGCTTATGGTTTGCAAGAAACTGCTGCTCCTAGCAGGAATCTTTCTTTAATGAAGTCAGACATATATTTTGACAGATTCTTGGGTAAGTTCAGAAGAACCTGGTAAGCTTGAGGATGTTCTTCTCACTTGTCTTTCACCACATAATGATTTGCAGCTTAGCAAATTAGCTTAGCACCACCCAGATATGGTGTCTTAATGTCCCTTGATTTCTCTTTTAGAAACTTATCCGGTATTTTGTGGTACTTAGTGCTTGTTCACTGAGATCAAAGCTGACAGGTTATTCTTAGGCCGGCTTGGCTGGGCAGGGATCTTCTTCTGAGGCTAAGGCAAAAAAAGAATGCATATGCCCAGTGATAGCAAAGTCAGGTTACATGGGAGAAATACAGAGATTCAGCTCTCCGTGGTAGACAGGAAATTCATGTGGCCAGAGCTCAGTTAGACTAGAAGCTGGCCAGTACTGTGGGGGACAGAAAAAGTAGTTTTAAAAAAATACGTCAATAATAAAAGGCAGTCCAGAAATAGCATGAGACTGTTGCATGATGAGGATGGTCACCTCACGAACAGGGACACAGAACAAGGCAGAGATTAATTCTTTGCTTCAGTCTGCAACATGGGTGTGGTTAATCACAGCCAGCATGGGTTCATAAGGTCCTGCTTGAGGACCTTAATTCCCTTTTATGACAAGGTGACCGAGCTACTTGTTCAAGGGACGCCAGTGGATGTGATCTTTTTGGATTTCAGTAAAGCTTTTGGTGCACTGTCTCACAGGATCTTTCTGGACAAAATGTCCTGCCCACAGCTGGATGAACACATCATGTGATGGGTGAGCACAGAGGGTTACAGTGGATAGGGTGGCTTCACAGTGGTGACCTTGTCCCTAGGGGGCTCCATCTTAAGCCTGGTGCATTTCAGCATCTTCTCAGTTGACTTGGATGCAGGAATTGAAGGTGTACTTAGTAAGTTTGTTGACAATTCTGAAGTGGGTAGGGCTGCTGATTTCCTCAAAGGCAGAAAAGCCACCTGGGATAGGGCAACCTTGGATGTATGAACAAACTGGGAAATGAGAGGCTGGAGAGCAGCCCCACTGAAATGATCTGGTGGGTCCTGGTCAGTGGCAAGCTGAACATGAGCCAGCAGTGCCCTGGCAGCCAGGAGGGCCACCCATGTCCTGGGGGCATCAGGGACAGCATCAGCTGGGCAAGGGAGGGGGTTGTCCTGCTCTGCTCTGCCCTGGGGCAGCCTCACCTCCAGTGCTGGGGGCAGCTCTGGGTGCCACAGTACAAGACATTCTGCTATTTGGGAGCATCCAAAGGAGGGCAGTGAAGATGGTGCAGGGCCTTAAGGGGAAGCCATGTGAGGAGTGACTAAGGTCAGTTTGCTTTGTCACTGGTAATGAAGGAACCTTTTGAGTTTTGTAAGACCAGAGAGTAGTTTCAATTGATAAGTACTATCACTGAAACTAGAGCGCTAGATCCACTAAATTGCATATCAGGGGCATGATCTTAGAGAACTGAAAGCAGAACTCAGGACACTGGTCCTAAGTTATTGAAGGAACTTTTCAGTAAGTACCTTTCTTTTCTACTTCCTTGGTCTTGTCTGCATTCACATGGAAATCCATTTGCCATCCTGTTTCTCAGAAAAATCAGTAGTTTTGTTCTTTTGGAGTCTACTGAGAAAGGAAGGTAACAGTATTTCTAACTTCTGGCTGCAAATACACACATAATTCCTATAAGTGGTAGATAGTTGGTTCTTTGTGATTTTCACTAATGCACACACATCTTTGAATAGATCCAGGGCTTTTAGAGTAGTCAGGATCCACAATTTGAGAAACTATGTAGGAAAGCATATGAAGTTGATGTTGGTATTTTAGGATTACAGAAGTATTTTTTAGTATTGATAGAATTTATCAGCTAGAAGACAGTAGAGTGCTAGTATAGAGCTATTCCATTATGTAGAGAGGGTAAAACCAAGGGTATATATAAGGAATAATTCATGTGAGAGAGAAAAAAAGAAACTTTTCAGACTAGGAGGCAATGAAAGAGGCGGAGCTGACAAAGGTAGTATTTCTTCTGGCATCTACACACAGACATACAGGAATAAAAAGTACAAACTAAACCTTCATTAGACTCCATTTTTTGTACTCAAAAAATGTGGTTGGTATATGAGGGCTCAGCAGGGAGTAGGAAGATGGTAATCATGTCTTTTGAACCTTGAGCTACAGGAAATCTCAGCATTCGAAATTGTCTTTATACCATCATCAGCACAGAAATGAGCTTGTCATTCTGAAAGGTGTAAAAATATCCATAGCAGAGAGAGCTTTTGTGGTGCAGGAAGAATCAGTGTTTAGAGTAGCTCAAAGAGCAAAAGAATAATTAATTTCTATCTGTATTCCTATAGAGAGAGCTATGTGAGGGTTTGATACTTTGAGAAACATTGATAATGTTTAAGTAGGATATTCCTGCTGGGTTTATGACAGTACAACTAACAATTTAAAATTTACATATTTGTCAGAAGATACATCTGTTTAAAAAACACAAATGTTATAATTGACAGTTGTAAAGATCTCTCTAAAAATAAATTTTCCCTGCAAGTTGTTTGCTACATTGTACAGTCATCAGTTCCTCTGGTTATTTAAGGTGGTGTGCCTTCTCTCCTGACAACTCCTTCCTCAATGTGTCTAGTTGTCTTTCATGTGCATCTTGGGCTGTGGTTGAGGTCATGCAGTGGGTGGGCACAATGTAGTTTATGCATTCTTATGTTCTCTGTAAGAATTTTGTGCTGAAGCAGCCTGATAAACTCCAAAACAATACAGTGTGAATGAGAGATTGACACAGGAGTGTATCTGTAACTGCAACAACTGACCTTGTTGCTTTTGGGTCATTCCTTGTTTTCTTATAAGTTAGTGAAACTATCTCCATGGTTTGGATCAGACGGTTTCCAGCCTAGCATTAAATAGTTATTATATTATATAATGAGACAATTCAATCAGTTTAGTGCACAGAGGGGGCATTGATCCAGTTGTTAAAACAGAATCTGTTTCTGGGGAAAATGTTGGTGGATACATGTTTGCATACTGAAACTGAACAATGAAGTGCAGCTTCTACTGTTTTATAGACTTACTTTGTGCAGAATGTCATCCGATGAAGAGAAAAGCACAAGTCCAGTTTTGCCAAAAGACTTTGTTCAGGACAGTTCTGTTTCTCCAGATCCTCAGGTAGGACAGAGGCAATATAATTTGATTTACTGTCATGGCATTTTATTTGACAAAGGATAACTGCAAGGAAATCTAACTAAACATTCATCTTTTTTATATTTTACATACTCAGAAAAATAATTAAAATTTTAGTGAAAGTAAACAAAGTAGACCACAAAAAAACCCTAATGCTAAAATATGTTTAGTTAGATTCCTTTTTGGTGGATTTCACAAGGAATTAATGTAAAAATTCTTATCTAAACTTTAGAATTTGATCAGCTGAAAGTAAAATAGGTAGTTTTCTTACCTTTTTTTTCTGGTGTTACTCTTTATTTGTGTTAAGTCTTATCAAGAAGTTGGAATTTGACACAGTAGGGTAGAAACCCATTATTTTTGAGAGATGAAGAGTAACTATATTTTAGGCCTTCCCCATGATGTTCTAAAAACTGAATTTGTTAAAATGGATTTATTTCCCTTGGAGTAGTATTATGTCTAAGTTAATCACAGAAAGAAAATGATTGCTTTTTGGTTTATTTTTTTTTACTTTCTGCATCAAATACATCAGGACATGCTGTAACTGTAATACTGGGGGGGTTCATTTTCTGTGCTCATCATTCTTTCAAGAAGATGCAGTTATATAGGATAAAGTCTTTGTACCATTTTATTGAAAGCAGCGGGTTTTCATCATTTCATAATTGGTTGTTCCTATTTGAGTGTGTTTTATTTCCTTTGGTAGGATACAGTCCAAACCAGGACAGTTTTGACAATAACATGCTTTGCTAGTTGCCCTGTAGAAGTGTATCTCCATATTTGTCACCTGGTTAAATAGGCATATGCAGCTGCAGCACTGTTTAGTTAAGGGGTTTTCTTCTTTCTTCTTTTACCATTTGGATTGAGTTGTACCTTTTAAACATTTTTAGAGGCAATTCATTTCTGCAGCTCGAATACTTCTCTATTTGTGCTTGTATCTCATGGATAAGTTATCATAATATTTGTTTAGGAATAGTAATGCCCTCTGTGTTTCCAATGCTTTTTGTAGTCAGAGAACAAGATAAAAGCATCATGCTACTAATTTTGAAGGACCAGAATTTTCTGTTATGACCTGGTTGATTATTAAGGAGGCTCTAAGACCACCTTGTAGAGAATGACAAACTTGTACCAGTGAGTGACTGTTTTGTGAATGAGAACGTGTCTAGAGAAGAACAGTTCCAGCTGGAAGTGACCCACATCAGTCATTGGCCGAACTGCCTGACCATTTTGTGGCTAATGTCATGGGTTTTGTAGAGAGCATATTATTCTATTCCATCTGGGTGGAGCAGAATTACTTATCTTTGCCCAAATGGGTCAGTGTCACTTATCAGATGGTGGAGTGCTACTTATCTCTCTTCATTGTTTCACTACTTCCATGGGAATGTCTTCTGCTAATGGACCATTAAGAGCTCATCAATGACATTACACATTACACTGCACTATTGTAAGCTGCTCCACACAGGGAGGAGGAGCCAAACCATCTTAACCTTGATAAAAAGGAGCCACAGTCCCACTAGGTATCCAGTTTTTCCACCGGATCCCTGGAGGAAGACTGGACCCATCTCACCATTACTGGACCCTTTTTCTTCAAAGGGACCATCTCTACTCCAACAGAATCACATCTGCCACTCCAGTAGGGCTTACTTTGGACTGCTTCCAACACCCTGACCAACAGGGTGTCAGGTTGTATTTCTGACTCTGTCAGGGTTTTCTAGGATTTCTTGTTTGTTTGTTTGCTTGCTTATTCTTCTGTACTACAACATCTGTATTTTTATATCCCTAGTAAAGAACTGCTCTACCTATTCCCAAAATCTTTGCCTGACAGCCTTTTAATTGCAAATTTATGATAATTTGGAAAAGGGGGGGAGGGGCTTATATTTTAAGGGAGTTTCCAACCCTCCCTGGCAGATACCTATCTATCTAAACCAAGACAGTGGCTGACCAAAAGTTAAGGCATGTTGTTAGAGGGCATTGTCCAGATGGCTGTTGAACAGTGAGAGGCTCGTGGCAGCAAGGACTCTCCATAGGGAAGCCCATTCCAGTGTTTGATTGCCCTCCCGGTAAAGAAATGCTTCCTAAGGTCAAACCTGATCCTCCCATTCCCACTCATTCCATCACTGGATCCCAGGGAGAAGAGATGGACATCTCCTCTCACTTCCCTGCTCAGGAAGCTGGGCAGAGCAAAGAGGGCCCTCAGCCTCCTTTTCTCCAGACTAGACAATCCCAAAGCCACCCCTGGTAGGAGTTGGTTACTGTTGAAAAGGGAGAACACTGAGGTCACAGCTGATCAATAGGAATGATGACAGGGAAGTACTCCCTTTAGATAATTTTGGAAGGTCTATTCTGTTTTGTTTGGTTGGGCCTTTTTGATTATGTGTTGCTTTTAAACAGAGACCAGATTATCACTTCTTCCTTACAAAGAGATCTGCAGTCTCTTAGAGAATTTCCATAACTTATAATTGGGTTATGCAAGACTTTATCCATTCAATCTATTCTTATCATATTGTTTAGTAACCTTGACTACAATCCTTTGCAGTTTCTGTAGATTTTTATTTAAAAAATAGAAAAAAAAATCAAAAAACATGTGATTTTTTTTGGTGCCATTTGTTTGTTGCATCATTACATTTACTTCTACAAGACCAAGGCATTAAACAGTCAAAACTCCACTGGCCTCCAGGTCATAGAACTATATTCCTCTAGTTTTATACATGAACAAAATTGTTAGCAGTTGACAAAACAGCTTGAAAGTTTTGTTTAAAGCAGAACCAAGATAGTAAACCAAAGTTATATTGTAAATTTTATTTTATTGTGGTTTTATTTCTAAATGTACTGGTCAATATTGCATTCCAGTTCCAGCATACTTGTCATGGAGTATTTAAGATTGAGATAATACACTTAATCACTCAATGTTTCCATTCATATTCCCACTGCTGTCTCCAGGATTATTTTCTTCATGTGTCTTAAGTTTCTGATTACAACTGGGGTACTGTGCTTTCTTTAATATTTGCCTTTCAACTTCATTTCAACAGTGTTGTAATGTTGTAATTTATAAACATTTATTTCCAGATTTGTGGCTGGATGCTGTCTTTTGACACTTTCTGTTGGCGCGTAAGTGTGCGTATTCCTGTAGAGAGTGGATCCTTTGGGTTTTAATAGCAGTTAGAACTTGAGAGAAATTTCCTGCCATAACTTGGTGCATGTATTTTGAATGCTAGGACAGATTGTGTGATAATGAATAAGTTGGGTGACTCAGTGTGAGACACCCACTTGCATCTGACATCTGACCTACCAGGTCCTTTGAATTTACTGAGATAATCATGGAAGCAGCTGGATCAGCTCTGTCTGAGAACTAACTTGTTTGTGGGGAAAAATTAGTTCTACGTTGCTATTTGGTTACATGATCTCTTTGAAGAAGACAGAGGTGTGATCTGACATCTTCTGCAGAATCATTTAATTTATATTAGTTAAGGTTAATTTTGGCTCTTTTACTCAGATGAAATTTTGGTAGAGGGAGTTTTGTATGATTCCATGTAGTTCCTGATTGAGTAACAGGTCTGAAGATATGTTTTCTTTTTTTGACATCTTAGAAAATCCAAACTGCATATATTTAGAAAGATACGGCTGTGGAAAATTTGATAACTAACAAGTTAACTAACATGATTTCAACTTACTATACCTTTTACATGGAATGTGACACACTTACTTATCCAAAAGATACATCATGTATTTGTAATTCTGTAGCTTTGTATACATTTATTTAGGCTTTTACTTTGAACGTTATAGATTAGAAGAAGGGAAATGGACATTTAAATGAAAACTAGAATTCAGGTAAAATGTACCAAACCTAGCTTCTTCAATTCTCTAATTAGTTGAAAAACAAAAATATGGAAGTTACATTGAGAATATTATCCTTTTCAGTTGTTAGATTCAAGAACATATTGCATGTAATTGGTACCTTTCATTGATTGTTTTCACTCTAACTTTCTCCAGGTTAAGGAGGAAATTGATTTTTGAATTCACACTTGGTTTCTGAGGTTTGACCTCATTAGGGTCCTGAACAAAACTAATGTGATAATACTAAGTGAAGAAAAAATAACTGCTAGTGACCTTGGTTTAGATTTTCCAATGGACATTGTTTTCCAAATCTTTAATTAGTAGATTTGATTTGTTTTAGTATGTAACTGGTAATGGAACTTGTTTAATTAATTACTAGGGTTTGTGTTTAAGCTATAATACAGATTGTTTACAGCTTCACAATGAACACCTAATACCTCCATCCTGAAAATCTGTTTCATTGGGAGGTTTCAAAAAAATATTAATTGACTAACTTTGGTGCATAGCATAATGCCACGTACCAATTAGGCGGGTTTATAGCTTCTTAATAGGAAAGCTTCTTCCTAAATTATATGTACACATTCCATATACCTGTATAATTTTAAAAAGAAATAATGTAAGGTGGGAATAATTATTTTCACTCTAAACAAAATAGTGTATAATCAAATCTCTCTTGATGACTGGATTTACAACTTCCACCAAAGAAATCGTGATGTTAGAGAATTTGAAGTGTGACTGTGTTCAGTAGCATCTTTGTCATGACTATAAAATTACATGTTTTTCTTTGAAGCAGTAGTAGTAGTGATTAGAAATAGTAATGTCAATTAATTAACTTACATGATCTGGAACTGTAGTTTTTTTTCCAGTTCTTGTTTTAGATGCCTATTATAATGTTCAATGCTGACATCTGGGAGTCTTTCTGTGCAACTATTGCAGTGCATATAGTTGTAATCAGAAGGAATGTGAATATTCAGCTAGAGAACATTGAATTACTATATTCAGTGTAGAAAAACAGCTCACTTTTGCAACTCAAGGGGAAATTCCCTTAGTTTTCACCATAATAATAGGAAAGAAGCCTCTTGAAACTATAGAAAAAAGTTTGCACTTCTTCTTACATATGCCTAATTTTTAAAAATGCAATTGTAGTTTTATAATTCTTTGTCACCACTTTGCAACAGGACGAATATGAAGAGCTGTTTCAGTATACTGTAGTGACTCCGAGGTTTGAGCAGTGTGTCTCAAGGTTGCCAGAACCTGCACCAGAACAGAGATCACCTGGCAGAGTTTCAAGGATAATAGATGATGCCAGTCACCATAAGACTCCAGGTAGTATGCCCAAGGCTATATGTTGAGCTTGCAAGAACCATGATACAACTTCTATGACTTACATTTTTTTAATAGCTTCAGTTTGAAAAATATATGTACGTCATTTGTAGCACATTTGCATTTTGCACAACAAGAGATGTAGGAAGGCATACTCCCTGAAGGGTTCTCTCTCTGGCATCACTTTCAGCTGACAGTGTTGATATGCTGACAGACGGTTCTTTGTGTTTTGTGGTGCAGGTGTTTAAAGATGGTGTAATAACAGAAAAAGGGATACTTACAGTAAACTTAGCTGAGTTTTGATGGGTCACAGCTAATCTTGCTCAAGCTTGTACTGCTGTGATAGAGAAATACATATTAAAACAATGATTATTTGGAAGGAAGGATTATCCTTTTAAGCCGTTTTAGGGCTTTGTGTAATGACTAATCATGTCACTACATGAATGTCATCCTTGCTCTTTTAGTTTGATCCTGTTATTCTAGTTTTATTTTATTGCTTGGTATTTAACTCTCTAAACTTAGTGTCTGGTGATGCATTAATAATATGGATATTTTTGATTGTGTTGTTTGCTTCTGTCACTAGCATTTAGATTGAGAATTTTCCTTTGATAATTTTGCTTCTGAAGAAATAGTAAACAATCACACCTGTGTTACTTCTTTTCTAGGAAGTTAAGCATAATCAGGAAAAACTAACATTAGACTAACTTCTATTCTATATCATTCTATTTAATTTTAAGAAAATTAGCTACTTTTCTGTCTTCCCTTTTATAACCTCTGTGGATGGCTTGATGTCTGCTGTTTAGAGGAACAAGTTACATATTTGTACCTTCCAACTTGTAACTTTGGTCAATACTATTTCTTTAAGTTTTTAGGTTCTGAAGGAACTGCTAGACAATCTGTACAGAAGGATTAAGGCTGCAGGAGACAGCAAGTGGTGGGTGATGGCAGCTGCCAAATGACCTTTAGCCCTTCTGTCCATCATGTCCTGCCTACCTGCTGCTCTCGCCTTGACCTCATGGCACCAGCCCCAGGACACACCAGGCCTTGGCATGAGCTGTGTGTTAGCCAAAATCTGATTTACAGGAAGAGTAAATCAGGATTTACATGGGCAGTTAGGGCACCAGCACAATGTCTGCAGTACACAGATCACAGTGCAGCTGTGGCTGCTGTTGCCAGTCTCTGTGTATGAACCATCACCACATAAGCTGTCCGCTGTTGCTGCCTCAGTCTGTGTGGGTTAAAGCCAGCTCAAGTCTACTGCAGTGTTGAAAGTTAATTTTGCTGGTTGCTTAGTTTTTATACTGTGCTGGCTTAAGCCATGCTTGTCTGGCTAGCACAGAAAGGTGTGAAAAAAAGTGATTAAAGGCAGTAAAGAAGGTGCTTCTGAACTTTCCCTAGAGCAGAAGAGACAAGAAGAATATTTACACAGACTCATCCTTTTTCTGTCAATTACATGCTCTAAACAAGTTTCCTTTGCTTTGCTACTATATCAAAATATGTGTTTGCTGTTCAAAATATCACTATGTCTTCTCAGTTTGGGAGAGAGATACCTCCTTGAGACAGAGCTTGAAACAATCTAGTTGTAAAAAGGTTATTCCAACTTTTACAAGGAGATCTGATCAAAATATTGAACTCCGCTATCTAATCACTAGTACTGATTGATGGTGATTACATATTGAAGTAGTGTTGGCCATAGTGTTAATAGCCTCAAAATACCTTCATTTTTCATGATGATAATAACAAGACTTTGAAGATTGAGGAAACTGTTAAATTCAATTTTAATACTATACCTCTAATGCTTAAATTCAAGCTTAATACTGTACCTCTAATGCTGATCAGGTGGGATTGTTCACCAGGTTGTTTCTGAAGGACAGCTAATTTTTTTTTTTAACTCCATTCTTTTGGCATTGCCTGCTTGTTCATACTAAAAATCAGGCTTTTTGACATTTGGCTCTTTTGCTGCTACTGTGTTAAAATAACAAAATCATAAATTATTAGGTTAGTGTTCTATGACTGTAAACCAAAATGAATGAATGTGCTGAGCATGGAGTTAAAACCTGAAAGTTTGCTGTTCTGCAGAGCTTCTCAAGTTTACAGTGTATTTTCCCCTTCTCCATGTGATGGTATTGGACCAATCACAATGCCATGTGATGCCTTCTGAAATGAAGTTCTGGTTATGAAGTATTTTTTGGTCTGGATGCTAACATTTTGGTGGTGGAAGTCTGATTACTGGTAATCTCTATTTGTTGCAGAAAATTTAAATATACATAGTATCTTCCCTAAGGGCTTTCAATCAAATAAGAGAAGTAATTAGAATAAACATGCTGTACTGTTCAATTCAGTTCAATGTACAAATGTTTTTAAACTTTGAAACATAAAACTTAATTTCCTGTTCTTGTTACCAGTTTAGTTGATTAAATTTGAAAATTACTAAGACTGGAGCAGTAAATTATTTCTTGCAGAGATCTGCAATGATGACTCATACCGAAAGAGTGGAAAATTCAGTCTCTTCAGGCCTGCCAATCCTCACTATATATCCATTAGACTTCTTAAAACATTTTAGCAAATTGCTGTGCTCAGCTTGGGCCACTAATAGTATGTCATGTGTGAGAACACTCTGTCAGAGCTTGCTTACTTAATAAAAGAAGAAAGAGTCAGATAGACTAGAACAACACAGAAAAATCCCACAGTAGTAACAGACATCTGGATAAACAGCTAATTTCATTACCTCTGTCTTGAGATTTGTTGCAGTAAACGAGTGTGGAGATAATTTAATAAAGTACATTTCTATACTTACCATATCCAAATGGTTCCAATATCCTTGATACTTTAGCACACTGTAACTGAATGACATCATATAATTCTATGGAAGGAATAGAGGTGGCAGTAGGAGAGCATTAGAAATAAATTATTATGTGTACAACCAAAAAATTATGGCAATGCTGGAAGGCCAGGATGAATTTCATAAGATGCTGTTGTAAACATGTGACAGATACACTTGGTGGATTCAGTGAAGGTATGACACATCCTATGGTAAATGAGAGAAATGAAACCTCTGTTAGGATAATCTGTTCATAGGGGGAGTTAAGGGGAAGGGAGTGGACGAACTAGTAATACTGTGATTCTCAGACTGGGGCAGTTGTCAGTCTGTTTTAATATTCTGTTTTGATTGGTTAGATTTTGTTATGTTAGGTTCCATTTCTGTGGGTTTTTTTGGTCAAGTGTCTTTACAAACTGTGCTGTGTAGACTGGATATCTTCGTAATCTAACCAAGTAGTAGAAGTCTAAAAATAAAAACAAAGGTTCATGCACTCCATGACACAACTGAAGGAAGGAGTGGCATGCAGGAATGGGGAAAAGTGGTGAAGGACAGACCTAAGTGGTGAATATTTGCCAATGGTGCCAGATAATTTTGTTGTCAGATGCCAGTCAGATTCTTCATCAGAGAATTAGATATATTTCAGGTAATCTGGATCATCTGCCTGGCATGTCACGTATTTTAGACATTTTTACAAGCAACAAGTATTCAAATTCTGCCACTACCTTAGCAATAATTCTGTCATTTTCAAGAGAAACAATGACAAAAACTAAAGCCTGATGTTAATATACTCTGTGATGGGGAGTAATCTCTTTATGGTCTTTTGCTTCTGTAATAGGGCATTAAGTCTATAGAAATGATGTGTTATTTGGATTTCTTTAGCTCAAGCTGGTGTTTATTTTTATGATGCGTGGTTGTGTATTACCTTGAGAGAAATATCAAAACCAGTGGTAACTGCTTCTGCATCATGGTTCTTCCTTATTTCCTTTTTGTTTTGGAGCATGAGTGTAGTAGTTTTGTGGCAGGGAGTATCAGCCAGACAACTCCTCTTATTTCCTTAGCAAAGGAGACCTAGCAGTAAAAATAACTGTAAAAGAATATCAACCATCAGGCTCTGCCTTACATAAATTAGAAACACACTTTTCTAGTGTCCACTGAAGATACTACTTTGTGACAGACAAGCTTATCTCTTCTAGGCTGAACCAAAAAATAGTACCTATCAGACAATATTTGTTTTCAGAAATGAAGACTAAAATGTTGGAGGTTTCCTCTGTTTATGAAAAAAGAGTATTTTTTTGAAGTCGTCATGTTTGTTGTTATTAGTAGGAAACTGCTAATACCTCTTCATTCTAATTTTCTTTTTTTCAGTTGTCAAATAGCAATTTTTCTGTAAGGAATAGCTAAATATAAAACAATATTTTACTTCCCAAGTTTACTTAAATATTAATTTTATTCTCAGCTCAAATCCATACAAACTAGCTTTTGGGCAGGGTTTAACTTTTATTGCAGTGGTACCTAGCTACAACTCCTGAAAGAGAGGATTTATTGTATAAAGTATTATATAAATTCATGGTATATACTTCCTTTCTCAAATTGCTTGAACTCTAATTTAAGGAACAAATTTAAGACTTTAATGGATGTAGGTATATATTAACATGGAAATATATCCACAGGCAACTTTGTGAATTTGTAAAGGAACACCACAGACCTCAGGTGTTTACAGGCTCATTAAGGAAAAAGGAAAGGGAAGTTAGTAGATTGTTGACCTGAGATGTTAATTGTCAAGAAGCTTTTACTTAGAGATGTTATCTGCCCATATTTTTGGTGGTTGCTGTGATCATTCTCTTTCATATTAAGTTATATTAAGATACTGTATTTTAAGGGAGCAGTAGTTTGGAATTTACTAATGTTACAATAGGATTGACAGTTCAAATATATATGTCCAAGGAGCTTGTATCAGAATTGGGCTGATGTTTCTTATGTGGGAAAAAGATGTTTCTGATGTCATAAATGTTTTATTCCCTTTTTTACCAATGCCTGTCTTCTAACTTCCATCCAGAATGTGGACCTGTTAGTCTTTCCAGAGTGTCAGTCCTTATTGTCTTGTTTCTTTTTCAGTCTCAACATCAGCAAAGCAGGCTGGTATGGAACAACCTGCTCTTTCAGAAGTAACTTCCTCTCAGGGGTCCACACATGATCCAAGAGAAGTCAACAAAACCACAGTGACCGAATCAACTTTGCCAGATGAAAAAGTCACTCAAATAGAAAATATACTTGATCTCTGGAGTGGAAGTCTTAAGGTATTTGTTTTGTATGGAATCCTTTAAAATCATGCACAGATATCATTGTATTGTAGAGTGAGTGCAGGAGAAATTGCAGGGTGATTGCTGGGAGAATGGTGGTTTTTGTTGTTGTTGTATATTGCACACGAGCATATGTAGCATAGAGTATCTTGTTTCAAAAAATTTGGAATAATTGTCTCCATTAGGAATGTTCAGATACCATGATTCAATAGTTCATTGTGTCTGGTAATACTTACAGCCCGTGTAATGAAGGTATCGCTGTAAATTTGTGTCTCCTTAACTGCTAAGTGTTTTAAGATTAAAGTAATAGAGAGGAGGGAATAGTTTAAACTCATTGCATTACTGTCATACTTTTAACTTTTCAGACAAATATTCTGACTGAGCTGAAAAATTGGAAACTCAATTTAGTTCAACATCACAAGCTTCAAATGAGAGAAGAGAAAGAGAAACATGCCACACAGGTGAAACAACTGCAGAATGAGGTGGAAAACCTGAAGAAGTTACTCCATGCTTATGAAACCTCCATTAGCAGGAAAGATGAGGTAGTAACTCAATTTCATATTTTGACAGTTCCTCTCTGTTTAAAAATATCCACACTAAATTTTTTTGGTCCATCTCTTTGAACATCTTTTTTGAAGCAAGTAACAGAGAAGTAAATAATGCATTCAGACTGTATAGTAGAAAAATAATCATTGATGCTATTAAGTTTGTCTATACTAACAAAAAACACATAATATGTGCACGCTTTGCATTTTTTTGCTTCTTAAATCTAGAGACTGCTCTTGTTTCTTATTTATTTCATGAAGCTCACACGGGCTTAGGGGAGTCTATTAGCTCTTACACTTTAAAAGCCTCTAACTTTTCAATTATTAGATCAGTTTTCCTCAATTTTAAATGGGCAACAGTCTCTTAAATGTTGGAGAGCCTCTATTTTAGGATTCTTAGGAACTCTCCATTTGTACATATACTTAAGATTGGACATTTAGAGTCTCTGGTTTTATAGCCTCACAAATATTACAAGTTTTGTAGATTCTTATTTCACATTGTAAATCTCAAATGCTTTTTATTTGCAAAAATATGCTAATTAACAAAAGTAGACTTAGTCTGAGACTTCTAGTGTATAGCAGCGTGTATGCAGCATCAAAGCTTGATTTTTATGACACTTTTTCAACAAAAGTAATTAATATATCAATTTAATTTGCTTTCTATTTTAATTTTAGGTATCATTCATTTCATTGATGTATGTTCAGTGGTTATTACTTGTAACAAATGCAATATAATGTTAACATATGCTACCACATATTATCATAAAATGTTGATCTCAACAATATTTATTTAGTAGTTAAAATAACTTTACATTATTCCTCAAAGTCCCAAGATGGGTTACTGTTGACCACTGGAATTGCTCATATGTGGCAGAATCTAGCTTAAAAAGTTAGGCAGAAATATGGAGTAATATTCCAATTTGGTGTACCAAATTTGCATCATACCTGACCTAATTTTTAATTGGAGAACTTCAGCTGTTTATGTGTGCTCATTAAATCTAGAGATTGTTGGTAAAAGTCCCCAGTTGTAGTCACTGTTCAGTGTACATCTTGCCTCTCAAATGTTTTAATTGCTATAAGCCTATGTAATATCTTTCATGAGAACCTCTAAAGAGAGTAAAAATTCTTAATAAGATTTTTCTGGTTCATAGCAACAACTTAGCTTTTTTATTCTGTTCAGAGAGATGAAACAAACTTCTAATATAAATGTTTCTGATTTATCAAAATTCTCTTTATAAAAGAAATTCTTCTGATATTATGCTACAGTAACAGTTAATTATGAGAAAGTAGGTAAGAAACGGGCAAATGTAGGAGGAAATAACAATTCAGTTAAACTTCTCCTAAAATTACACAATGGAAGTGCACAATCTGAGTGCTGAACTCACAGGAATTTCACTTCTGATTTGAACTCTGATTATTGTTTCTTACTCGATTTGAGTAAGGGGAACCTTCAGTAGAAAGCATCTGTTAAAAGCAAGTGCTTTAAGTGAAAAATAACTGAGACATAAAGTACATTCTGTTTGATCTTACAGTGATCACAGCTATTGAAACAGTGTTAACAAATACTTATGCAGGTAATTACTAACTTGTCCAGAGCATTGGAAAAGCAAAAGGAGAGAGTGGAGTTGATGAGAAGGTTTACACTCTGGCGGATTCAGCATGTGAAAGCCAAACAAGAGGTATGTGCATGAAATCAAAATGCAATGAAAATGAAACCTCTGTACTCAAAAGAGTCAGAGCTGCTGAAGTTCCTGTTACAGTTTGAAGGAAGTGCGTTGTTTCTATTTTGATGTGTTTGACAGTGTCAAATAACAGTTTGAAAAGATCAGTTCTAAAAAGAACATTGCTGTCAGAATACTCTCTGGAATGGGAAAAAAATGGTTGTTAGCTGACTATATTGATATAGAGTAGAACAGTAGAGTTGTTTTAAGGTAGTTTTTAAACAATCCTGAAGTCTAAATTTATTCAAAAGGTAAGTGTTTTACGCTAACTGTCTGCAATCTTTTAGACTGCTGGTTTTATCATTCCTGCAGTGAATCCAAATGTGCCACATACCCAAAAAATGGCTTCACACACGTCTCTTTACACCACATGTGTGAGGTTGTTGTTTGAGTGCCATTAAATTAAGAGTAAGACCACTGCTGTGTGTAGCCTAGGAGTTCACAAATATGGTTTCTCATGGTGCCATGGCACATTGCAGAGGCAACACTGAGCTGCTGATGCTGCTTGTGTTGCCCTTCACTGGGCCTGTAACTCAGCTGAGGCATTTTTACTGTGGTCTCTGTAATAAGCTGTAAAACAATCATCCACAGTGCAGTACCGAACTTTTTCTAAACCCTGAACTTTGGTATGATGTGATTGTATTTACTTCCTAAGGAATGTGCAATTAGAATGGCAGATAAGCATTTCCAGACAGCTTTGATGAAGAAGGTGTGGGCAGCGTGGCATTCTGTTTGTGAAGAAAGATGGAAAGACAACGTAGCAAAAGCCTGTCAGTTAAGGGCAGAAGATGTCTGTGTTCAGCTCACCAATGATTATGAAGCCAAAATTGCAGAGGTAAAATCAATTTTTTTTCCTTCTTTTGCTCCTTGACTCCCAATCCCTGTCCCTCCAAAGTATCTCTTTCTCAGCAAACCTAACAAACTTGAGTATTTTCCAGCTGAACAGAGCTCCCCAAGTATGCAAGATCTGAATGAACCTAAGATCTCTGTTATGTTTTTAGATGTAACTTTTTTCCCTGATTCTGATATAAAATGTTGCCAATCTGCATGCACAGATGAAATAAATTGGACTTTGCTGAAACAAGGCATATCTCTAGTTGCCTACCAATGGAAGTGCCATTTGTTTTCTAACAGCAGCCTTTTAGTATGGACTATGCATTTTGAGGTCTTAATGAGGAAGACAATGGAAATAGAAGACCGTACTTTCACTTTGACTGATCATGATGAGTACAATTTTTTTTTCTGTAATAGCTACACTGTTAAAGGCTGAAATTAAGTTTGATTTTTCTTTAGCTTGCTGATTAAGATTGTTAAAGAATTTTCAGAGCTTGAGGTGAAACTGTGCTTTGGTGCATGCTAAGTAATCAGTTTTAAAATACAACTTTTTCTTGGTTTGGGAAGACAGGTATCAGCCAGGTAATAAAAAAAAACACAACTGGAGTTTCCTTTGGAATGGAGAGTGTAAACCCCACCCCCCCACACCCCTTTATTTTCTTTTTCAATTATAAATTTACAATCAGAGGCTCTTGGGCAAAGATTTGGGAAATAGGAATAGCAGTTCTTTACTAGTATGTATTATAAAGCAAACACAAAAAAAAAAACCCCACCAAACAACTACAGCATTAATAACAAACGAAAACAGTACCAAGAACCTTGAGGGCTTTATTTCACAAAACCCAGGGCAGTTTGGTTTCGGTGTCCCTGCAGGATCCTCAGAGCACCAAGCTGAAACAGTGGAAGGGTCCCGGGCTGGTAGCTGGGCTGGCAGGGTGTCTCGGAAGGCAGGGGCAGGATGTCCCGGCAGCGCAGGGGGTGCAGGGTCACGCTGCAGCAAGAGGAGCAGCGCCGAAGAAGCCGAAGGCGAGGCAGAAGCGGCCCAGCTCCCGCGGGTGGCAGAGAAAACTCAGGATTCAGGCCGAACCGGTGATAGTAGATTTCCCAGGACTGGATCCCTTTGGCCACAGTGAAACTCTTCTAGCCAACAACAGCCGTTTTCTCTCTCCCCCAACGCCGGAAAAAGAAGAGCCCCCAGCTGCCTCAAGCTCTGTCTTTTACCTGCATTATCTCCCCCTTCCACCTTTGTCCACCTCTTTGTTTCGGTTAAGTACTCTCAAGTATCCAACACTTGGTCTCCTTGGTAACTTATGGGGAAAAAATTCTTTAGAGAAAGAAGGAACAAACCTAACCCCCAACAAACTTTTAAAAGATTTGTATTTCAGCAAGAAATTAAATCTAGAATTTTAAGAACAGGCTTAACAAATGTGTCTTAACAGAACAAAACCCATAAGTAGCAACTTGTTCTGTTCTTTTCTCAGCATTTTTAGTTTTTTACCATATCTAGAGAAGAGAAACTGGTGATGAAAATTTGCCCTTGTACTTAAATAATTGTCTGAGAGCAATTGCTCTTCTGTTGAACGAACCCGTGCTTCTGCAGAGATCTGGGTTGTGCCAGATGCCAATTTCTAAAAGACAAAAGCTTGCAAGATATATCTCTGCTTAGGTAGAGTCTGATGGTCCTTTTGAATAGTCTTGTCCTTGATATGCTCTATTATTAATACTGTTCTGTGTTACAAAGAAGCTACAATGAGCTGTTCATCTCTGGTGAAGCAGAGATTTTCATCTTTTTCAATATAGTAAATATTTTTAAATATAGTAGATTATTTTTAAAGTTAATTGATGAGTATGTTTGTGGTTTGCATTCAGAAGTAAGAGAGACCTATTTCCTCCTTCTGTTTCATAGTTATCTGCTACTGTGGAACAGACAAAAGCTGAGATTCTGCGACTGCATAGTGAAAGAGATCAGTATGAAGACACCATGAAGAAAGCTTTTATGCGTGGTGTGTGTGCTTTGAACCTGGAAGCAATGACCATGTTTCAAAGCAAGGACAGTTGGCCAGATCCTGGTTAGTATGAATAGCAGGTTTAATCTGATAGCGTGTGTGCATTTTTGTTGGATTGGTTTGGGGATTTTTGTTTGTTTGTTTTAATAGAGTTCCTTTTCTCTTTTGTTTTTGTTTTTGTTTTTTTTAACTTGAGAATTTTTGGCGATACAGAGTTTATTAAACTTTTATTGCTTTAATATGTCCTGTTGGATATGTTGAGAAATACAATGATGCTGGAATTCATACTGCTGTAGCTGAAAGGAAGAACATGTTCTCTTCATCCCACATTGCTGGGAGAGTGGTAACCTGCAGCTGAAGGCAGAACAGGAAGTCAAAGGTGGCAAACTTCTTAAAACACTGGGTAATGGAGCAGTGAAAACGAAGTCCTGAAAATTCCTTTATGTTCTGGAATCTCGGTGTGCAATGTATCAGCTTTTCCCAGACAGCTCTTCCTTCTTTCTTAATCTTGCTTTTGAATGTAAAGAGGACAAGCAAATCTCTGAGGTTCTGTATTGAGTTGTAACTCTGTGCCAGAACAGGAAACACCAGTCTATTTTTATCAGCAGCATACCCGTGAAACCTGTGCAGCTGCAGAGGGAAGAGCTGCACGTGCTTACAGATGTCAAATGAAATCAGAGTGAGACAATCCACTGCAGTGGGAACATAATCATGCTGGTGCAGCAACCTACATTAAAGAGAAAACAGCTGTGGCAGCAGGAGTGCCACAGCTACACGTGTGGCTCAACAGCCTGATGTACTGGCAGCCTTAGACAAGGAACTTCAGTTGCT
This sequence comes from Chamaea fasciata, assembly GCF_029207755.1. Lineage (NCBI taxonomy): Eukaryota > Metazoa > Chordata > Aves > Passeriformes > Sylviidae > Chamaea > Chamaea fasciata. The sequence goes on along the minus strand of NW_027094089.1, from coordinate 4,169,646 downwards.
AAATTTAGCAGTCTTACTCAGGAGTTCCTGAACTATGTTAGAGAAGTTCTTCACTCTAAAAGGAAGAGGAGATAAAAACCTGAAGCAGATGTAAGAGGATACTTACCTGAGCAGCTGTCCAAGCCTGTTAAACATAAGTGGTATTTGTGCAGTTGCTTAGGAAGTTAATATGACAATAGCTAAGTGTAGTAGCTGTGTGCTAGTAAAAATTTAGGATCAGTATCTGTAGAAGGTTAAGAATGAATGATTTCTTGAGGATACTCAGTTTGGAAAAAACATTACAGGGCATTTCCTAAGTACCTTATTTTTCACTGTGTTACTAATTAAGAATTATTCCATCTTGAATCCTTATCTTTTATTTGCTTGTTTATTGTTTTCAAAAAACATGCAACAGACAACAGGTACCCCAATAATGAAGAGTAACTGACTGGTGTGAAAGCAATGTTTCTGTAGACCTATAAAAATGAGAGTAAGTCATAAGGAAATGAAGAAAACTGAGCTCTAGAATAGTTGAGACCAACTCTTGAGTTTCATGGACCAAAGGTTTTGCTTGATTGTTACTAAGAAGCTGGAGCTGATACTCTACACCAGCACAACACCTAAAGATTTTGCAATGCTGGATGTTAGGATACCCATAACTCATTCTTTTGTCTGTCCACTATTATGCTTTTTAATCAGGCTTTGTATCACCTCACAGAATCTGTCATCCTCAGTCCCAAGCAGCTTCCACCACCTCTGGTACCACCTTCTCCCCTGCCCCAGGCATGCTATCTTTTTCTTACAGCCAGATGGTGATTTTAATGAATTTAGTTGCATAATTATTTAATATGGTTGAACAACCACTGATCTGCATTCTTAATCAGGTAGAACAGTGATCAGGACATTGGAGGACTGCAAACATCAGAGAAGATAATTCTGATTTGTTTCTAGTCTTTTAATCTGTGGACATCAAAGCTTCCATGTGCCAGAATGAGTCAGCAATTATAAATTTACATGAACACTGCAGTGCCACCTACTGTGATTGGATATAAAAGGCAGAATTTCACCTGTTTACAAATTTATTATTTGGTTATTTTTATATACATTTAATATACACACAATCTACAGGTAAAATACATATTATATATCGTTATAATATATGTAGTAATAGTGTGCATGTATCACAGCCTTAATGGCTTCATAATATTTAGTGTCAGTGTTGATGGCATTAAAGTTATCTGCCAAATTTGCTGACTTTTTTTTAATTAGTAGTATATTAAGATTATTTTATCCTCTTTATATGTTTAAAGAAACACTGAAGCCACAGGAATTCATAACTTTTTGCTTATAAAAATCATAACACTGTTTTTCTTCAGTAACATAGATCAGATCTGACTGGTCTATTACTGCATTGGTCCTGTCTGTGCTTAAGCTTAATGTGTGTGTAGACACATAAATATGTACAAAATGCATATTCTGGCACTCTTGTACTCTTGACATCTACAGGTATTGCGCAGATTTGAAGCACCTTGCTTTTATTTTTCCTGCTTATGTCAGCTAATTAAAAAACCAAACAGCTACCACATGGTGTCACTCTAGTTCCTGGAATGAGCAAATTTCTCTTGTCCTGGAACTGCTAGCGTCAGCTTCTTCAGGAATAGGAGAGTAAATAAGAATACCTCTCCCTCCTTCCTTTAAGACAGTCTTTACTCTAAAGGAAAAGGCTGGAACTGTTTGGAAAAGGGACTGGGCTCATGTCTGCAGATTTGGCATCCCCAATGTCTCTCTTATTGTGAGATAAAAGTATCCCAGATGGATTTTGTTCAAGTTTATGCTTGCCAGCCTGCTGTGGTAGAGGGAGATGAGTGCTGTAGGGTGCCTTTAGATTGTCCCAGCCCTACAGCCAGGATGAGGCCACTGTCCAGCAATCATGTGTGGGGATGAAATTCTGCTGCTAATGCATAACATTTTATTTTACTGCCAGTAAGCCCCCTTAAGGATCTTGTGCCCTAACAGAAGTCCAGTATGACCTTTGTGTTTTCCTGTCTAAACTGAATTTTGTCTCTTAGGATAAGAGCACCTCTTGCACACTGGTTTTAGTTTTGGCAAGCAGTAGGAAGAACCTCAGTTCTTTGCACTGCAAGTAGGTGACGTGTGCCACGGGGCTGCTGAGACATAACAGAGAAACAAGCCCCTTGAAGAACATGTACAAGTGTCTCAAAAGAGGGTAAAATACAGGAATGGTAGTTTATATCTGTTTACCTGCCCATCTACCTACTTCTATAAAGATCAGCCTGCTCTTTTTTATTAGATTATACAGAAATCCCACAGAAATTCCTAAAATTTTTGTTGGAATTTACCTTCCCCCATATCCCCACCCCTTAGGGTTAGCTAGATTATGTGCTTATCCCATTACTTTGTGTTTCTAATAATAGATATAGGAGGCAGGAGAAATGATAATGCTACCTCTGGTGCAGGAAGGCCACCTCCTTCACAATATAATCAACCCTCACCATCACCTCCACCAGCAGCTGCTCTTCAGATGGAAAACATGGTAAGCATGTGGCTGGAACAGAATTGTATTTCCTAATGACAAAAATTAAATTCCTTGATTTGGACTTTTTTGAAGAGAGTCCAGGTTTAAAAGGAAACTTGCAGGTGTGTTCAGACTGCACTGTGAAAATGAAGTGACTGGGGCACAGCTACTGTGGCTTGCTGTACTTTCATTAAGCTCCTTTTTTTAATAATTTTACTGAAAATGCATTAAGCTAATGAAGACAGGGCCACTACTATGAGCATAATTTGCTCTCTAAGGTTCTCTCTGGAAAAAAGCGTTGGTTTTTTGTTTTTTTGTTTTTTTAATAATATACTAATATACTCTGGAAAGATGAAAAGCTGGCTTGGCTTCAAACTTCTTTTTTAGGGGGGGTAACACATACAGACATTGAGGGAACTCAGTTTATTTTCCTGTCATATCAACTTAGCCAGATCATCATCTAGTAGCATGGTTGTTTTGGACCTGCCCTAGGGTCATCCTGAAAACTTTGCCACTGTAAAACAGTATCATGCTAGAGAGTAGGTTAGAACAGAGATGATGTGCATACCTCTCTCCTGACTTTTCATTCTAATAGTGACAAATGTTATTCACGCTATTTCTACAATTTTTAGATAGGTAATTTTAAATTAGACAATAAACAGTAACACTAGAGATAAAATATCTGCAAAGATCTTACAATTAAAAGGGTAATTGGGATAGTAAAAAAACTGACTATCTAACTGTATCTGTGTTTTCTAGAAAGTAAAAGTAATGCTCATTTTGTGTAAACTCTGGTTTCCTTTCAGTTTTCTAGCCACCTGGCTCATGCAGCCACTCCTGAGACCAGACTCGATTCAGATTCTCCAGTGATGGTCACTAGCACAACGTCAGGATCTGGTGTGACATCAACGCAAAAACTGGTAACGTGCTAAAATTAACTTTTTTTTTTCTTCTTTTATGGCATAGCCATAACAAATATTAGTTTGGATATTGTTATTTGTACATTTCTCAGAGTAACACAGGTATGTAGTTGAGGACACTGCCATAGAGTTTACCTGGCAGTATGAAGACACCAGCTTACAAATGCTTATTTATGTTACATAAACTCTTTTACATTAGGAGCAGTTTTAAATTCTTTTTATAGGTAGGGCAGTGTGGCAAAATGAAGAATAGAAGAGTGCATGAACAGTTAGGTATAGTGCAACAGGAACAATTGGTGTTTGACTTGATAACCTTTTGTTACAGAAATTGCTTTGTCTAGTTATTCTGCTCTTTGAAACTTCTCCCTCATTCCCTTTTCTGTGCTTAGTGCTAACCTGCCCTCCTTTCCTTTCTGCATTTGGCACAGTTTGCTATCAGCTGTCAGAGAAAAATGCATTATTGTATGCATGGGAGCTTTTTTATTATCTGTTCTGTCATTACTAGGGAGGATTTCCACAGTGACAGAAGTACCTTCAGCTGTCACTCAGGTATCCAGCCAGCAAGAAAAGCTAAACTATCCATGCTGCTTGACTTATGTCAAATTAGCCTTACTTCCCTCAGGATAGAAGTAATTTGCTCGAAATGCTATCTCACAAATGGAAAAAATGGAGTAATCCTGGTTGCAGCCAGGTGGAGCAAATTCAGTCATGTGTCGTGTCACTGGATTACCTGCAATATCACATGTTCCATTTAGGCATGTGGCAGATAAAACTGAGCAGAAACACTAGAGCATTGTAAATATTATGTTTAGAATTTTTAACCGATTAATATTTAATTTATTTATAGCCCATGGCAAAAGTAATAACATCTGCACAACAGAAAGCAGGAAGAACTATCACTGCTCGAATCACAGGCCGAGCTGATATGGGACAAAAATCCAGAGCTGGGAGTTTAGCAGTGATGGGAGTTGCTCCACCCATGAGTTCAGTCATTGTTGAGAAACATCATCCAGTCACTCAGGTAAATCAGATTATGCTTCTTAAATATTTTTGTTACAACACATCTGGTAATAGTTTGAAGAAAAAAATACCTAGTGAAGAGGCATTTGGCAAAGCTCAGACTTGAGGCCGGTTGAAAACAGCAAACAGTCTTTACTGTCTTTGTGTAGAAGGTACTGGTGAGGAGATGTCATGGTTTAACGCCAGGCAGCAGCCAAGCCCCACACACCCACCCACTCACTCACTCCCCCACCCGAGAGATCAGGGAGAGAATCAGAAGTGTAAAAAAAGGAGAACTCATGGACTAAGAAAAAGGCAGTTTAATAGGGAAAGCAAAGGCTGTGCACACAAGCAAAACAAGCCAAGGAATTAATTCAGTGCTTCCCATGAGCAGGCAGGTGTTCAGCCATCTCCAAGAGAGCTGGGCCCCACCATGCACAATGGTTACTTGGGAATACAAATGACATCACTCCAAATGTCCTCCCCTCACTCCTTCATCCCTGTACTTTACACACTGAGCTTGGTGCCACAGGGTCTGAAATATCCCTTTGGTCAGTTGGGGTCACCTGTCCTGGCTGTGTCTCCTCCCAGTTTCCCAAGCACCCTCAGTCTCCTCACCAGCATGGCAGTAGCAAAAGCAGAATAAGGCCTCCATTTCCTGCCATGACTCACAGCCATGTGGCTTGCTGCACATAGCTTTCAAAAGTTTGGGCTCCTAAGCAGAAATTAATCTTTAAATAGTGTGTTCTTAGGAGTTTAGAGATTCAGTGTGGTAATTATTTCATCAAGAACAATCTCTGGATTCAGATTTTATGACTAGTATGATGAGGAAAGCACCTGAACTACTGTAACAAAAACTGAATTCTGAAAATGTAATAAATGTGACAGCCCAGAGATATATTTTGTATACCCATTTTGCAAATAAAAATCTAAGTCAAGTATTTGTCTTGAGTTGAGAGGGAAGAGAATGTATCTTGATTAAAGCAGAATGAGTACTGTTTATTACACTAAGGTGGCTAGTTTTATGGGCAGAAAATTAATTCTTGATAAAATTGCAAACCTTTACAAAAATCTTCCAGAGACTGCCTCATAGCAAATCTTCAAAAGGAAAGTTGGCATGATTAAATGAGCGCTACAGGGGAAAATTGCGAACAGTGTGGTAAAAAAACTAAAACCAACCTTGAAATAAGATTGAGGTGATAAAAGCTCAAGATACTTAGTTAATTGCAAGTCTAGCACTTTGTATTCTAAAAACTGTGTTACAGATAAAAAAGGAAAAAAAAATTACTCTTTCTGTTGAATGACCATTTATTTTTACCTTCTTGATAAGTGTGTTTCATTGTGCTGGATTGCAGTTCTTTCTTTTTAAACCACAGCTCACCTTGAGCTATTTTGATGTGAATTTTTTTGTGCCATTTAACTGTTTTGATGTATCTGATTACTTTTCAGCAAACCATATCACAAGCTGTTGCTGCTAAATATCCTCGAACTGTGCTTCATTCTTCTGGCTCTACCTCTGCACGACCTGCAGGACAAGCTGGGCGAATGCTCCAGGGCCAAACCAGTGTCCAGTCAATAAAAGTTGTTGACTGAGTGACTGTCTTTCTCACCAGTAGGGGTTTTTAATCAAGGTACCTCTTCTCAGTCTTTTCAGATTTGATGCAGTAAGGCCTAAAGTATGTATCATGTTTTTACCCTTTCCTAAAAAAGGAAGGTTTTTCTAAGTAAAAGTGCTTTTATAATAAAACCTGGAGGGGAAACAAAAACTTGAGTTGTTGTTCTACCTCCAAACTTTTATTATTAAGACAAACACATTTTATTCAAGGAATCTTTTGCACACTTTTAAATAAAGGATACAATGTGATTTTTGTCTGAATCTCTTTGTTTAATCCCAGTGATACTAACATTAATTTGTTCAAGAGCAAGTGAAATTTATTTTTATTTCAAATACTTCTAGTTGCTTATGCACTTAAGTGTAGTTGATATGCACCTTAATTATATCCTACAACAGTGTATTTAAATGGAAAACAGCAGAGTGGCATCCTCCACACCCAGGGACCCATTTAGGCTAGGTGAGGTACCCAGTCCATCAAATTCTTAAACATTTTCATTTTCCAAGCTAATGTTGCAGAACTTGATAAATACTGTAGGGTTCCAAGCCATCTGTACTTTAGATCCCTAATTTGAAAGCCTTAGGGTTTACTGGTCTGTTCTTTGTGTTCCTGGGATGCTCTGTAGCCAAGTCAACAAAAGTTGCAGACAATGGGACAGTTTGGAATAAGACTTCAGACTAAGATACAGATCACCTTCTTAGTACAAACAGTAGGGTTCAGCACAAAATAATGCTAGCTATATGCAAACAGAAAAGGCAATTCAGTTCCTCCATTACATGATAAAACTATTGCTATATTACAAAGGAGATCACAAAGATACGCATTTGCATAATTTTTTCAGATATTAAGTATAATCAGTAATAAGAAAACCTTTAAACATATTCAGCAAGACGCTGCCAAGAATTAATTCAATATATGAACAAGAAATAGGTAAATAATTGCTCGATGTGTTAAGTATTAAATATCAAATGCTCTTTTGGGGGTATGTATACAGTGTTATGCCATGATAGAAAATTCTGCAGCCAGCCACATGTGGTGTTTACACACAACATTTTTGTGTTTCTTTGCTACATAAATCAAATGCTGCAGTAGAAAGATTTGTCATAATCCTAGCAAGAATTTATAAAAACCTGAATCCCAAATGAGGCCAGATGCTACCTTATATCTGGAAGTGTTAATTGATTTATACACCTAACTTTCACTTGTTAAGTTTAATTTTTTTTCATGTAGAAAATATTTTATTTACATTTCATATCAAACACAAAGTAGCTTAATTTGCAGTTCCCATAGAGAATTACTTTATCAGTTCATCAGTTTCAGGTCAGGTGTAGAAATTGTAAGTGGTGAGTCTTTAAACTACCAGCCAGTCATTCACTCTTAAATTTTTTACATTTCTATATAGCAAGCACTTGAGAAAAAATAACCATTTCAGGAGTGCAAGTTCTGCCAGGGCGGAAAAAACTGTACAACTTCAAAATAGGTTTTTTGTTTCCCAAAAAAGATAGTTGAAAGCCACTTTCCATCTGGCATGTAATTCCATCATATATGCCATGTTTCGTTGATGAACTCATGAAATGACACATTTCCTGGAGTCCGTGCCAGTGCTGACTGAAGCTCTGATCTTCTCTGTAAAGTAAAAGACTTGATTGGTGTGCTCTGCTTTGCACAAGGTCAGACTTACTGAAGGGTGGCCAGTCACCATTTAACCATGTGTGCAGGACAGCTGAGGAAAGCAAAGTCAGCACGTCTTCCTTTAGAAACCTTAAGTCTGACATAAATGCTTTTTCTCAAGCAGCCTCACCCCTTAGGAAGGGCAGTCTGAGGAAAGAAGAAAGTGTTTTTCATTCCTGCTCTGGCCACAGCTTCCCAGCACCAGCAGGGACCTCAGCACAGCACTGCAGTCTCCCAGAGGACCCTGTAATGTGCTCTGTGTCAGCTTACGAGCTAAAGGCTGAAATCTGCTTCCACCAGATCTTCATATAGATGTTTAACAGTATTCTGATGAGCCAGCAACAAGCCATGCAACCAGATGAGCAACATTCTGTTTGCATGTTCCTTGTAACTTTTTTTCCCTATGCAATATGCAAAGTATTTGTTCAATATGCTTGAAACGGTGTATTTTGTTCCTTTGAACTTTAAAAGTTCCATAAAGTTTTAAACTTACTCATTTACTCTTACTACCTTTCTCATCTAGCAGAAAAATGAAGACTGAAACTTCAAAAAGTTAAAAAAAAAATTTTTAAAAGTTTTTTAAAAACTCATTTTATCCTAATACTACTGTTGAGACATAAAAAACATGTAATACATCTTAGAACTAATTTTTCCTTTCATTTTTCCCCATGCTGTGGAAATATACCCTGGAGTAGTAGTAACAAATACAGTATGTGCTGTAGAAGTACTGTTTTGCCAGCACTTGAGAGGCCTGAAACCAGAAACTCCTGTTTCATGGCAGCTGTGCAGACAGACCATGAGCAAAATCACTCTGTGTCATGATGTTCCCCAGATCCTCACTTGCAGCATGACCCCCAAGACCTTTCTATGATGCTCATGGCTTGTAATTTTGAACTCCAAAGAGATCAATTTTGATCTTCCAACAAGGAAGGTTCCCTCAGGCCAAGAGGGAGAGCGGAAGTGTCCTGCAGTGCTAAAACACTGCTTCCCAGGAACCAGGGACAAGGCTTGTACCCCTTCACTATGTGATACTCACATAGTTTAAAAAGCAACACTGCCTTGTGGGGTTTTTTTCATCCTATACATTATGTCTGGCCATTCAGATATTGTTACCTGTCCACTGCTCTTCAATAGCTTTAATTTGTTCATCTGTGAACTTCCAGAACCCAGCCAGATTTTTCCATTCATGGGGTTTTAACTGGTTGTATGCTAGATTCCAAAGGGAGTAACGGATTTGCTTACTCTGTGTACTGTGATCTTGTTTGAAGGATATGCTGAAGTCTGACCCATTACCACTGTGAGCTAGATGTGTCTGAAAAAGAAAGCAGATGATAAATTTTATAACAGAGCTGTGAACCTTTGCTCGGTGGGCAGTGTCCTGTACAGCTGTAGCTGCTGACAGATGATTTGCTCAGTGCCTGAAAAGGAACTGTGTGTGGCTCATAAAAACAGAACTGAAACTAAGAGTTCCAGTGTCTGTTGCTATGTATTACTAAGTTAATTGCAAAATAAGCCACCTTCTCTGCTACTTGATACACAAAGGCAAACTGACAGCAACTGTTGTGCCAGCACTGCTGTGCTGCTTGGCTCTGTCTGTATGTCACGTTTGGAGCACAGCTGGGTTTCAGGCACAGTTCTTACCCTTTTCTCCGTCTTCTCAAAGCACTAATCTCTCCCTGGTGAGGGGGTAGGCACCATGAGCACAGAGGCTGCTCAACCTCCTCCTGCCTCTGCTCTGCCAGCTTCCCTTGGCTGAAGTGGAGACATCCAGATCCTCTGCTGGCACCATCAGCCATTAGGTTTATCCTGGGGGCCTCCATTCAGCAAAGTGTGTGAACATCAATATGCACATGTGTGTTGAACATGGATCTAGTTTCATTCCTGCATAAGTAAAATCAGATAGAAACCAAAACCACTTGGATTTTACCCTCCAGATTAAAAGTGATGTTGCTACTGTATGCATGGCTCAGCTGAACCAGGAGTGATGAGGTTACCTCTTGTTTGGGCACCTTGGCCAAAACCATGTCAATCAGTGATTTCAGTCCTATCTAAGCTGAGCCCAGGAACATTCCTAGGTAGGTAAGCTCCAGCTGTTTCTGTATTTTATTATGGTTATGTACTAGTCCTGTTTCAAATCAATCTTCAAAGCGAAAAAATTTCTTTACGAATTTGATAGAGGATGACAAAGCAGATACTAAGCAAAAAGGGAAATGGTAGTAGGCCACATGTTAAAAATGCTAGGCATGAAGTGCTTCATTCCAAATTCAGAAAAGTACAGCAGGGTTATTTCCTAACCTTAGAAGAGACTGACAGAGGAAAAAAAGTCACAGTTCAGTAACTAAGCATTGTCATGTGTGTTTGTTTCCATTCATCTGATGCAGATTTTATTTCATGCTTCCTGACACGTGCAGGGTAAAGTTTAGGACATACTACAGGTCAGCTTCAGGGTCTCTCCTTTTTTTCTGATGTTTAATTAAAAAAAAAAAAAAAAAAAAAAAAAAAAAAAAGCCACAGGGGAAAAAAAACCTCAAGCAAACAAACAAACAAAACCCTTTGCAGCAGCACAGCTTCTCTTTGCTGCTAAATGTGTTTTGAGGCAATGGCAAAGTGGGATAGTAACAGCTGCCCTCAGATCCAGTTAAACCCAGCCTGGACAATGATAGGGAAGGGTTGGGTAGAAAAGATAAATAGAGAAAAGGGCAAACAGAGAGATGACACACTTTAGTATCATGTGCTCTTCCTCTCAGCTACATGACATTTCCTTTTGTAACCAAAGCTTTATCACAAATGATAAGTCAGCAGAATGTCACAAAAAGACAGTCCTTAAAATAGTGGTTCAAAATGCTGTAGTTCCCTGTAGGATAACACCACCTGAACAGCATCATATTCCATAGCTGTAAGATTTAAACTGTTCCAAAGGCTGCACTCTCAGCTTCAGGCAAAAGGATACAAACACATTTGTATTTCCCAACATCTCTGGTGCTTCGGCAGAAAAGCATCTGCTTAACACCTTTTCTTCTCTTCAGAAAATTCAGTGAACAATGCCAAAAGGTTGAGAACATTATGGGCCTACTTCTGTCAGACTTGTCATGTCTTCTGTGGCAAAAGACTACTTCTAACTTCTCTTTAAGCCAAAAGAAACAATAATGTACCTGACAATTCCAGCTGAACTGGTGCAAATCAAATGCATGATACAGAGTGTTCATGGAGGCATTTTTTGCAGCAATTAATCTAGATACGTGATTCACCAATGCTGTAACACTAAGGGTCATGGATTTGCCCCTCAGGGCAGGAGTGGGATGGTAAACCTGGTTAATTCCTGTACCTGGGACAGGATCAGTATGCTTAACACTTGGCTAACTCAACAAGAAGCAGAAGTCAGAGCAAAGTCAAAAACTGATATGGCAGTTACTTGTAGCCCTTTAGAGAAGCCCATCACTATGCATTTAAGTAACAACTATGTGCACATTCAAGTAACAACTAGGGAAAGAAGGTGAGAAATTCAGACAACCTACATCATGCCCTTCACACTTGTCGCAAAGTTCTTTTCCATCTCAATGATTTAATTTTATAATTACACACAAGGAACAGAAGAGGAAGCTCCTGCTGAAGTAGCTGAGATCTTGCTAGCAGAGGAATCAGAGACATCTTAACTCTGTTATTTTTCTACAGATTTTACTGTACCAAAGGATCCAGGAATCAACATGGATCCACGTTATCCCAGCCATGATGCTAATGGCATAGTTTAGATTTGGCTTAGAATCTCTCTTCATCCAATTATGTGTAGAGCACAAGGCAGAAAATTGGTAAGATCTGCTTACAGTTTTACTGCTAGTCAGGAATAAAACCTGGATGGGCTATAGACTTTCCCATTCCCAATTCTAACTTTAGTTCATCTAGGCCAGTCTTGCTGCCTGCCAAAAGGAACCACCTCAGCCAAAAGGCACTTCAAAATCAGAATTGGCTTTTCCCTTTGGTATCTTGTGTTTAATGAAAGATGCCTCCTACCTGTTTCATGGCAAAGTATCTTTCTGCTTTAATGATCATATCTACAATGAGGGCATGGTGGCTCCTTGATGCTGTGGCTAGGGCAGTTTTTCCATGCTGAAAGCAGAGGCAGTGAATCGGAACATCATCCTGAATAAGTGTGTCATAGGAGAAACACAGGAACTGTTTGCAGAGCCCCATCCCTTTTTTGGTTTCTTGGTTTTTTGGGGGGGGTTTTTTGGTTTTTGGGTTTTTTTGGTGTTTTTTTTGTTTGGTTTGGTTTTGGGTTTTTTTTTGTTTTTTGGGGTTTGTTGTTGTTGTTGTTGTTGTTGTTTGGGGTTTTAGTTTTTTTGGGTTTTTTGGTGTTTTTTTCAGCAGAAGATATTTACTACAATTTTTTAGCTTTGGGGTAGCTACAATCAAAGTTCTATGCTCTGCATAAGCTGGATCCCCTCAGCCCAGAGCTGGTAAATTTTTTTCCCACACTAAACTCCCCAGTAAAAAATTCTGGTGAGGTACAGCTGCTTTCAGACTACTCAGACTGCTGCATACTTCATACCATGCTCCAGTCACTGCAGCCACGTTCCAACTACCACAAACACATTCCATTCCCATGCTATGGTTAAATTGGCATTTCAGATGGATAGGCCAGAAATCTCCAGCTCAAAGGGCAAGCCTGTGCCTTGTTTTAGATGGTAAGAGAAGGTGGCTCTCAGAATGAAAAGAAAATTACTTTCTCATTACTGCTGAAAGGAGCACAATTGTGAGATGATGCTTCATGGGTAGAGAAGAAGCCACAGTAATTAAAAGCCATTACAGTAATTCCAGCTGCAGAGGTTTGTTCAGTCTACCTGAACCTGTCTCTCTTATCTGGGATGCACAGGCATTAGAGTTTTTCTAAAGGGATTTCTCTGCAATTGTCTATTTTCAGTAGATCTGCACTGAGTGCAGCTGCCTTGGATTTAAATATTCTGGGTGTTCTCCACATAACAAGTGCCAAGCACTTCTAGAAAATTAGATCTAAAAGAAGCCAATCCCTTAATTAGAAGGTTCGTTAATTAAATTATAAGGTATATAAAATCTCCAGATAGTATAAAGTTCCCTAAGATACACCTTTTGAATTCTAGCTCCTGGATCTGCTCAAGACCATTCTAATTAACCTGTTTTTAGAAGAGCATCACATTGGAAGCCAAGGAACATGCATTTCATTAAATCTCTTAGGCATAGGCATATTTTATATGTGAAGAGTCCAGGGACCACAAGAGCTCCTTGGGCTCACTGCTGGAGAGGTGCTCTGCATTTCACAGAGGGAGAGGGAGGTGGTGGATAAGGGAGGGTATTTCTGTACCCCTGTGCTAGTGCAGACACTGCTGGCACCCACAGCAGCCTTGCACATGGGGAGGTCTCTGTGCACTATCACTCACAACCAAGTGATCTGCAGTTTTATCTGCAGATGAGATGAAGGAAGAGCTCCCAAGAGTGCATTTCCTGACCTCTGACAGGAGCAGATGCATGGCATTGTCTGGAGCCTGAGCACTCCTGCTGCCAGGGCATGGAGGCCAGGAAAACACTGTGCAATCGAAGCAGGCTCCCCTTCTTCCTGTTACTGTTCAGTAAGGACTGTAACATTTTTGGCATCTCAACACCAATTCAATTCTGAGGGCACTGTACTTCCATGTGTTCCCAGCACTGGCATGGTCTCAGAGGTCATCCAGAAAATAGGCATGGACAAGCTACTCCAAGAAATAAAACCATTGTAGAAAGGTTACTTGTACCAGAACTTGTACTGGCCCAGAGCCAAATTCTCATAACAAGTCCTGAGCTCTATCAGTTTTGCTATAATACCAGGGCACTACCTCGCCCAAAGACTTGCAGGTGCTTAAGGTCATAGGCAATAAGTAATTTTTTTGTGTCTACCTTTGGAATACAAATAGGTGGAAAAAATTTCCCAGTGGCTAAGGTGCTTTTTAAAGTGGACAAGATTTCCTTCTGGGTTGATCCCTCTGAGAGCTGCAGCCCTTTGAAAAGTGTAGGCATGATTCTAAATGGAAACAACTACAATGCAGCATCCCAAAACATACCAACCCTACAACCCACACTCAGAGCCCCAGACCTCATATCAGGCTAGGGCAAAATAAGACAATCCTAATCCATAAAGCTTCACCTGATAGTGAATTGGATAGGTTTGTGCAGGAAAGTTACTTTTTGAAGTTACAAAAGGGCGAGATTTTGCTCATAGTAAACATCAAATCCATCAACTCAGTCATACAGAATATCAAGAAAAGTGTAAAAGGGGACACTCAATCTTGCAGTAATTTAGCAAAGTTTGTGAATACTGGGTTTAGTACTCTGTCCTTTCAAAAGCCCGAGCAGCTTTGCTTTGGTACTTCCAGCCATTGCCATTCTGTCTTTCCAGGCAGAACAACATCTCAGGGTTTAAGTATCCACCTGGATGGATCTGGAATGTCACCATGATTCTCAGATGACCTGGAGTGCTGAAGGACAAATTCTCCAACACTGCACCTGGTGAACCTGCATCTTTCCTGGCAATGAGCCTGGCTGCAGGTGTGCAGTACAAGCAGCCACAGGTAATTTTCCCCTCTGCAAATCTAGACCTTTTTTTCCATTAAAGGTCTCTGGAAACAGTGCTTATCCTTCAAACCACGGAGCTTAGGAGTTTCACAGCTCTTCACCAAAACCATTTCAGATCTCTGCCAGCTGCAGGTATAGCAATATTAAAAGAAGGCTTCCTTTGCAGTTATCTTTACTTAGCAAACACAACTGGCAACATGTGCTTTATGCACATCTGTAAGGAAGATCATAAAACAAAAAATAAAATCATGTTATTCTTACATGTGTGAGGAATGCAATTTACCTTATCCATGGTCTTGAGATTGCAGCCTGACTTCAGCAGCACATCCACCAACTCTGCATTGCCAAGATCAGCTGCGAGATGTAGAGGGGTTTCCTGCCTCTGGAATTAAAGACACCAAATAAATGCATTAAGTCAAACTTACTCCTAGAAGCAGCATCTCATAGGCTGAATCTAAAATAGATTCACAACAAGAGGTGACTTTGGTGAGATGATACTGGACAGAGGGAAATCATTTAACTTTTGAGTGATCTGCCAGTTTTGTTTCAGGCAGACAAGAGAGCATATGGGATCTCATCAGGAAAACCAGGCAGAAGTTCCAGCTGGCTCAGGAAAGAGTTCTTATTATGCCCCTCTAATGTACTGTAAACTAACAAGCTTGCTCTCCCTTCCCTCTTAAAGCAAGGTGCTTTGGACAGAGGGCTTCATGTGTCTGGCAACCCACAACCGTATTTTTATCCTCTCAGGTAACCTTTTCCCTGCTGAAATTCATGCCAAGACAACAATTTTCAATAGTACATTATGCCACATCAACAACAGAGCTTTTTAGTCAGCCCTGCCACAAAATGATGATACATAGCAGAAGTCTACCTTGCCCATAATGGGTTCAGTGAGCCTTAAATAAGACACATACAAAAAACCCCAAAACAAAACCATTAAACAAGGTCAAACCATCAGCAAGAAATACAGCTAAACTGGCATTCAGCTTCAAGTAAATCTTTGAGTCTGAAAGAAAGGTTGTACAGTCTCTACATAGCTATATATACCCAAATATGTAATTACTTACTCTTTTACAGAAAATAGAGTAAGAAAATCCAGACATCTGTGGGTGAAAGGCAGCTGCAAATAATGGAGTAATTGTGGAAGCCCTGCCTATATGGAAATGTTCCTTAGTAAGTTTCTTGGGACACATTATCCTTTTAAACTGAATGTTTTATGCCTATGCTTCTCTGACACTGCAAGTTTACAGTACATGTAGGCCTGGTTAGAGAATTTCTTTGGCCTTTAGATCTTAATTAAAGGTTTGCACACTAAGAAACACCAGGCTCAGGGTTCCACATTAAAAAATCTCATCAGTTAATTTTACAGTTTACACTATGATCACAAAATCTCATATATTTACCTTACTTTTTTTTTTTTATTCCCATAAATAAAAGGTATTTTTTTATTCATACACCTACTTTCTTTCCTGCAGAAATTTAGGGATACATAAGTACCTACTGTTGGCAACTTCAGGCAAGCTAGAGACAAAGTGCAAAACGTTTCTAAAAGATGTGTTGAAGAAATTTACAGAATTCTCCATTTTATGTGGCCAGAATGTCTCATCATTAAACTTTACTCCAACCACAAATGATGCTGTGTCTTCCACATAAATTAATCTCTAGCAATAAAATGACAATGGGAAAGGGTGAACCACAGATTTCTCAAAGACTCATCCTTGTTGCTATAGTGGGGACCTCTTCTATAAGTCACGAGGGAGACCAGGCTGCATTTCCCCAGCAGGGAGCCACAGTGCCCCAGATGGGACTTGACAGCCCTGCTAGGAACAGCCTTTCCACAGCTGGGATGTGGAAAGGCTGATGGGGAGGGGGAAGAGAGATTCCCTTGAAAGTGCCACAGGTGGCAGGCCAGTCTGGACAGAGTTGGGCCACTGGAGTCTGTCATGGCCAGAGGCCAGTGTATGTGAGCTCTGTACAGTCTTCTGCCATGTGGGCTGTGGGCACTGGATGTCACTGAGATTTATGGGAGCCTAGTTGTTGGCCAGGTCACTGTAGTCCACCTCTACCACCACTCACTTGGATTCTGGATACCTTCTGTGGTAGTTTGCTCGCCTTGCTGGCTTGCAGTATCTACTTTGAGGAGACACTTCTCATTCATGCTCAGTAAGAGACATCTCCAGAAACTTAGGAGTGGCTGCCTCTGTCATGATCCCTTTGTCCATCCCTTTGTCTCTAGAAGTGGACCCCAGCAGCTGGGCTTCCCTACCATCCCAACACTGGAGCAGTCAGGAAGCAGTGTGCTTACCCTGCTGACAGATGAATACTTGCTGCTTACGTAAGAGGTCATTCAGAGATGGATACCAGGTGGTTTTGCCTCTGTTGTCATTCTTGTCTTTTCCCTTTCCTGTCCTGCTACAGGCCAGGCTTTTGAATCTTCCCGCTTTTGCCCCCTAGCAGGAGCTGCTGTTTCTCTTTCTAACCAAATCCACATCTACACATCCATCATCTCTCTTGAGTGCAGGCACAATTATTATTTTTGAGGGCTGGGTCTCTGGTTAAGCAAAGGTGTAACACCTCGAACTGAATGAGTTTTCAGTGTCCATGTGGTGGCTTCAGAGCTTCTCAGTGTCCCTTTGTGTGCTCCTTGATCAGGAAATCCTCATTCTCTTCTGAGGGCACTGGATGACAGCTCAGAAGGCAAGGGCCAGACCCAACACAGCACTGGAAATCCTTATGTTTCATCAGGGTGGGCAAGGCTCCCCTCCTTCAGATGGTGAACAAATTACTTGGGTCTACACTCCTGCTAAGGCATGAAGTCCCAAACCATTGGAGGCAGTAAGAGCCTCAGGTATGTGTCCAATTCCTTTCACACATGGTGCCATCTGAGAACTGGCTGCCTCCAGGCCAATCCCTGTGTGGCATTCCCAGTTAATTGTTAATTGTTACTCACAACAATCAAAGCCACGTTCACAACACACACCAGTATGAGCAGTGTGATTACTCTGAGGATATTCAAGGAACTGAGTAGTGTTACAAGAAGGTGGGAGGGACCTGCCCTGGGGGAGAAGAAATGCTATTCGTTCCTCTCTCAACAAAGTGCCCCTCCAAGGAGGGAGAGGAAAATGTGTAACTGTTGATTTTCTTGATGAGATGGTGACCTGAGTTCACAGAGTGACATTGTAAGGCCCAAAAACACCAGATCAGGCACAAGCCAGTGTTTTTATCATTGCTCTACCAGGCAAGGCAATACAAAGTGATATGCAACATAGCAAAAGCAGAAATGGTCATTAACAATTACAGGAGGTTTTGTACAGCAAAATAAAGGATCAAATATGACAGCACCAAGTATGGCAAACGTCAGTGGTGGATATGATCTACAGTGAACTGATCTGATCCACAGGGAACTGGCAAACCAAAGGCCTCCAAAGACCACTGACACCAAGCAGGGTGAAAGAATCCTGGTTGAAGGTATAAGGATGACAGGTGTAGCTGTCCATGGATGGGCTCAAACCAGCATTTGTTCGTTTCACTGAACAGCTGAGCACACTCACTGATTACATCACAGAGACCCTGACCTTGCCACTCAGTGTTGCTGCATTACTCAGCTCTGCCCAGCTCTGTCCCCTCCCAGCTCCCTGAGCACCCAGTGGATTCATGTGGGGGCACCGAATGTGAAATAGAGAAGGCCTTGGTGCTGTGCAAGAATTTTTCAGCAACAGCTTTAACAGAGTTTCCTTACCAGCACTGCTTTGGTCACAGATTTAAACACTGCACGTGGTGGGTTGTTTAAAGGAAAAATTTACTTCTTTCCAGCCAAATGACATTCTGCACTGGGCTTCCCTCTGAAGCCAACACCAAAGAGATATTTCTGTCATTCATTACACATGAACCATAACACTTCAACAATACATTATCCAATCATTTTCTGTGTACATAGCATTGTGCTGTCCTTATCTTGCTCAAACAACATTAGCACAGCATGTACCAGTGACTACATCATATGAACACACATAAAAAGATTAGGAGGGAACTGCCTCTTCCTTCCTATTTTTTTGTACCCTGAGCTCATAAGGAAAAAAAGATTCAAGCAAAATCCACATAATCTCCCCTTTACCAATAAAGCTGTATAAATTCCCAGCTTTTCTTACGTGATTTAAGGAGTTTATGTCGTGATTTGCATCCAAAAGGCTTTTTACTACCGGTAGATTATTACTGATAACTGCTAAATGGAGAGGGGAATTTCTCTGCTGTGGAGGGAAAATAATAAATTGTTATACTTGGATATATTATTACAAGCTCATACAAACAAGAAAGAAGTTCTTATTGAAGCCCATCTCTTGCAAAGGTGACGTGCTCTAGCAGAGGTTCAAAACTGCAGAAAACACACCTGGATGTGTGGAGTTATACCAGAGGTGGCAGCTGCTCCTGCAACACCCACGGGTAAACAAATACAGCTAAGACTGGAAATGCTGGGTGCATTGGGGTGTGCATCAGTGTGCCACCACTCAGGAATGCAGCAAGGCACTCCCCTTAATGGTTGCTACCAGGGATGTGCTGCTATCCTGATAACCGAGAGATTAGGGTAATGTTCGTGGTCCCTCAGAAAAGCGGCTTTGCTCTTTGTTGAACAGCCTGGAGAACAGTTCATTCTGATTTCAGTAAACTGATGTCGAAATCTCCTTTCCAGGAACAAACCCTTGTCACATGTTGCTGCTGGAAGTGCTCTTCATACTAAAGTGACTTGCTGTCACATTTATAAAATATGGCAAATTACAGCTTGTAAGACAGAAGTTTTATTTGAGTGATTATTTATTAATATATCCAGGGCACAGATACAAGAGTAAAAATTCACACTAAGTCGGTAAGATCATTCTGTATCTTTAATCTGTGACTGATCAGTTTCTTGCAAAATACAGCTAAGGAATAATTCCATACCAGTACCATCCATGATGCTATGCACCAGTTCAGTGTCTTTATAAAAAACAGCCATTTCTTCAGGGCTACAGAAAAATATAGCAAGCTCTCCTGCAACATTGTGATGGAAACGTTTGCAAAATGTAAGTTACAATTTTTTGAGTTGCTTCTGCTACAGACAGCTAATGAGAACAAGCAGCACAACAACTGCCTGACCTTTAAATCATCTCAAGCACATCATAAATTGTTATTCCTTGATAGCTTTCTGCAAGAGACCAGTGATCATGGCATAAGTCATGAAGTCCAGATTCTATTTCCATCCTGTACTGTAGAAGTGAAAAGTGATTTCCTATTCATAGAAAATCTCAAATATCTGTCATATATAAACCAAGAGAGGATTTGGATAATAGAAATACTTCTTTCTTTTTAAATCACAAAGAATGTTGGCATGCAGATTTTGAAGGCACTGAGGGTGCATTTACCTGCAGAGGCTGAAAGCACTGAAGTGTTTATTTACATTTCAGTTATCTTTATTCAAAATCATGTTGACCCTTTGCCCATAGCATTACTAGTGCTAAGTTCAAGCAGGGCATTTTGCTCTTCTTCTCTGAATGCCTGGCCCTTGGCTTAGCCTGGCCATGTCTACTCTGCACTGCACCAGCTTGCTCAGGCATTCACTGGGTTGGCAACAGGACCTTGTCTCTACTGTTCTGTATGGGTTGCTAACCAACATCTACAAACCAAGTAATAACATGTGCAGGAAAAAAATTCAAGGAACTACTCAATCTCATTCAGCTGTCTGAATTCCCACGGAAAGAGAGGACAGGCTGAGCAGCAGCAAGAGAGTCATTCTGATAAACACTTACCTCAGGGTTGGGAACCAGGTTAATATTCTTATCAATAAGAAAAGTAACCAAGGGGAGATATCCATTCTGAACTGCAACCTGCAAAGCACTGCTATTGTTCTGAAGGAAATTTGGTAGACAGAAAAAAACGTATATTTTTATTGCTGAAAAAAAAAACAGTATTAAAGAGAGGTATAAATATTGGATAATCTTGCATTTAAATTTGCCTCCACCAATAAAATCTTTGACAAAATGATACAAAATTAAGCAGATCAGCAGTTAGGATAATGTTTTTGTCAACAGTGAAGGAAATTTCCATCTTTACTATATCACAACAAACATACTAAAGAACACCAGTATCCTATAACCCCCCCCAACTTCTCTTAAAAAAAAAGGCAGATCAGCATCATCATCTATACTGTGCCATGGACAACAACAATGCCAACATCTTCTTTGTTGGTTTGTTAGACCTTCACCAAGTAGTACAGTCACATTAACCAGTAAATCCATAGAATAGTTAATAAATCAATAGAAAAGAAACATAGTTAAATTAATAGAAAGTATTTTTTAAATTAATTTTTACAAAATAATTCTGCTTAAACAAATTCTCATTCTGCTGGAATCATAAACTTCTTGCAGCAGGCTAGCCAAGGCCATTCAGCAGATATGAAATGGACTGCAGTTCAGGAACCAGATGTAGAGAACACATCTGTCATCAGATCAGTCACATACACTGCCTAAAAGGAGACTTTTCAGTTATCCTAGTTGGTTACATTTTCTAGTCATATGCTGTACTAGTGGGAATACAGGAAATAAAAAGCTCCACCACAGCACTCCATCAAATAAAGCTAATGCTATTTTTCTTCCACATTTGTTTTATTCTGTTAGTCCTCTATACATTCCCCATTCTAATTTTTCTCCCTGTTTTCACAAAAAAAAAAAAAAAAAAAAGCAAAGCAAAGCAAATATCCTTTGTCAGTAAGGTCCTTTCCACAGTCTTAGTATTTCCCACCAGGAGGGACACCGTGCACATACCTGAGTTGAAACATTGATGTCACTCCCTGCCTCCAGCAAAAGTTCAGCACATTTTTCATGACCCCCTTCAACAGCCAAGAAAAATGGAGTTTCTCCATTCTAGACCAGAAGAGACAAAATGTCTGTTCCAATTTCAGACATGTGACTACAATGCTGAGACACAAAACACCTCCACAAAGGTAGGCTCCATCAGGCTCATCCAACTCCTGAATGACATCACTACTCACCAGCAGATGTCAGGGACAGATGATATTTACCTGGACAGGTGTATAGTAAGGTTTACAGTACAGAGAACTATGCCATAAATATTAATCATGCTCCTTTTAGTGGGCAGCAATTGTTGCCATTCAAAACCAGGCAACACCACTAGTAGGCTAGTACATACAGTAAGTCCAGTTTCTGTCAATGCCATGGATTTCTGACAAATTCACAATCCCAGGTGCTAGTCATAAGAAGAACTTTTAGCAGAAATAATCCTGTTTCATATTTATTTCAGGTCTTTTCACTCTGAAGGAGTTTGCATGTCTCCACAGCAAGTCTATAAAATGGGATACATCAGCTACACAATGATCTAATTCCTGCTTCTCAACATCTAAAATACACAAAGGTTTAATGGGAATTACTCTGGTGTTTCAACAGTCACAAAAGAATCAATAAATCCTATTTTTTCTTTGCTTAAAACCCTGACATTATTCTGGTAAACTTAATACATTTTAGTACTTTGCTGATGCTATGGGAAGAGAGATCTGTTCATGCCCAGATCACGTCTCCAGCTGGACAGGAAGGTCACACCATTAGCCATGCCAAGACAGGGGCACAAGCAGCACAAGCTTTGTGTGCAGAAGCAATAAAATTCTTACAGAAGCCCTGGAAACACCGGGGCTCCTCATTTCAGGGAGTCTCCTGTGCCTCACAGCAGGCACAGCTGAAAACAAGTTGGATAAGGGGGAACTTCTGAACTCATCTGTCACTGATAAAGGAAGAGGAGGGCCTTGGGTAGGAGTCACTCATTTTGCCCACTGGCCCAGTGCAGGAATGCAGCCCCACACCCAAGCAGGTGTTTCCAAATTAGGAAAAGGGGTTTCAGTTTTACCCCTGACTATTATGGAAAAGCACCAGAACTTTCCATCCGTTGCTCATCGGCATTGGCCCAGTGCCAGCACAGGGGCACTGGTTGGGCTTTGGAAATGTTTTTCAAAACCTGTAGCTGTTTCTATTGGCAGCAAGCCAATTTGTACCACCTGAACCAGTAAGTACTTGAAAGACTGCACAGAATTGCTCAATCGCCTTTTTGGACTGCCTTAGCCAGTGTGAGAGTTCCATCTGCACTGTGTTCGACTTATAGTTCCTTTGTTTGATACTGTTTATTGTTTTTGTCATTATTAAAACCCATTCTTTCACAAAGTATGTCCAGGGAAGTTGTCTGGCTGTTTTCAAGCCAATCTGGGAGGTTGCAAGCAACCCTCGGACTTGACACATCATCAGGAGGCTCATTACAGGCTGGCCATGTGTTTGTTCTGCTGTATCAGCCCAGCAGGACAAACTATCAGCCACATGGCAAATTCCCACAGTGGACACACCAGCCCAGAGACAAGGATTACCTTCCCCAGGTTGTTCCAGCTGCCCCACGGATGAAACAGAAGGGACAGAAACCCTTTGCCAAGCAAGAACACTGTTGTGAGCAGTCAGTGTGGATCTCCTTCCTCCACTCCTTGTTTAAGCCTTAAAATGAAACTCAAGAGTGTATTAACTCAGGGATACAATTCTCAGGATTACCTTCCCAGCTAATACATGATGAACAAATATGCTGGCTGAGCCCACCAACACTCACCTGGGAAAGCAAATTGGGTGGACAGTGTCTGCAGCCAGTTTTGTGCAGCTGAGTTCAGATGGACAAGGTACAAACCTGAGACCCCTCTGCTGAGGTGCCTGTGGTGGTTTGTGCTTGGTATGAAAGTCAAACTGGCTCAATTAATAGGCTGAAAAGCACCAGAAGTGCTTAAAAGTGAGATGTTAAAAGGAATGGGATCACATGGCTCAAAAAGCTGGATGACAGAAGGCAAGGGAGGTTAAGGCCTTCCTCTGTTCTCCTCTCCCAGTAGTTACATGAGGGTTTGTCAAATGTAGGGGAGGATGTGTGCGAGGTATAGAGGACTGAGGAGGACACTGAAGGAGTTAATAGAGGTTAATTTTTTGGACAAACAACAAGGAAACAGGATGCAAAGTTACTAGGAAACCAGCAAGATAAATGAAGTCACCTCAGTGCCACATGTCTTCCCTTCAAATTTGATTTTTTAGAAAATTTTTCAAATCTCTGACTTGATTTCTTTCAATAGTTTAGTGTACTTACCTGTTTGAGGTAATTTATTTCCTCCCATCTTTCAAGAAGAATTTCTACAACTTCACTGTGACCATTTTTGGCTGCTAAATGCAACGCTGTGTTTCCCCTCCTTAAAATTAAAATGTCAAATAACAAATTTTAGAACCCAGAAGACAGTAACTAAAACCAACACAAAGCCTTTGGTCTTTTACATACAATTCTCTCTAACATACAAGGAGAGGGAGGCAGCTACACACAGCCTGTGCCAAGATTCAGTCTAATGTTGCTGATCCAGTTGTTTGTCTGAAAACTTCAGTGTATACCAGCAAAAAGATCTGAAATTCTAACTCCTAGCAAATGAATCAGAAGAAAACTTCAGGTTCTGGTTCCCACAAGGGTGGGTACTACACTGAGCCCTCAAAACCACTGATTTAAAGAGTAAAAAAGTCTAGGTCAGTGTGTAGAAATTTGTCTTGGCTTTGATATCAACATTGCAATCTTTGATCTCTGTCACCATCAGTGCAATTTCTTTCCAGGAAATTAAGAAACACAAAACAGAAATAAAACCAAAACCAAAACACCACACCACCAAAGCAAATAAAAGCAACTGACAACTTCAGGCAGAGCAGCAGGTTTTGACCTAAAAGAAAATGGAAAAATACAAAATAGTATAAAAATAGCTGAAAATATTAGGAGAATTCTAACTCTCAGAAAAATGAGAGTCCAGAACAGTTTTTCATTAAAAGCATTGAGTGGGAAGATGTGGAAATCCTTTTTACCATTGATGGTTACAGGGTTATTGGGTTTGGTGACCCAGGAGGTGAGTTTCTCTCTGGGTTTCTCACCTAACTTGCAGGACCACAGTATTTACCTCCTGGTGCTGTTGACACCTTTAACCTGCTAGATGTCTGGGACAACACTATTTTCAACCTCTGCTGATAAACTGTTTAGCACAGCAGGGCTCTGGGTGGCACTGCAGCTTTTAAGCTATTACCAGAATTCCAAAAAAACCACCCCACCATCACTTCCTGAGTGCTTACTTTGGTGGTTCTGTAAAAGCAGTATCTGACAATTTCATATTTTATAATGTACTTGTCCTTGCAATGCCTCAGATGCAGAGAAATACAAACTTAATCATTCCAGAAATACTCAAGAAAGGAAAAATAAATTCAAGAGCAGACTTTGAAAATCAGTAAGATACATTAAAATAATAGTGTCAAAGAAAACTCAATCAGATTGAAGTGATAAGGTACTGCTAGAAAAGAATTTATAGGTGTTTATTTTCATCCTGAAGCTTTTAAACGGCTTTGAAAAATTTGTCCCACAGTGACACACAGACAAATAGAGTGAAACAGTGAACGAACTCCCAGAACAGAGGCTGACACCTTTATCACCAGGCTTTCCCACTTGTCTCAACAACAGCATATGCTAGTCTTGCTTTGTATAAATTATGAATGTGTATGGAAAAGTCTCCTGACAATCATCCCGCTGCCTTTATCACTAAAAAGTCATCATCTTTTTATGTTTGTTGCTCCCATATATCACTGTAACATTTGTGCAGAGCACTCAAATATTGGATTGTATAATAACCACAGTGAAACAAAATAATCTTTCATGAACACATTTGTAGTTGCACTTCTGTGGAAAATAAACATTTTCCTTATCTTTTTCAGATGTAAATAGCTTCAGAGCAATTAAATTTTTTATCATGTCAACAAGGCCTTTTTCAGAGGCCAGAAGAAATGGCTTTTTATCTTTCTAGAAAATAATTATGGAAAGAAACATAGTGTTACAGAAAATAGAAATATTTTAGTTACTAGATATTTGGTATGCATATATATATGTATGCTACATAAAAATTTATATGTCATATGACTAAGGAGATAAACATAATGTTGATACATAGAAGAGCAGTAATTAAAAAATATACTTAGTGTATATAAACAGATTATACATCTTGCATATCCTGAATAAAATACAGAAAAACTGTTCAGAAATGGTAAAAAAGTGGAAAATACACTCAAAATATTATAATCCTATTTTTTCTCAGTATGAAAATATTTTTCAAAAGAACCGTGTCATTAGAAGTGTGAGGATGCTCGCAAAGAGCATCAAAGCAAAGAAATTGCAAGATTTATTTCCATGGGATAATATGTTGGATCCAAATTCTGGAAACAGAGACCAGAACTGACATGTCTCAGAAGTTTCATCCAGGAGGCCTGAATTTAGCACTGTGTACATTGTAGAGGGTTTTGGTGGTGCTGAAACTAACAAAAACTTTTCAAACCATTTTGGAACTCCACTGCAAAAAGTTATCCTGACACAAAACCATGACACTGCTCAGGCAGTAAGGCATGTAACCAGCTAGGTAAAATGGCTTCATATCATGCCTGGTAGTGCCTAGAGAAATGTCTAGGAAAAAAAAAAAAAAAAAGCATGCACCTAGTAGAGAACTATGATGTAACCTCAACAGGTGGTTGAGAAGATCATTTTTCACCTTTCCCAAGGCCTAAACCTTCAGAGGTACCTTTTGTTAAAATAACTCTGTTTTTTCAAACTTGTCATTTGGAAAAAAAAATCAAAATTTTGCACCCTTGGGTCAATAAAATTCAAGAAACTCAGAAAAAAAAATGGGAAAATTTTTTTTTAGGTGTCAGATCTCACAGGAATAGGGTTTTCCTCATGTAAAGATACATAAGTCATCTGACTTATGGACATAGCATTTCAAAACAAGATCCCAACACTGTGAAAGTTAAAATAAAAACACAGAAAACCTGATGAGACACTGCTGGAGAATCAGTGCACCTCTATAGGATGGCTGTACATAGTTCTATATTCCACATTGATGAAACATGGCCATGTTGGCCATAACTGGCAGGTTTTGGAAAGGGTAGGGGTGTGTGAGGATGAGCTGTGTGGGAAATGTCAGAGGCTGCCCTGTGCTGGTCACAGACATTTCCAGCTGGCTCCACAGTGCACCAAACTGCCCCACGATGTACCAGCACCACAGAACCAAATGATGCCTCTGTGAAAATGCATTTAAGAATGGCTGCGCACTGCTGTGGGGAGGATGCACAAGGGGAGATGCAGGAGGAGACACAGGAAGATGCAAGGGAGGAGACACAGGGGAATGTACACCCACAGGGTGACTGCAGCCCATGCAAGAAGCATTTTGGAGGAGAGGAAAATAGTAAGAAGCAAGGAGCAGAAAAAAAGGAATCCACTGAGGACTGAACCCAACCTCCTCTTCCTCCCATTGCCTTACCACGACTGAGCATCATGTGCAGCAAAAGCAAGGAGAGCAGAGGGTGTCTGCAGTGCAGCTGAAATGGGCAAAGAGGGAGGAAAGGTGTTGCCCCTAAGTGCTTGTCTGGCTGTTTATTTTACCTGTTTCTCGATATTTAAGTCAGTAATTAAAAGTAAATGTAACTGTCAATAAATCAAAATTCACTGATATTCTCCAAATCAAGATTGTTTCCCCCAAATCAAAAGCCTCATGACATCAAAGAAATAAACAGAAATACACTGTACCCCATCAGGTTTGTTCGAGTCCTTCAGATGAAGATCTTGGAGGAAATAATCATCTATTTTAATGCTGTTGCTCTGAGCTGCAAAATGCAGTACATTCATTCCTTCCTGAAAAATGGCAAGTCAGTCTGTAAGAATGTTTGATTTTTTCTCCAACATAAACATAACATGTTTAGGATTGGTAAAAAATTGTCAACAACAAACCTCATTCTTAGCCTTTTGATCAGCACCTGCTTTAACTAATTTTTGCATTATATCCAGATTTCCAGTCCAAGCTGCAAGATGAATCACTGTCAGGCTGTAGTGGTTTGAAAGCAAAACAAATGAGAGGCTCCAAGTCAGAGATACAATTTAATAGAAAAAGAAAAGGAAAGAAAGTAAACTAAAATAGATGCAATAATACAAAAGACCACTGACAGAGTCAGAATACAACCTGAGCGGAGTGATGGAAGCAGTCCAAATGAGGTGGTCTTCCTGAAACAGTGATCCTGTAGAAAGGTCTGGCAGCTCGGGTCCTCTGGGAATCCAGTGGGTAAGCGCCCCTCTGGTGTTCAGAGTCTCAGCTTATATCCAGAATGGAATGCTTGGTTCCTCCCTCTGGGCGGAGCATCTCACAATGGGATGGTGAGTCGTGTGATAAGGCCTGATGGGCCCATTAACAGGAGGTAGTCCAGGAGGGCGTTATCTGTGAGCTGTGTGGCAAAGGTGCTGATGGGCCCATTAACAGAAGATAAGCCAGAGTAGAGGAGGCAGGGAGCACTGCCTCACCTGGTTTCAACAGTTCATGAAGATGGTGATAGAATATACTTTAACCCAGGACACAGGCCATGCTTCAAATAAAATGACAAAGGCAGAAATCACCATCAAGATTCTCAAGCCAAATTTCTTTAAATCTTTTTGATTGATTCAGTGTATTAGTAGGTTCTAACCTGCAGCTTTCAGAAAAGCAATAGGAACACCTGATACTGTGGGTGGGATTTATCTCACTTAAATTAAGCTAAATTCAATAGAGCAACACCTAGATAAATGTTTTACCTCTTCTTGACAGAAAGTGTGACATCTCAAGAGAAGGACTGGATCCCACTTTAAGACAGAGGGATTAAGTTCTACCTGGAAATTATTTTCTCTCTCCAGAAACCATGTAGATACATAGTCCAGGGTGCAGTGGATGATATTTAAAGTGATAATATGCAATGACTATATTTCCATGAGTCACCATAATTTTCTATTTAGGCCCCTTTCTAATGTTCTCACCTCTCAATTCTCTAAAAACTTTTTCTCTTATAGGAAAAAAAGAACCCCGTTTTTAACATCTTAAAAACAAAAGGACTAGCTCAACTCTCTGCTGGTGTGGCCTCACCTTGAGTGCTGGGGGCAGTTTTGGGTGCCAAAATACAAGGATATAAAGCTATTAGAGACTGTCCAAAGGAGGAACACAAAGATGGTGAAGGGCCTTGAGGGGAAACCATATGAGGAGTAGCTGAGGTCACTTGGTCTGTTCAGCCTGGAGGACACTGAGGGGAGAGCTCACTGCAGTAACAGCTTCCTTGTGAGGAGAACAGGAGGGGCAAGCACTGACCTGGCAGGACCAGAGGGAATGGCAGGGAGCTGTGTAAGGGGAGTTTTAGGTTGGTTATTAGGATACCTCCTCCTATACCATGTGCTGCACTCCTAATCATCCTAGAGGCTCTGCACGGAACTCACTCCACTTTATCAGTCTTCCCCATATTTGCAGAAATTGCAATGGAAACCAGTGGAGGGCAATATGGAATATGTACCTGGTATAAGCAGGCAATAAGATAAATCTGGACTTCGGTAGAATTTGTGACTGTGGCCCAAAAGTCTGCCCTGAAAAACCTGCCAATCTATGAACAGCTGGAGGCCAGTCACAATCAGTGCCCACTAGGCATTCATCCTGGGAATGCTGTTTAACATCTGCATTTATGACCTGAATGAAGGGCAGAATGTACCCACAGCAAACTTACAGATGATATTAAATCGGGAGGAATAGCTGACAGACCATATTGATGTGCTGCCATCCAGGGAAACCTTGACAGGCTGGAGAAATTTTCTGCCAAGAACATAGCAAAATTCAACAGGGAGAAATGCAAAGTCCTGCCCCTGAGGAGGAGCAAACCCAGGCAGCAATACTGGCTGGAGACAACTGCCTGGAAAGCAGTTTGACAGAGGAACACCTGGGTCTTCTGGTGCACACTAAGTTGAGCATGAGTCAGCAGCGTGCTCTTGCAGCACACAAGGCAAATAGTATCCTTGGCTGTGTTAGGTAAACACTGTGACCTGGCCAAGGGAGGTGCCACATGCTCACTCAGGTATTCAAGTTATCCAATACTTTGGGAAATGTGTTTTTCCCCTCTAAAAATGCCTTTTTCATAGAAACACGTCCAGTTCTAAGGCAAACAGGAGTTTTTACTGCAAGCCCTTAATTTTGCACAGTTGGGAGCACAAGAGAAATATCTGCTTTCACTCCTCCTCAAAGGTGTTCTATACACGTGAATAAGAACAAATAAGCCAGCTTACCTGACCTGCCATGTCTAGTCTAGCTTTGTGGTGAGGAAGAAAATCCACCATGGACACATGACCTCCCGCAACAGCAAAATGGAGCGCTGTGCGCTTCAGCTGGAATTAACAAATTTTGTTTGTCAGGTCTGTCATACAGTTCTTTTCCCTGTGTAGGTGGTCAGGATTTTGGAATTCTCTGCTTGTTATGAAATGCACCTGTTAATACATACTCCAATATTCCGTATTTCTCCTTCAACAGCCACACTTGATCTTTAGTCTACTTATTTTGTTTTGTTTCCTTGGAGAGAATTTGGATATCGATCTTAGAGAATTCTTGTAAAAACAGAATGTTTTGTTAGTCTACATAGTATTGTCCCTTCATTGAAATGTCAAAGTGGGATTAAATAGTCAAACACTGTGTAGGGGAGGTGCATGCAGTACAGAAGCATCCTTGTTTATTATTTTATTGCATGGTGTAGTTTGAATAGCTGAGGACTATATGTAACCAGTTAGATTTTCCTTTGGTATCCTCCTTACTTTTGACTAACCCTCTGCAATGCAAGCAAAGGTTTCTCCCTCACTCAGTGTTAGTCACCTTCCCAGACTGAGTCACCATCTACGTAAAAGAAAGCTACCACCTTGCAAACAGTGAGTAATTTTACAGAGGTGAATGGACTCAGTTCTTCTCAAGAAGACTTTAGAAGACTAAAGTAATTAGTGGTATCTAAAAGGGATTTGTTAAATTGAAACAAATTTTATTGAGGAGAGTTTTGATTTCAGTTGAAGTGGATGTAACTGGGTTTAACATAAGTCACTGATAGTTTCCATACAAAGATGTCTAAGAGATTTAATCAATTCATTTTAAAAGTCAGTTTGGATTTGTTCTCTTAGCTTCTCTGAAGATCACCTGACATTTTCATGTATAAATTTAAATTCACAACAATATGTAGCAAAAGGAATAAAAAGGTGGGATTTATGACATGTATATGTCAGAAAAAAAGCCTCTTGTGCTATAGAAAGAGTTCTATCAAAAAGCTCATCTTTTGGCACCCTTTCGTATGTGGCTTGAGAGTATAGGGGCAGGAATGATCAACATTAACAAAATGAACAGCTTTACCAGCATAACCTATATCCCTACTGGAACAATCAATCAAAGCACAACATCTTTGCAGCTATGCTAGTAACTCTCATACTGTAGGTCTAATTTAAGGATGACAGAGTAAAGTTTCAAACTACTGGACAGAAAATGTATTAAGTTTAACTTCCTGAACTTTGGAAAGCCAGAAGGAAGAAAGAAAGAACTATTTTAAAGTGACCTTTTAGAGTACAATACAACTGATACTCTCAGTATTCAAGAGAAGTGTGCTCAGAGGAAACGTTTGTCTCCTTGTTTGTTTCATAAACAAATCAAGGAATGCACCATACTATCTTCTAAATTCCCCAGTGAGTGAAAATGCATGTGGGCATGGGAAGTAAATTTTTTCAGAACGCAGAACAGGTAACATAGGATTCCCATGGGTAGATGATTTATATGTAGCCATCAAGAGGACACTGTTATGCAAACCTCCCAGGTTAATATCATGACTGCTTTGTTGCTGTTGAACTACCTCTCATGTGGAACACAGTGGTATATTCAGCTACTGTGAAGTATACCATTTTAGGCCTAGTGTTGAATTCAGCATAAGAAACGCATTTTCATGTATCTAGGGTAAATCTGAACTCTGAGCTCAGGCTGGAGCCAGAGGATGTTGTAGAGTGCTCCCACGGTTCCGTGCAAACCAAGTAGTAATACTTCTTTCTGGAAATTTGTTATGCTAGCAGCACTAATCCACTCTTAAAGTAACTGTGAGGTAAAGTCATCTCACTCAGAAAGATGGAGAACTTGAGAGATTAGTGACCAAAGAGCTTTGAGGAAACACTAGAGCAATGGGCACAATTGAGAAGCCCTTAGTTCCCAATGTGATACACTGACTACTGTGAAACCTGAGAGTGATGCTGTACAAATCCTAATGTCCATAATGGATATAAATGGTATGAAATGATTCTCCATCAGGTCCTGGAAGGCACTTCTGCAGCCTCACCACCTTGCGGCTGAGGGGGAATGCTGGCACTCCCCTATGCAACCCCAGAGAGTCATATAAGTGATCTGTCAGGCACTTCATACTCACAGTATCGACAGCATTTATATTAACATTCTTTTTAAACAGCTTTTCCACGGTATCCAAATTGTTCATTTTAGCAGCATATTGAAATTCTCTCTCATCTGGCAGTACTATGGGAAAACATGATAACAAAAACATCTTATTAAAAAAGTAGCCATAACCAACATAAGGGATGATGATACTGTTTATACTTTCTGTTATTTGTACAGATTAAATGTTACGAGAATCACTTGGCTCTCACCATCAAAACATTTAATGACTATACTTTTCTCCTTTAGAGACATCTGGCTGATATTTCTAGTTTCAACTTTTAAGTGCAACTAAATGGAGACTTTTCATAACATGAATTAGCAGAGTTTGCACTCACAGGAACAGTTTGTTTATGAAGCTCTTACTATCTAACTGCATCCCAAATTACTGCATAGGCATAGCAGTGAATGCTACAAACTGCAGCATTTATTTCCTATTCTTTGAGAAATTGTTCTGTTTTAAAACACACCACCAAAACACAAAATGTGTAAAGCAGTAAACAAAGAGCGTGACTCAACTGGAAAAACAAACCAAAACAAACAAACACCACTTTTAAACTGAGACCTCCCTTTAATGTCTCAATCCAAAAATTAGAGTATGTTTGGTCAGCTAAAGTAGTTGCAAGGCATATTCAGTAACTCTGAAAAGTAAAAGTCCAGTGTCTGATACCTAGTTTAGCTGGAGGTCAGAATATTTTTCATGTTTCTACCATAACATTTAATTAATCGCTTAGAAGAAAATTGTGTAGCAGTTACATCAGTTGCAAAAATGTTAGTAGATACCTTTAATCCAATAGCATGTCACACTTAAAATATAATTAGTTAGACGTCTTCTGTCTAGAATATTTTGGGCTGAAGGCCACTTGTCCAATGATATCACCAAGGAGGCACCACTGTGTTGGATCAGGAACTGCAGGAATTATCTATTCCTTGGAGCCCTCTCAGGCAAGTTCATCCTACTGCATTATGTCTAAGTTCATTAATGCCTAATAAGGACACAGCTTGAGGCAGTATGACTGCACAGCATACTAAGGAAAATTAGGAGGGCATTCATTTAATTGCATTTTAAATGTTACCCGTGGCTATAATCTCAGGGAGAGTAATCAATTTTTACTGTAAAAAATGGATCAGAAATTAAACTGGATACTTGCAAAGGTGTTTCCAGTTTTCCTATGAAATTATCCAAGTGCCTCAAATAAATGAATTGTCCTTTCAGACTTCTCTGGGAATCACAGTACATGTGTTATTTGTATGACAACACACAGGCACAAGGAAGAAAAAAAAGAAAAGAAGCATTTGAAAATAAAAATTCACTCCTGACATCTGTGACAAGGAGTGTGGGTGACAGCAAAATCATCATTTTGGACAGTGATCTTTAAAGAATAAATGCCTCAGTCCCAGTTTTCATAGTCATTACCCTAGGAAGTATCCAACGGAGCTTTCTATTAACTTGATTTCAAACTCAGGTAAACCAATGGTCAAAGGATACCTTGCTCAAGGCAAATTTATGGGAAATGTGGAAAAAGAAGGTACAGGACAAATTAGTTGCAATTAATTACAATTAGGCCTCATTCATTCCTGCTGACTGCTGTACCTTACATGAGATAGCTCTCAAAGGTAAAGCCATCTAAGGACAGTCAGGAACAACCCCAAGACTTTACTCAACAGTGCATTCAAAAACAAGATAAAACTATGTTTCTTAACTGTATATGCATCAGCAAAGAGAGTTTTGTAGTTCTAACAAAAAATACAGTTCTTTTCTCTCCTGTTCAGAAGCCATGAATTGGCCATGTGCTGCTAAAAAGACCTTTTGTTTTGTATTACGTTTTCTAACAATTACATTACATTTCCTAATTTGCATTACATTTCCTAATAATCACTCTCTCTTGGTACTTCTAAGTGATTCAGGAGTTAAGAACCATGACAATGTTCTGTCATTATCTGTCTGTCTGCACACCATGACTGATTTGTTGCCCAAACTTTTGCTGCTTTTGCAGTTTTGGTTGGTTTGTTTTGTTTTTGTTTTTGTTTTTGTTTTTTTTTTGGGGGGGGGGTGTTGGGGTTTGTTTTGTTGTTGTTGTTGGGGGTTTGGGGGTGGGGTTTTTTTTGTTTGTTTTTTGTGTATGAAATTATAGGAGTAGAGAGCTATCACACTACAACTTCATGGAAGCCTTCTATCCTAGAAGGGGCTCCAGGATTTAGCACTCCTCCTTAATCTATTTTCAAGTGACAGCAGCAACCAATTATCTATCTGCAACTGCCAGGTTTTTTAGGGAGTATTTTCTTTGGCACAATACATAATGTCTGGCTTATATAAAAACTATAACTTTATATTATAACAATTAAATAGTTCTATTCAGTTTTTCTTTTGAGCTAACTAAAATTAGTATTTTGATTTCCTCTCCTGATACATTGGTTTCCTTCACATAGAGCCCTGCTAGCAGTATATCGAGCATTCCAAGATTTTTCACCTCTTGGAAGAGCAATGAAGTAATTAAAACAGCAGAAAAGTAAATGGCTTTGTTGACCTTAAAACAAAAAGTGAGTTACCCTCAATCTTTTTTTTCCTCTTATTTATGTCTAACTTTAGAGGCCTCATTCTTTCTTTCAAGAATACCACGAATAAGGATGATTTCCAATGAATTTCAAAAATGCAGCTGAGATTTCAGAAGTTACAGGACAGTGAAAAGCCCTGCATGTGTGTATCCCTACCTCTGTGGTCTGTTTTTAACATCCTGTTGCGGTGTCTGCAAGATGACATCCACAACTATCTTTAAAAACACATGGGAAAACAACCTCAGAATTTGAATTGGCTGAAGAGGTCCAAGGAGGTAAAATAAAAATCAACAACATTTGGATTCAAAAGGCAATAAAAATACTTTTACCCTATTGTTTCTTAAAATTAAATCATATATTTAAGGATCTGGCAACATTTTCAAAATTTTCCCTGGATTTTCTTTTTTGTTAGAAATAAAATTACTAAAGCAGTGTAAGGACCTTGTTAAGTCACTAGGATTTTTCTTCTAAAATAGTAATTTTCTGTTTCAAAGAAGTCATGGGAAAAACTACTTATTGAGTCCAATGGTGATATTTTATTAGTTATTTTCTTTTTCTGCCCTCTTTGCCAGCCTGGGAGCAAGAACCACAGCCCAAGATAAGGGCTCCTGGCTGTCACTCTGTGATGGCAGGACTGGGGTGAAGCAGGGTTTAGCAACCACCCCTTAGTTTCCACAAGTCGCCTGTTTTCACTAACTGCAGTTCACCCAGAGCAGTCTGTTCTTTCACAGACTGGTTTGCACGTTGAAGGTTGGAGACCCCGTCACTGCGTTGTGTTTCTGAGTGCAAGATCCTCTGATTTCTGCGTGCCTCCCAAAATGGGGGCCCAGACTGCCTGTGATGCTCAGCTCCAGGGACGTGACTAATATCAGTGAACCCTCGCAGAGCAGTTCAAAGGGGAAGTTAAAGCGGGCAGTGGGCAATTTGCAGGACTTGCCGCTGGGAACACCCCATGTCAAAGCCCAGCTCCCAGTCCCACATCCACACATCTGCTGTTTCCAACCCCCACGGCTCCGGTCAAGGCATAAAGCAGGTTTGAGTGGGTCCCAGCAGCTCTAACGGGGCCTGGCACGCTGCCTGCAGGGAAGGCACCCGTGTCTGTGCCCCGGGACCGCGCTGCCCCCCGGGCGGCCTCGCCTCCATCCCCCGCGGACTCACGGCCCCCGTGGCCCATTGCCGCGCCTCCCTGCGCGGCATCCTCCCCGGCGCGGAGCAGGCGGCACAGGCCCTTCATTGCTGCCCTGCGCTCCTCTTCCTCCTCAGCCGAGGGAAAGGGCCCCAGGCCGGTGAGCCGAGGGAGGTGTCCCGGCCCCGACAAACCGGTTCCCAGGACGCCAGCACACCCGGCCGGGCCAAACACACCCTGCGGGCACATCAGCACAGCACCCCACTGGTGCCTGGACACCGTCTTGGGAAGGAACAGAGATGTGGAGCAGCTTTAAGAGCTTGTTCTAAGAGCAACCAAGCACTAAATATACTGCATTTCTTGACAGTGGCTAGGCACTGAACGGGATATCCTTGCCCCCATCCAATGCACCCCAGGTCTTCCCTGGTGGTTAGCCTTGTGTGCCAGGAGCAATCACACCCTTGTGCGCAAACATGAGACAAAAGGCAATCCCGTTGCACCAGACAGCTTTTGAAAAGCCATGCCATAAGCATATGTGTACAGACACACAGAGGTATCACAGATTGGCATGGGATGCCTGGAGCCAGGTGCATGTATTTGGTAGTCATGGAGTTCTCTATGCAGGTTGAAGACCATTTTGGAGAGTTACTCTCATCACTGTCAATCAGTGTTCACTAGACAGGAGAGAGTAATGACCATCCTGGTACTCGTTCCTCCTTCACACAGCCTTAGGATGTGAGAGACTGAGGTGCTTCTGACATAAATTTGCATAACTATGTGCATAACAGTGTACATTTGGTAGCAGTATTGATCCAGTCACAAGACCCTTCAATTTCAGGTAGAAAATGTTTGCACTGGCTTTTGTCAAAGCCCTGTCAAAATCAAAACACACATCCCCAAAGGTGCACGTTTTGTGAACTGACACACTGAGATTTATCTAACCTACCTATTTTTCAATTTATCCCTTAGTCCACTATGACTTTGGTCTACTTAAGCCAGAATTGGTATTTCCATTCACATAGACAACTATTTTTTCCACAACAGGGCATTTTTTAAAGTGACTACTTTGAATTTTACTTTAAAAACAGCCTTTGATATTGCTATTTCAAAATAAATATAGGAAAAGTAGTTCAAGAAAACAGAACCACCAGCCTTGCACAATTGTAGACACATTTGAGTTACTTCACTGTAATTTTTTCTTAAATTACACAATCATATTAATTTCTAAGATGACTAACACCATACCACTCCATAATAAAATTAATCTAAAAGACTCAAGAGTCTGTAAATTTAACAAACTTGGATACAAAAACTATTTGCTCAGATTCTGCTTACCATAGATAAAGAGATTTCACGGTTCTTATCTCCTTTAAACATTTTTGGTATAGCCAGGCTGTGATGTATAAGAATCTTTAGAATTGATACACTTCAGTCTGGTAATACAGTTTCACCAACTGTACTTCCAGTAGGTGAGTGTAACTCAGCTGAAAGAAAAACAAGGCTGTGAAAGTAAGCTCAGTGAGAAGAACAAGCAACTGATCTAGCTGTAACTGAATCATGAAGGTTTCACTTTTACTTGCTTCCCACGACTCAAATGTTCCAGCATTTTTTAAAAAGGAAGAAAGGTAGGTCTGTATTACTTATGACAGTTTCTGTAAGTTTCTGTAAGTCTGACTTACGTACAGACTGTTTTCAATGTTAATGCTCCTTTTCAACATGAGTGACAACAGACAACCATGGAGTGATTATGTTTGCCTACAAAGCTGGCATCAAAGGAGGGACAGATCTGCAGTCTTATACAGAGCATCAGTTACAGCACAATCATAATTTTCAGTCATGGAACACCAGCTGCTAATTTCCAGTTCTAATTACTAACATACAATACTATTTCACAGCGTATCCTGTGCTTAAACGTTATATGTAGCAAGCACATTCTCTCTAACCACTTCCTACAATCTTGACCCTTCCAAATGGCCCCAACAGACTGCTGACAGACTGACACAGAAACTTAGAGAGGTGAAGAATCTAAAACAAAGTGCAGAGCAAGGAAGTAGTGTAAGATAGCCCTTACTTGCCTTCACAGACCTTTCACTCTGACAGGAAATCTGAGCACTTTAATACCTAAGATAACAGTAGTAATACATACAGAAATGAGTAGAGCCAATATGAAAATAAAATGTAAGGTAAGACTCAATCATGTTGGATGTGTAGTCTAAATTCCTTTCTTCAGAACTGGCAGAGGGAATAACATTAGGATCACAGAATTGTTACCCTTTTTCTCTGTTACTCATAACTGAAAGAGGAATTCAAGATAAAGTACTTATAGGTATAATACCTTTAAATAAGGAGATACACTACACAAGAAGTCGCACATGCTGCTAAGCTAGATCATTCACATGCTTCAGAACTACGGATGTGGCATGGCAAACATACAGGAAATCATTTACAATTAAGTTAAAGATAGCTACAAAGAAACTGTCAGATACTAAGGAAAACAGATTTTAATTTAAGATTAATTGAATAACACACAGAGTCACTGAGAAAAATGCAAAACAAAAATGTTGTTTATACAGTCTTCACAAGAAACAAGAAGACTGTATTACAGAAACTGTTGACAACGCTTTATCATGAACTGAAGGCCTTCTTCAGATAAAAACAGTAATAAATATGGGATAAAAACTGTAAGAAGGGGGGAAAAAAGACTTGTAAACCAGTAAACACATAGAATTTTGTATTGGGTTTGCAAGGCCAAACTTTGGTAGGAGAAAAATTACAGGGGCGGCTTCTGTGAGAAGCTGCCAGAAACTTCCCCCATGTCCAGCAAAGCCAACTCTAGCCAGCTCTAGATGGACCTGCAGCTGGCCAAGACTAAGTCAAGCAGAAATGGTGGCAAGGTCTCTCTGATAAGAGATTTGGGAAGAAAAAAGGTTATTGCACAGTTGTAATTGTGACCACAGAAGAACAGAGTGAGAATATGTGAGGGGAACAGCTCTGGACACACCAAGGTCAGTGGAGAAGCAGGAATTCCCCTGCAGCCCATGGTACAGATCATGGTGAGACAGGAGCTGTGGGCCCTGCAGCCCATGGAGGTCAGGGGGGTGCAGGGATCCACCTGCAGCTCATGGAGGAGACCCACGCTGCAGCAGCTGGATGTCTGAGAGGAGGCTGTGACCTCTTGGGAAGCCCACACTGGAGCAGGGACCTGCAGAGCTATGGAGAGAGGAGCCCATGCTGGAGCAGCCTGTCCTTGGAGGACTGCACCCCATGGAAGAGTGACCCATACTGCAGCAGTTCACAGAGGGCTGCTGTCCACAGGACGGACTCATGACAAATGGTCTCCCATGGGAGGAACCTGGTGTGTTGGAGCAGGGGAAAGACTCCTCTCCGTGAACAGAACAATGTGTGAGGAACTGACCATTCCCTGTCTCTGTGTGCCAGTGGAGGAGGAGGTAGAGGTGGGAAGGAGAGAGGGATGTGGGAAAGGTGTTTTAAAGCCTTATTTTGCTTCTCATCCTGTTCTCATTTTTTTTTTAAGTGATAAATTCAATTAATATCTCTAATTAGAGCCTGCTTAGTCCATGATGGTGTTTGATGAGTGATCTCTCCTGGTCTTTATCTCAACCCATGAACCCTTCATTATATTTTCTCTCCCCTGTCCAGCTGCAGAGGTGAGCTCTAGCAAGAGCGACTTTGGTGGCTGCCTGGCATCCAGTCAGGGTCAACCCACTATGGAATTGTAATAAATAATTTAAAATCATACTGTAAGTTTTATTTTCACATTAATGCAGACATATCCAGAACATTTTCATGACACTAGGCTAACTCTATGACACTTCCATTTTAAACAGATGGCAAGACAACTTTTGAGGCTAAGCCAACTTATTTTTTTCAAGTACTTAAGAGTAGCTTACTTTTTGCTATGTAATGCTTATGTAAAAATAAGATGTTTTAAAGATATACACACAATGACAAGATAATAGTTAGATTCTACACTTTATTGAATCAGAGATAAAAAAAGGGATAGACGTTCATTTTCTAAACAGCAGTGGAAGCCTTATGTTCCCTCAGTTGCTTTTATGTCTTTCCAACCAAAAGTTCCCATGTCTGTCAACAGAACAGCTCATGCTGAGTGCTCACTGACCCGGTTTAGAAAAAGTTGACTGAATCAATTTACAGTCTGAGCAAGTCCAGCTGATTCAGTCCAAAGCAGATAAGGGAACACCAACATGAATTCAAATGACAGAGCTGTGGGTACACTGGCATCTGACAAACAAACAGATAAGCAGGTAGAGATGGTGTAATCATTTCAGCAATTCTGGAAACAGGAAAGCATTTTCTGAACTGAGCTTGGGCATCTAAGACATATCATGTACACATTGGTTGGTTTAAAAAGCAAGCAAATCCCCATACAGCTGAACAACAAAATAGTTGCTTCTACAGCAGCCACTTCTTTAAAAGATTTTGCAGTTAAAAAGCAATTTATATTTCATACAGGGCTTGGCACTGTTTGTATAACTTCAAAGAAATATGCTGTTAAAATAAATTATTTGTCTGATAAATATTTAATTATAATAAAATGTCTTAAACAATTTGGTGTGAACAGAAAAAATCTAAACAGAGCATTTTAAATATTTGCACTTAACTTCCTCTTTCCAGGTATGCACTCACATAATACACTTTATTCAGAAATACAAAATAATTTTAAAGAGAAAGATAGCTAAAAATAAGAAGGTTCATTATTTTGTATTTGCACATAATTCATTATTATTGCACCATGTAACCTTTTACGTAGCATAAATTTAGTGCTACTCACTGCAACAATTTCAAACTGCAAAGAAGTTTTCAGTCTCTTTGGAAAGGCTGAAGATCAAGCAGCATTTGTCTGAGTATCCTGGAGGAATCTTTCTCTCAATCAATAGATTTTTTAACATTTTCTAAAATAAGTGAAGTCGTTGTGTATCTCACCATAATGAGTCCTTCAGATCTGGTCAATCAGCTCTTACTGAAGTAATTTTCAGTAACAACAATGAAAGCTTGATAGTGCTCTAAGTTCTTGTTCTTGTCCTGTGTAACTGCGAGACTAATACATTTTGTGTCCACTATGAAGACAGACATTTGTTAGCTGAAATCAAGCAACTCAACAACTCTTCTTTACTATCACACAGTTAATCTCATACTTTTATTTTTACAATAAAATCAACAGAGAAGACAGATGTTCAGGTGTGGGAAGAGGGCCATCAGCAAATACAGTGAGGCACCCTAGCTAATGATTCCTGTGTTCTAGGGAGGTAAATCAAAGTGCTAGCAAATTCTGATTCTTGGAAACAAGTGGGAAAAAAAGAGAAAAGAAAAGAAAAGGAAGAGAAAGGAAAGAGGGAAGAGAAATGGAGAACCCTTCATTTAACCTCTTCTCAGACATCATGTTCTTCTTATACAGAAATGTAATGGTTCCAAAACATCAAGTACCTGAATCCAGCCTACTGCCAATGCTAAATTAACTTACAGTCATAAAACTCCATGAAGTGCTTCATATGGAACATGTTGCTATACAGTCATTTAAAAAACATTTTGATTGTATGTTTGGAATTGCTTGACTTGGCCTTTTTTGATACTGACTGTGAAGCTGTTACTCCAGACCTAAGGTTAAACAAAGGGGAAAAAAACACAACAGTAAGAGGTTAAAATACACAATGCATATATAAAACACAAGTTTTACAATACTGAATGTTTTTCTAGACTTCATTATTTTAAAACAAGTTGTGTACTCAAACTTCCAGTAAACACTTACCTTTTTGTTCCTTGTGATGGATTTGTGCATTGCTGTCCTTTGCTTAAACCTCCTTAAAAGTAATTGAAAACAACCAAAATCAATTACTTCAATAAAGAAAGAATGCTTCAGAAATCATATACATGGAAGAACTTTTAAAAAATTTAATCTGTCTCAAGAAGCAGATATTTTATTATCTGCAGCTTGAGTACTGTAGTTTATATTACCATTTTTAAAAGAGAAAACCAAAAAGCCATTAGGTTATTGGATTATAAAGGATTACTTTGAATCTTGTAACAGTTTTCAGAAATATTTCAGCATAACGTAGTTGATTTTCAAGGTGGCAGTTGAAAATTACGTTTTAAATTTTTTTATCCTGCAGAGCGCAAAAAAGAAACTTCACCTAATGTAAGACTTCAATTTAAATTAAAGCCTGT
This sequence comes from Chamaea fasciata, assembly GCF_029207755.1. Taxonomy (NCBI): domain Eukaryota; kingdom Metazoa; phylum Chordata; class Aves; order Passeriformes; family Sylviidae; genus Chamaea; species Chamaea fasciata. The sequence continues at coordinate 4,128,110 of NW_027094089.1, read as the reverse complement.
TTCCACACACAATAGCAATATCCCTTTAAAAATTTTCTTGTAAAGTATTCTTATTGTAGGTATTAATTGTATTCTGAAAATTCTAACACACTAGCATTTTAATTTCCTTTTATAAGGTTCCCAAAATAGATGAGGGACTACTTTAGGCAGATACTTTACTACCTGCACATGACTTCTTTGTCAAAAAGAGAAACTACTTCAGAAAACATGAGTGATACAGACTTGGAAGTTTCCTCCTTTAAGCTCTAGTTCTCATCTCCCTGTTTTTTCCAGCACATGACATAATGGAGCTTTTCTGTTAACTGAATCTGAAACAATCCAGGTTGAAGACATGTTCAATGATCTTCACTTAAATCTCAGTGGCCTTACAAACATATCTCTGAATATGGCTGTGTGTAACTAACATACCATTTCCAGAAATGAGCAGTAATTCCTATGTCACATTTGTGACAAATGAGAGGGCACTGAAAAACTAACATCACATTCATAAATCTAGTTTGTTATGAAAATCAATCTGATATTTTTAAAATAAAAATGTTCACTCCTTTATAGGCCTTATTTAAATGAGCTTGTTGAGCAAAAAATTTCAAAGTCCCAAAAAGTTCTAAGTACACCATTGCCAAAGTATCTTAATTGCAAAAGCAGATAATTTGAATAATCAAATATATACTAATGTACATACTTACCAGAGAAAACTCCATTTGAGTTTTCCATATTATAAGTCTTAGTAGCAAAATCCTCTTTTTCTGCCAGCTCCTGGATAAGGTCTTTATTTAAGCAGACATCCACATGTCTGTTAAATGACACAAGATTGGTGGTTTTCTGTTCTGAATTACAAACTGGACAAACAAGAACACTGTCTTCTTTGGCTTCAAAGAAACAGGATGAACTAGTTCCTTCTGTATGTTCAGTCTTGTCAAAATCATCTTCATTGTCTTGTGATATTCTTTTGGGGAAGAGACACTGTTTCATACACACATTTCTAGCAATGTCACTGAGATTGCTAGGCTGTTGTTCTCTGGGAGATTTATCAGGTATTATCCAACTAAATTTTTCTGTGCTATTATTAGTAGAGCTGTCAGATACACTTGCAGACTGGTCTGTTCCTGCTAATTGATCTGTTTTAATTTTTTGACATATATCAACATACTCATTTTTAAATTGTGGAAGAAAGCTGGGTGTATTTTCTCTTGAACTGTCATTCTTGGATATTTCCGCAGTATCTTTAAGACACATCCCATTGAGGCACTCATCAATGTGTCTGTTAAGTTCTTCCAAATTATTGCTGCTTTGCTTCTCAAAGCAAACAGGACACGTGAAGATCTTACAAACATTAGAGTTCTGTAAATCTGTGACTTTCTTTGTTTCTTCCACAAAATTTGCTGATGATTTATCATCATGAAAGAGCTGCTTACCTCTCCTTTTATTTGGAGAAATATTCTCACTGTTTAACTGTCTTGCTGCGCGTTTTTGGTCAAAAAAACTTCCTCTATGAGGTGCTTCTGAATTTTTTGTGAAATACTCTTGGTTGGACTTCTCTGAAGTCTGAAACCTAAGGACACCATTTTCTTTTCCTGATTTTAAGAAACTTGTAATGCTTTTTTGTTGGTATTTCTTTTCTTCTTCAGTTAGAAATCCTGATACTCGTACACCTAATGATGAAAAACAAACTTATAACAACAATTTTATGAAAGCTTGATACTAACTCCTAATTAACATGTTTTGAAGTATACATTCACTCAATAAAGACACAATTTATCTCTAAAGAGATGCTAGACTACCTCCAAATGCATCACAATGTCAATACAATTTTATCAGACCCAAGCACCCAACCATATTATTAATTTTAGTACCCTGAAGTTTTAACTGATTGCATTATAACACAAAGCTATAAATACAGTTATATAGAATTCAGTCTGAAAGTTTTGCATGAACTTTACCCATCAAAATATATTTTTCTTCAGCACTTTCTAATATCTTAGACAAGTAAATTTTATATATCACTAAATGTTTCAAGCAGAATGCATAAGCAGCTGAAACACATGTCTTAGGGTCAAAACACAGAGTTTACTGTTGTCAGAAATGTTCACATCTCCTGAAGAACACTGTGCTTTCAGATCAGTAAACACTTCCGTTGTTGTGGTGCAAAGCAGATTTAAAAGCTCTTTTAAAGCAGCAAACTTAAGTGCTCCTGTGAATCAAGATTCTACTGTCAGGATAATGCGATTGGTTTTGCACAAAAAAAGTACAACCTCAATTAGTAAAACTTCCTAAGTCATCACTGAGCACTCATTAGTAAAACTTCCTAAGTTACTCATTCAGCACAGATCTGTTTCACTTTGCAAAAACTACCAGGGTATTAGAAAAAGGCTAAATGCATTTATACCAGTTGATGTGTTATTTCAAAATACTTAAAGATTTTCTAACTCTGAAAAGGAAGAATGATTAGGAAATATGTTACCCATAAGTCTTATCCGTAGAGGGTGAGGAGCAACACTATCAATTTCTGTTCCTAGCAAATCTTTAGCAACAGTAAATATTTCCTCCTCAGTAGAAACAGAGGACAGCACAGTTGAAGCTCTTGTTTTAACTTCAAAGTTCACATTCTTAAGCTTCAATGTAACAGTTTTACCCTAGGAAAAAAAAGAATGCAATTTAAAAAAAGAGGTTTAAAACGGATGTCATATATGGCACAGAAACAATTATTATGTAGCATCTATGTAAGGCGCATTAAGCCATAGTCAAGACCGTGTGCTTTTCTGTGCACAGCAAGGGGCACTCCCCAGAATTTGCCTGCAAGATTCTGTACTTGCCTCTAAATTTCTGCCAAAAGTCAAATTCTCTGAACTGGGTCATTTGACTGCAGTTCTCAGCAGACCATCTGCCCCCAGTGCACATTCAACTAAACTCATGTTTTAGCCACAGGCACAACTTCTACCCCATCTAAAAAAACCTATTTCCTCATCTTGAAATTTTCAGTGCCACATATCCTAACTATTAAGAACACAACAGTGATGACCCATTACAGATCACAGAAAACTTACTTCCTCCTGCATTGTGTTATCACAGCCACACACAGTATTTGTGTTTGGCACTGATACTTCCCTGGCAGACCTCCCAAGCCATTTGTGTGATTTATCATGTCCATCCAAAATGTAAATAAATAGCACTCTCTTTGTTCTGATGCTTCTGTAAGCTTATCCTTTTGTCCTCCTCAGCTCATCATCTCCCTTTCAACCTCCTATCTTTTGAGACAATCTTTATGGCTGAAGAAGATAAACAACAATTCTTTTAGGTCTTAAGTGTTATTCCTTGCTTTACCATAAGACCTTTAAAGAAAATATGAATTGTTCTTTCCAAGTAATAAACAGGTATCTGGGGAGAAGGACTAAACGGACTGTTTCTACTACTAATACCATTGAAAGGTGTGAATAACTTGTCAGCAAGTTTGGCACATGTCAAGTTCTTAAATTACAAAACTGGCTGGATCCTGTATGTATACAGGAGAGAAACTGTGTTTTAAATGCATCTGTATTACATGATTGACCAAAGCATGGCTTATAGACAACCAGTTCTATTATTCCCTTACAAACATTGCTTTTAGCATAAAATTTTTATATCCCAAATAACTCAATTAGTTTTTCATGTTTCAAAACTCGATTTAATTTCCACCCCACAGGTATTGCTAGATAGCCACCCACACAACAACAAAATGCTGCCTAAGTCATTCTAAACATCTGCAATTAAAGAGTGTGGACTTCTGAAAATAGATGGCATGGTATAAATGTCATTTATACCACAAAAGCATTTATACTAGAGCTGCATAGAATTGTTGGAGTGCAAAGTGACTTTTTGCAAGTAACCTGAATAATATAAATACCTTAAGTCCCTCTTTCTGTAAGTCTTGAGCAAGGTCTCTGCAGAGCTCTCGACACAAA